>NC_140574.1:37885974-38349437 GCF_057381845.1 Rhamphochromis longiceps
AGTCACTAAAGCATGGATAGGTTTGGCACAGCTGGTAAAAGATTACTGAGGACGCTTGTTATCCAGCTTAAATGAACAGTCCAGGAAAACACGGAGATCGCTCACAGTGTCAGGAAGCTGGCGAGGGCCAAATAGAGCGGCTGGTTGGTCCCGAGGGATATGCCTATCAAACACCACAAACTCGGTTCCATTCAAAAGAGCGACAGTCCGTCCTCACTCCAGAGGCGTGACATCCCGACGATTCGTCACGTCCCGCGGCATTCCTGAGGAACGCCAAAGGTGACCTTGTGCGTTCTTATGCTACGCACCGAGTTATGGATGAGATCCAGTAGCGTACACGTCCCAGCCATGTATTCCAGCCCAACCTTATCCCTCACCATCATTTAAGTAAAACAAACGTACATGTGTAGATTCATTCCAAACGGTTCTCATGTTTCCTCATCTCGTAACATTGGGACGTGTTGATGCCTGGAAGCGTAATATAGCGACGATTTGTCACCGAGCGTAAAAAATGAGACGCTTTGGGAGTGAGACCGTTCGCCTGCACTCCTGTTACTGAACAAGGAGAGTGATGAGGACTGAAGTCGATCCTCGTTGTGACTGAGAGCTGCATCAATAACCTCGCTGCAGACTCGGGACCTACCAGAGCTTTATAAGTGTCTGTGTTGGCCTTTGTGCGATAACACAACCCTGAAGGTGACCGACGAGGACTGAAACACTAAGGACACTTCCACAGCGTCCTTGGTTACACATGAAGGCCACTCTGTGATCTACACGTGTGTTTGCTTCCTCAGCTGCTGTGGAGCCTGACCCTGTTCCTGTGGAAGATGTGATTGAAGCTGCTGTGGCAGAAGACACAGCTGCACCCTCACCACCAGGTATGTGTGGACAGCAGAGTCAGCTGTTAGGTCATAGTGAGATATACTCGGTGTGTAAAGGCACATCAGGCACAGGCAGTGCTTAACGATCTGACAGTGGGAACTTTGTTTCCTCAGAGCCTGAAGCTGCATCAGAATCAGCTCCTGAGGCTCCTCCTGAGGCCGATGAGGTTATACTGACAAACCTTTCACTCTTATTTCTGTCGCGCTTCCTGCCTGCTGATGACACTTTGGTGGTCTACCTGTTGTTGTTCAGGTGATTGAGGAGGAGCCAGAGGTGCTGGAGGAGGAGCCTGCTGCAGAAGAGGAGGATGCTGCCGTTGAGGAAGAGGAGGTGATGTGTGTTTGTTATTAGTGTGCTGCCGTGTCAGTGTGTCGAGCAGAGACTCTTTCACTTTCTGAAACTCTGAGCTGCACTTTGGTGAAAAGGTTCATTTATTCACTTTTATTTGACTTCGGTTTGAAACTTTTAGATTAGAATTTGTTTCTTTAATCCATAGAAACATGGATATAAACAAATCCATGTTTCTATGGTAGATGGTAAAAAACAGGAACGTCTGTCATGTAGCTGTTTACCTTTCACTTCATTGCGTTGGCGTATGAATGGACCCAGGGGTGTTTTTATTAACGGAAAAAGTTCTAAACGTTATGAACATGTAGTAAAAAGTCCAAAATGAGTGTCTTTCCCAAAGCTGCTGGGTGGGCTGCAGGAGGGCAGGCCTGGCTCTGCGAGCTTTGAAGGAAACTGAGCCACATCATGCAGAACAAACTCGGTGTGTCTCTGATGATCTGTGTCCCCCAACCAGTCTGACAGAAACACCCTCACACATCCAGCACATAGGAACACACAAACACTGGTCAACAATGCCAGTGTCCTCTAGGACAACAGATGGAAATTAGCCCTTGGCTATAATCTGGTATGTTTACATTCATGTAATTTTTTTTTTACATTTATGTTCATTAACATGCACTGTCCTAAATAAATAAATAAATAAATAAATGTTCTGCTCAGTTCATCCTTCCATGGGAATGCCATGTTCTTCGTTTGTTCACCGGCTCATGTGAGGCTTTCCCTGCATAAACAGAAGCTCTGTGGTCCAGAGTCATGCTGACAGCCTGATTGGTCCATGTGCAGGGAAGGCCCGGCGTCCACGTTAGCCTGAGCGATAAAGACACGGCTCAGGTTAAAGACCCGGTAACGCTGTAGTGACAGGAATCCCTCTCTATAGTTGGTGCAGCCTGCTGGTAAGATGCAGCAAAACTATAATTCAATTCAATTTTATTCATATAGCGCCAAATCACAACAAAAGTCGCCTCAAGGCGCTTCATAGATACAGAGAAAAACCCAACAATCATATGACCCCCTATGAGCAAGCACTTTGGCGACAGTGGGAAGGAAAAACTCCCTTTTAACAGGAAGAAACCTCCAGCAGAACCAGGCTCAGGGAGGGGCGGGGCCATCTGCTGTGATTGGTTGGGGCCATATAATGTCTGAATATGGTTTAATGTGACTGTGCTGATTCAGGTTGCTCCAGCTGAAGAAGAGCCAGCTGCAGAGGAGATGATGGGAGACCAGCCTGCAGAGGAGGAGGAGGAAACAGAAGCAGAGGCCGCAGAGGAGGCTACAGAGGAGGCCACAGAGGAGACTACAGAGGAGGCTGTGGAGGAGGCCACAGAGGAGGCCACAGAGGAGACTACAGAGGAGGCTGTGGAGGAGGCCACAGAGGAGGCTACAGAGGAGACCGCGGAGGAGGCTGTGGAGGAGGCTGTGGAGGAGGCCACAGAGGAGACTACAGAGGAGGCTGTGGAGGAGGCCACAGAGGAGGCTACAGAGGAGACCGCGGAGGAGGCTACAGAGGAGACCGCGGAGGAGGCCACAGAAGAGGCTGTGGAGGAGGCCGAGGATGAAGCTGCAGCAGAGGTGGAAGAGTCTCTCGCTGATTCAGTGGAGGACACAGACGAGGAGGTGGCTGAGGAGACAGCTCTTACAGAGGAAGCTGTTGAGGAGCCACCTGAGGAGGAGGCAGCTCGCTTGGAAGAAGCTTATGAGGAGACGGCAGCAGTAGAAGAGGAGGAGGAGGGGGCTGCTCCATCAGAGGAACCTGCTGAGGAGGAAGAAGCTGCAGAAGAATCTGAGGCTGCAGCAGAAGAAATGGAGGCAGCACATGCAGAAGAAGCTGCTGAGGAAGCTCCTGTAGAGGAGCAGGAGGCTCCTTTAGCAGAAGCTGTTGAGGAGCAAGCTGAAGTAGAGGAAGCTCCTACAGAAGAGACCACTGAGGAAGAAATAACTGAGGAGGAAACAGAACCAGGTAAGACTGAAGCTCCTGAGAAAAAGTACAACTCAGGAAAGCATATTTGTTTAATATGTGCATTGAAGGACATGTCCTGGTCAAAAATGACTCCAAGGTTCCTCACAGTGTTACTGGAGGCCAAGGTAATGCCACCCAGAGTAAGAATCTGCTTAGATACCATATTTCTAAGCTTTTCAGGGCCGAGTACAATAACCTCAGTTTGATCTGAATTAAGAAGCAGAAAGTTAGCGGCCATCCAGGTCTTTATGTCTTTAAGACATTCCTGCAGTTTAACTCATTGGTGTGTGTTATCTGGCTTCATGGACAGATAGAGCTGGGTGTCATCTGCATAGCAGTGTAAATGTATGCTATGTCTTCTAATGATACTGCCTAAGGTAGCATCAGCAGCATGGCTCAGGTGTGGGTGCTGACACTCAGAGTGAGCTGTCTGTGGGGTCCAGTTTAACCTCAGTGGAACTATTGAGTGGTCATGGAGGTCACTTGTAACAAGCCTGAGCCTGTCTCATGTCTCCATCAGCACTGATAGCTGAGCCATCAGGACAGATCAAAGTCCAGCAAGCTCCTGAGAGCCTGTGCTTCACAGCACGTGTGCTAGCTGACCAACAGCACTGACACAGTGCTGAGGCAGGAGAATAATGTTGTTTCAATGTTTGTTTTTTACAGTCGCAGAAGAAGAAGCAGCACATGGTGGTGGTGAGTGGGTACACATCTCATTCCTGAAAGCTGACCTTCGCTGTGCCTTCAGAGGGCTGTGACTCAGTGTTGTTCTCGCTCTACTTCAGCATGTGTGTTTCTGTTTTTGCAGCAGCAAGGGCTCCTGAGATGGAGGACCTGTGGAAAGACGAGCCTACAGGTAACCAGTTTCATGGCTTCTACGTCCCATTAGAAGATTTGAAGAATTGAACTCCCTAAATCGAACGTATAAAATGCATCTCTGCCCGACTCCCTGCAGTCGTAGTTTGAACAGGGAAATCAGTCTTAGCACAGCTAATGAAAGGTCACACAGCTGCTGTGTGACCTTTCATTAGCTGTGCACTGATGAGTCGGGAGGCAGTCATGGTCAGCTGTTTGGTGTTTAAACAGCTGCACATACTGTAGCTGGTTGTGATAGAAGGATGTTAATCTGCAGCTGTGTGCACGGAGCATCACACTGGACCACAGAGCAGTGGCAGAGGCCGGTCCAGGCTGAGTCTGTTTTCTTTGACATCACCTACCTGAGGAACTAAATGCACATGTGGGGTGCTTCATGGTCACCTGATTCAGCCCCTCTGTCATCCACAGGGTTGCGATAAAGAGCGATCATTAGCAGGAATGATGTGCATAGCTCAGTTTGAGGTGAGGCGGTCAGACTTAGGGAACCATCACAGCAGAACGTGATGAGGATTAGGGTGGGACCCCCGAGTCCAGACGCTGGGGTGGAGATGAAGATGGAGCGATGGGGAGGAGGTGGGGTGCACAAAGATGTCTGCAAGGAACAATGACAGATGCACAGTGAGATTTAAAGTACGTGAAGAAGGCCAGAGGGCCTAGACCAGTGACGTGACAATCAGCCTGACGGCGTGGGAAAGTGGGAGTGATGTAAAGCTTAGATTAGCCGCCAACAGCTGGGAGCAGACAGATGTGTGACTGCAGATGTTCCTTATCAGAACGTACGTTTCATAAGAGATGAAGGGGGAGTGATCACCTGTCAGGTCACCTGTGAACACTGACCAATCGTCTCTCTGCTCTTGCGTCCACAGAAACGTAGGCCACGGCAGTCACCGCTGTGATGGAGCAGGGACCCACTGACATTGCATCAGCACCATCTGAGCTCAGATGATGATGCCCCTCTCCAGAGAAATGATTGAGTTGTCACGGCAACAATCGCCCCTCTCCCCCCATTTTCATCCCTCCCTTTAAATCTCCCTTTTAGTGTCAGTGTGTGAGATGATGTTCACTAACATGCTTCCTTTACCTTTGTTGTGTTTCTTTCAGGTTTGGGCTCATTCTTTTGTTTTCCTGTTTTCAGGGTGTTTTAGTTGAGTGTGTTTGGGCCGATGTCCACTCCCTGTGACGTGCGAGTGTGTGTTGCACTCGCACAGTCTTGTACCTCTCAGCAAAAAGAGCTGTAGCTGCACGTTAAGAAGCTTCACACTTTAAAGTGTCGGAGCAACCAAATCAAATGCCGGCTGAGAGCCGAAGCTGCTGCTCAGTGTAGAGAGGACTCTATGCAAAGGCGTGACGCGTGTCGCCCACCTCCTTCCTCCCCTCCTCCTTAGCATCACGTGAATTTACCACTCAGTGTCGACTCCAGGATGAGCCATATGCTAACACATGAACTGTGTGTGTGTTTGTGAGTAATGCGTTGTTATGTGCGGACAGATCTTTGCTTATCCTTCTTGTTGTGTGAGCTGTAGTTTAGTTTTGCAGACTGTGTTTGACTCTTTTCGTTTTGTTATCTCACTACATCAAACTGTATTCTGTCGGCTCCTAGCTGGATCTTCTGTTTGCACAGCTGAACCTCAGCTTGTTGAGCTGTGAGGGCAGCGCCCCCCCACGTTTATAACAGTGGCTCCTTCCTGTGGAAATCCAGCCTCTCTGTAGAGGCGCAACGCCACCCTGTCACACACACAATAATGTCAAATCTTATTTTGAAGGCCAGATATAGACTCAAACATCGTTTCTGTTTGTTCTGTAAAAATAAATCACCTCGCTTCACTCGAGGATGATGATGTATGATGATGCGGTGAAAATGCTGTAGGAATCAGTAAACACTACGTGTGGTCCTCACTTACTGTAACAACAGCCGTGTGAATATGTCTGATTTTTCTTTCTCCTGTAACACTAGCTGGTGTTTCTGTTTGCTGAAACTTTGAGTCAATGTGAACTGAACCTTTGTAACATTGAAAAGTAGAATCTTTACTGAGAGACAACTTTTAGATTTTTTAATAGATTTTTTAAAAAGAATTTGGAGAGATGAGAAGAATTCTTATTTCCAGAAGATGCTTGCGGTGCTTTGTACTAAGCCATAAGCTGTTGCTGACTTTGTCCTGTGAAGCACAAACAAGAGAAACACTGTTGGGTTTTCAGTACTCGGCCCTGGTCACAGGTCACGTTCCTGTCTCAGATGGTTGTGGCGCACAGGCAGCGCTGTTGCTAAGCAGAGGCCACTTCTGATGAACACTATGCAACAAAGTATCAATGATGACAGAGGAGCGGAGGGGGCGTGGCCACGTCTTCGATGACATGCTGTCTTTGAGCCATAACCCTCAGATTATGGTTGAGTGTGCAGGTGTGACACTGTGCTGACTAAATGATCATGAAGTACTGACGGAGATTTGAAGTGGGAAGTTTTTCTGTTCTGGGAGCTACAATAAAAGATTTGGGACAACACAGCAGTGCCTGTTTATTTAGTTGTTGTTGTTTACCTGTTGTTTACCTGTGTGAAGCCTCGTCACAACACAAGACTTATTTAGTATTCCTAATCGATGCCGTGATGGTAGAGAAAATCCTCCAACATGTGACGTCGAGCTGCACAGCGCTGTCAGACTGCTGTGTGTGAAACGGCCACAGTGGGTCACTGTGTGATTATTGAACAGCTCTATGTCCCACTGTCCTGTCACAGAAACAAATCCGTGTTTCTGTGCTTTATGGCTATTTTACAGAATTTCAATGATTTTTTTCCTCCATGTTCAATTTTCTGTTTGTTTCTTTTTCTTTTTGCAGAAACTTGTTGTTGAAATTAGTTTAAAAACAGAAGAATAAGAATTTTATCATCATCATGTAACACACTTTAAAACAACAGCTGACGCAAAGTGCTGTACATCAAAACTAAATAATACAAATACATAAGATGTAAAGCAAAAAGTACGAAATGAATTAGTTTTTTCTGTAATCAAACTAAGTCTCGCTGAGGCCAAAAGCCAAAGAATAAAAATGGGTTTAAGACGTATTTTATCTCATCTTATTTACTAATGCAGAGTGACTGCACAGGAAATGGTATTAACACTGCTGGAAGCACCGTGCACAGAATTCACCCAGTGAAAATGATTCAGAGTGGAGACATCAAGCAGACTGAGGTGCACAATACTTTTTTTTTTTTTTATTTCGTGAGAAGAATGGGAATGTTTTTAGTTTTAGTATAGGAAAGTATTCAAAGGGCTGGTTGGAGCTGAAGAAGGTGGAGTCTAGCAAAGGGAAAGGCTTATACCGAGCTGTGGAAGGAAGGAGAAAATGACTTGTATCAGTTGGCTTCGCAGATCAAGCTCTAGCAGATTAGGGCGATCGTGGCTCAAGAGTTGGGAGTTCGTCTTGTAATTGGAAGGTTGCCGGTTTAAGCCCCAGCTCCAACAGTCTCAGCCGTTGTGTCCTCGGGCAAGACACTTCACCCGTTGCCTACTGGTGGTGGTCAGAGGGCCCGGTAGTCCGGCAGCCTCGCCTCTGTCAGTGCGCCCCAGGGTGGCTGTGGCTACAATGTAGCTGCCATCACCAGTGTGTGAATGTGTGGATGACTGGATGTGTAAAGCGCTTTGGGGTCCTTAGGGACGAGTAAAGCGCTATATAAATACAGGCCATTTATCAAGGACGGGTGGAAATTGACTAAGAAGTGACGAGGGGATGTTAAGAAGATGTAAGGAATACTTAGCAGCCGATGAATGAAGAACAAGAGGATGGAGGACAGATGGTGGGTATGAAAGTGCAGAGGAACAAGTGATGACATGTATGAAGAGTGGAAAGGTGGTTGGTCCAGATGACATGTGGAGAAATCTGGGACTGTGGGCTTTTTGTAGACCAGATTGTTTAACACAGTCCTGGACAGTGACAGCATGTATGCTGCTGCTGATTTCCAAAAACAGGACAGAAATGCAGCAACTACAGAAGGAATCAAGTTGATAAGTCACAGCAACAGTATGGGTTCATACCAAGAAATAGTGCTACACATGTGATGTTTGCTGATGGAGGAGTATGGAGAAGGTAACAGAGTTGTATTGTCTTTGTATGAGGAAGTCAGGAAAAACAGATAAGTATGTGAGGGTGGTGCAGGACATGTATGAGGACAGCAAAACAGTGTTTAGATGTGGAAAGTGATGGATTACATCAGGGATCAGCGCTGAGCCCGGTCATGTTCACAGTGGTGATACGTTGGCCTGATCAATCATGTTTGAAGATGACATTGTGATCTGTAATGAAATTCAATGCAGTGTTATTTACACAACAAATCACAACAGTCGCCTCAAGGTGCTTTATATTGTGAGGTCGACCCTACAGTAACACATACAGAGAAAAACCCAACAATCATGTGACCCCCTATGAGCAGCACTTTGGTGACAGTGGGAAGGAAAAACTCCCTTTTAACAGGAAGAAACCTCCAACAGAACCAGGCTCAGGGAGGGGCGGGGCCATCTGCTGTGATTGGTTGGGGTGAGAGAAGGAAGACAGGATAAAGACATGCTGTGGAAGAGAGACAGATTTATTTACTTTTTTTTTGCTGAAAATTTAAATAGGGGCAGCACGGTGGTTAGCACTGTTGCCGCACAGCAAGAAGGTCCTGAGTTCAATTCCACCATCAGGTCTTTCTGTGTGGAGTTTGCATGTTCTCCCCGTGTTTGCGTGGGTTCCCTCCGGGTACTCCGGCTTCCTCCCACCGTCCAAAGACATGAAGCTTGTGGGGATAGGTTGATTGGATAATCCAAATTGCCACTAGGTGTGAATGTGAGTGTGAATGGTTGTCTGTCTCTGTGTGTTGGCCCTGCGACAGACTGGCGACCTGTCCAGGGTGTACCCCGCCTCTCGCCCTATGACAGCTGGGATAGGCTCCAGCGCCCCCGCGACCCTGAAAAGGATAAGTGGAAGCGAACGGATGGATTTAAATAGTTAAAAGTTGAAATGTGAATAGTTGGTTTTTGTATTATATGATTTATTTATTAAATTTTATGTGGAGTGAATAAATAAAAGTATATTTACGGTGGCCCCTACAGACAAAACACATACAAACTCCAAAACACGTAAAAACACGTACGAACTCCGAAGCACGTACAAACTCAGAATTATTTGACTATATATGAATGCTTGTGTATAAATACACAAACAATACACATATGCTTTCATGCTTTTAATTGTGTAATTTAAGTGATCTAGTAGCTCTGTTTTGGAAGTTCAGTTCATGCTAGAAATGTGTTTTGGAGTTTGTACGTGCTTTGTCTCTAGGGGCCACCGTAAATATTTATATATAAACATATAGAAATAAAACCACTTTTGTTTTTTACATTAGTAATTCCTTTTGTACATAATTTTATATTATTGTTAATAATAAATTAATTAAAGCAACAAAACAACCTGAAGAGCTGGTTCGGAGCTGAAAGAGCCGGAAATCCCATCACTAATATGTGTGTGTTATGAGAGTGTGAGTAATGTGCATGTCTAAGTTGTGGAATAAAATTGAGGCACAGGTGGCCAGAAGGGGACAGACGGTGGGGAGTGTCTCCCCTGTACCCTGGTGACCAGAGATGGGCAGTAACGCGTAACGCGTTACTGTAATCTGATTACTTTTTTCAAGTAACGAGTAAAGTAAGGGATTACTATTGCAAAAACGGTAATTAGATTACCGTTACTTTCCCGTAGGAACGCTGCGTTACTGCGTTACTAAAACCGTGATTTTTTGCGAGAATGTCTCACGACAGTGACGTAAGCGAGCACGACGTTCGTGACAACAGCTGTGTGCAGATCAACAGTGGATCATATATCGAGTGCGGGAGAGAGTATGAGCGTGCAGCGTTTAAAGCGTGGAAGTACTGACCTTACTTTGAGTTTGATTCCATACAAAGTGACAAAAACATTAGTGTCCGCTGTGCGTGGGAAGAAAACTTCTTTTTACAGCGAAAAAACCCCTAAACTTCCAACAAGCACCGAGTAGCTACGACGTAATGGGAAACTCACAGAGAAACTCGCGGATTCTTCCACTGACCGCGGCACACCTGCACCAGGGTAACCCTCCGCCTGCCCCACTCCTGCTTTACAGGTGAAAATAGAGCAACAGGACCGCTGAGTCTTTGACTTTATTTATTTTCTGCTGTGTTTTACTTGCATCTATTTGAAAGACTGAGTGTAAACACAAAAAATATTTTATTTTATGTGCTGGAATGTGCAGAAAATAGGTTTAAATGTTAAACTAATTTCTTCCAGTCAGAGAATGTTGCATATAATTAAATGTTTGCTTGATGCATAAAGTTAAAAGATTAAAACTAATAAAACAAGTTTTAAAAAGAGACTTTTCCATTTGATTACATTTTGTATGATGGATTATGCAGAAAAAGTAGAATTGGGCTGAAAGATCTATCGCTTTATCACCTATTCAGGTTGTAAATCGTGTTTTTAAAAAGTAACTAAGTAATTAATTACTTTTGAAAATAAGTAATCAGTAAAGTAACGGGATTACTTTTTTGGGGAACTAATCAGTAATTAGTTACTGATTACTTTTTTCAAGTAACTTGACCAACACTGCTGGTGACACACCTGCACCCCAAGGCCCTGCATGTGTGGGTGGGTGTGGTGGAGCGAGTAGAGGGAGGCAGTTGGGGATCGAAATAAGGGAGGGGCAAGCAGCCCCTCCCTGGGTCAGCTCCCCTGCTGACCACAGTAGGCACCCCCGCCCTCTGGAACCCACCAAGGCCAGGGGGCCCAGACCCATCCAGACCCACGGCAGTAGCACCGCCAAGCCCCACAGGACCCGTGGCCAGAGATTAATAACAAGTATGGTTCAGTGCAGAGAGGTTAGGGTCATTAACACATCATGACAAAAGAAGAAACACCCAGTGCATCATGGGAATCCCCAGCAGCCTACACCTATTGCAGCATAACTAAGGGAGGATTCAGGGTCACCTGGTCCAGCCCTAACTATATGCTTTAGCAAAAAGGAAAGTTTGAAGCCTGATCTTGAAAGTAGAGATAGTGTCTGTCTCCTGAATCCAAACTGGAAGCTGGTTCCACAGAAGAGGGGCCTGAAAACTGAAGGCTCTGCCTCCCATTCTACTTTTAAATACTCTAGGAACAACAAGTAGGCCTGCAGAGCGAGAGCGAAGTGCTCTAATAGGGTGATATGGTACTACAAGGCCATTAAGATAAGATGGGGCCTGATTATTTAAGACCTTGTATGTGAGGAGCAGGATTTTAAATTCAATTCTGGATTTAACAGGAAGCCAAAACAGGAGAAATATGCTCTCTTTCTAGTCCCTGTCAGGACTCTTGCTGCAGCGTTTTGGATTAGCTGAAGGCTTTTCAGGGAGTTTTTAGGACATCCTGATAATAATGAATCACAGTCGTCCAGCCTGGAAGTAATAAATGCATGAACTAGTTTTTCAGCGTCACACTGAGACAGGATATTTCTAACTTTAGAGATGTTGCACAAATGGAAGAACGCAGTCTTACATATGTGCATTGAATGATTTCCTGTGTTGTTCAGTGGTGCATTATGGGTAATCTCAGTCTCTCACTGAGCGTGCTCCTGTGACTAGCCAGCACATCATGGAGTGGGTGGGAGGTATAATCCAGCACCGTCCTTATCTTGGACAGCATCCGCCTCTCAGACACCACCCCGAGGGAGTCCAGCTCCGTCCCCACAACATTACTGGCCTTGTGATCAGTTTAGTGAGTCTGTTGGCACCTGCGACTTCTGCAGGAAGTGGAAACACATAGGGAACACAGCTGACACAAATGAACATGATGCCACAGGGGAAGCAAAACTAAACACACTGAACAAGACTTTCAAAACAAAACAGGGAACATGGAGAGACATGAACTGGGACACATGAGCTTGACAGAGAGGGAGTCAGAGGAGAGAGACACAAGGGGAACCTTACAGAACAAGGAATTATTACTTAATACGAGGGAGAAAGAGTCTTTTTTTGCTTTTTGGTAGACATTTCTACTAAAACACTTTCGCCTTTATCCACACCTATTGTTATTTTATCAACTTTAGCTCATGACATGAGCTTAGCTTGATAAGCATCTTATCTTAATGACCTTGTAGTACCATATCACCCTATTAGAGCACTTCGCTCTCGCTCTGCAGGCCTACTTGTTGTTCCTAGAGTATTTAAAAGTAGAATGGGAGGCAGAGCCTTCAGTTTTCAGGCCCCTCTTCTGTTGCTTTTGAGCCACTTGCAAACAACATCCACACATAATTTAGAATCATCAGTGGAACCAACACAATACAACCAACCAATGTTGGGATGTCAGGAAACTTGAAAACTTCAAAGAGTAATCAAATTACAGTGTTTAATGGGTCACTTATATTGTTGAGCAGAAGCCATCTGTTTTTGACACAGACAGCAGTTTGCTGGTGAAAACATCGGAGCATTTTTCAGCTAAAGGGAAATTTTCCAAGAAGTAGATGGAAACCAAAAAGAGAGCTAAAGGAAGACAGCGCTGTTCTAGATTCAGCATGCTGATGACACTTTGTGTCTCCTCAGTTTGTAAATAACCACTTCCTAAATGAAATCCTATATCCCCGTCTGCTCCAGTCTGCATGCCAAATATCCTTGGGCAAGATGCTAACCCCAAGTCTCTCTCTGATGCATCCATCACAGCATGATGGTGTGAGGATGTTAGAGAGGAAGAGCACAGAGGAAGGTGCTGGTGTGAATGGGTGAACGAGGCAAGTCGTGTAAAGTGCTTTAGGTGCTCAGCTAGCTAAAGTTCTGTATAAGAACCAATCACCCCATATGTGCACAACTAGCTATTGGTCCAACTAGTTATGAGATATACTAGTCAGCTGAAGCAAATTCTGCATGTTATTCATGTATGAGCTAAGCTGCTGCACGCCCATCCTGCAGGTGGCAGCAGCGTTCTCTCTATGTTGGAAGGAGGCGGCATGAAGAAAGACGATAGTTTGGTTTTTCTAGTTCGTTGAAAGTGACTGGTTGTATGTAGAGTTTGTCATAGTAAACTAACATATAACCACTTGACCAGTGCAAGGTTGAACCCTTCTGTTGCAGGCATATGGGTATTAATGCTCACATTAGCCCCACTTGGCAAAACTGCTGTGATCTAGGATATGTCCATGGTTTTACACAGCATATGATGTGATCATCGAAGAATGACTCAAACCTTATGAGATTCTGTGAAATCTTGACTTTTAAATGAGTTTTCAGTAACGTCCCGCTGCATTTAAAACAAGTGTCTCCAAATCGCCAAAGATCTGTGAGTGCAGGTTCAAAACACACGATGTGGTCAAAGAGGCAGAGTTGTGTCTTTGGTCCTCATGGTTGATGTGCATCACTGTCACACACTACAGACGCCTCTGCAGTTCCCTTCTGGGGACAAATCCTGATTGGTCGACTAACCCTGAGTCGGTCACACGTCCATTTTGCATTCGTTAGTGTGTGTGAGCTCCAGTGTGCTGCATTCATGCTGAGCTCTCTGGCATAGTTGCCATGGTGACTTTCTGACCAACCAATCAAAGTTTTGTCTGCAGAATATTTCAGTGTTTTGTGCAAAAACACACATAACAAGTAACATGTTGGACCCACTATATAAATACTGCATAAACACACACACACTGCATGTCTGCATGGAAGTGTATAATAAAGCCCAGATCGCTCTCTTTCCCTCTGTATCGAGTACCCACCCCCAGTCTATCTGCTCTCCTCTCCCTCATGGCATTACCATGGAAACTCAGCTGAGATTACAAGGTTGCACCAGCAGTGAGGAGGACGAGACGGAGGGCGAGGAGCTACTGTAAAAGGAAGCAGGATGTAGTGTGAGATGGTTTTAAATGATTACCCAGCCATCGCCATCATCCTCACTCCCTCCTTTCATTGTCTCTCTGTTGTGTGTGTGTGTGTGTGTGTGTATGTGTATTCAGGTCGCTAACCGTCTGACTTTCCTGCTGACTGCTCTGCTGCCTTTTCTTCTTCATGCTCCCTAATGCTGTAACTCCACACAAACAGGAGAATATCCTCAGTAAACATCCCATGCTCCCACTCCACTCCACCCGGGCCCCCCACACACACACACAGACACACACACACAAGCCCGTTCAGCTATCTTAGTGAGGACCTTCATTGACATAATGCTTTCCCTAGCCCCTTACCCTAACCATTAAAAATGAATGCCTAACCCTTACCTTAAACCTAACCATAACCTAACTGTAACACTGACACTAAAACTACATTCAAACTTGTGAGGACCGGTGTGTGTGTGTCCTCACAAGTGACTGTTGGTTCTCACAAGTATAGTAGAATGCAGATTTCGGTCCTCACAAAGATAGCTAGACAGGAACACACACACACACAAGTGATCAGGATGTTAAATGTTCGAACTAGGCCTTATTATTGTCGCTCAATAAGCCGTTAACAGGCTGAAACACTCTTGTAAACGCGCTTCTATTCCCTTTCCTCTCCACACCACCACAACTGCACCGCCTCATTTTGCCAGACAGTAATAACTATAACAAAACACACTCACTTCATTATTTAACCAATAAGAAAGAAAACTGATATTTATGCAGAAATCAAGTGTTTAACAGATTTGTGCAGCAATTTTCAGTCCCACATGTCGCCAGCTGCTGTTTCACAAAGTGGTAACACTAGTTTGTTCTTCCAGTATTTAAATGATCAATGCTCATTTTATAGAATGGTATACATTATATTATTACTAAACAACACAATGATGCATGCATATATATATATTTACGTGTTTTCTTTTGCAGTCATAGTAAAGCTGTTCAGTTTTAAAGAGCCTCGCAGCAAAGGACACTAGGTTACTGTGAGGTGCAGAAGATCAAGAGGATGAGGATGGATAACAGACGCGTCCTTTTTTGGAAAACCATGCAGATGAAGGTTTTCCTTGAGATTGGTTTAATGGAGTCGAAGGTAGTACTCCAAGATTCCTCTCAGTGTTACTGGAGCCCAGTTCTCTGCTGTGGTATCTGAACCCCTGGTAAGGTCATCCTGTTGAATATGTTGTTACACATTGTGTTTGTGAAAAGTGTACCTGTATATTGTTCACATGTTGAAATAAATGACCAATCAATCAATCAAAGTGGGCAGAAACAGTTGTGTCCTATAGATGCAGCATCAACAGGCCAGTACAATAAAAGAAAGCCAAGCAGCGTGATATCAAAGCTTTATTTAGTTACAGAGACACCACTGCAGAACATCATTATCAGCAAACTGCCAATGTTCCACTTCTTTACAAATTCAGTTCATATCTGTTCATTCTGATACACTCAGACCCTTAACATTGACCTGCTTTGCACACAGAGACAGTCCTATAGTCCAGATCAGAGCTTGTTTTCATTAGAAGTGTTGTTACAGTCACAGATACGACAAGTCCAGTAATTCTCTTCACATGGAGCTCACATTTAGTCTCAGAGGCAGGTTATGGGAATGATTTGGTAATAAAACACACATGAACTGGCACTTAGCATTAACTAATGTGACACAACAAAGCAAATAACACATGAAAAATAATACTAAAATTATAAATGATGCTGATTATTCTCAGTAGCAGTGTTAATGTTGTGATTCTGCAGCCTGAGCTTTTGTACCTTCTCTACATACTATGACCTCATTATGTTTAATGTGAGCATCCAGAATCAAACAGGACACAACAAAAACACCAGCTTACCAACAACACCTTTACAAAGATTGAACTTCCCAGAAGAACACCGCACATTTATATTCAAGTTGGTCGTCTTTACAGTGACGATGTCGTGTCATCTCAAGAATAGCAACTTATTCCCATAAAAATCTGGATAGTTTAATTATGATATAATAAATGTGTTGCTGTTGTTTTTGTTTGTTTGTTTTGGCAACGCTGTAACAATAAAAGAAACAGAGCATGAAACATACCACCCAGCAAACATGCACACAGTATACATACAGTACAATACCATGTACACGTGAGCATGTCCACTGAATGTAGAACATGACACCGTTTCTCTCTATGATATTAAATTCTATGTCTGCCTTTTCCATCAGTCATCTAGAAATGATGGTGCTAGCTGCAGAAAGATTTGTAGACATGTGGATTATCTGGTTGGTGCAGATGTCAGTGTGCCCTACGTGTGCCCTACAGCTGCAGGAGTCACTCGAGTTTCAGGCTTTAACTTTCTTGCCTCTTATTGACTTTAAGTGGGGTGACATAGCGCACTGCCAAATTGTGAGTTGTGAACTGTGCTGATTCGCATTGCTGATGCTGAAAGGCTGAGCACTGGCCAATCAATTCACAGTTTTTTAGCTGCTAGCCAACCTAACTATATTATAAAAATAACTGAAAAAGAGGAAGTGGGTAGTGATAGTGTGCTCGCTTGGCTCATCCTAGCTGCTCATTGAAGCTTGGTTAGCTTGGCTTCCGAGGATATTAGAATGACACGAGGAGACTGGAATGATGAGCACTACAAAGTTCAGGCAGGCCCGCGTCTCCAGGCCGAGCTCAAAATATTTTGCAGTCTATGCTAAACTTTAGCATTTTCACAGAGCTAAAACCCCAAACCTAACACTGCGGTTTGGCATAGAAGATTTACTGATGAGCAAAAAGATACAAATGTCTATGTACAGCATAGAAACAGGAAATGAATGCTGCTGCCAGTCATTACAAAGAGCTAGTATCTTTTATCTTCCAGTTATTATAAATCTGATAGAAAAAACCCTAAAAGTATAACAAGATTAAGATAACTTTACAGCTTCAGTTTTGTTTTGGTATTGCTTATTTGGATCCTGCTGGGCTCGTGTAATGAACGAACAGTAAAATAGCACTAAGTGGTCTAAACCTCAATAAGAAGGAAACTCTGGAAACAGGACATTATTTCCTCCCTGTCCAAAAGAACTAACTAACAAAGTCCTTCCACATTTCTGTGAACACAGACTTTGATCGTCCACTTTATATAAGTTACAGGATTTATGAGCCCTGGAAAGGCCAGCTATTTTCCTCTACTTTATAAGAAGCTTGGCTAACCACCACTTCACCCCAGCTTGGAGTCTTGTGAAAAACACATATTTTTCCAAATATGGACTGATCCCCGCCTACCGGCTGGCAACTGGGACGCGTATTCACCTTTCTGTTTGGGAAGGAGCCTGAGTGTGTGACACTAGTGGTGACTCTGGAACCAGTCTCTTGGAGAGGGGCTGGACTCTGTCCTAGTCTGGAATTGCCTTCGGTGAGAGGCAGTGGGCTGGGGTGGGGATTTTGGTATTAACTGTGGGTGAGAGGGTTCAGGTTTGGAAACAGATCTTGACTGTCATCTGTGCTGAACGACAGTTCAGAGTACCCCGCCTTCTTGGAGTCTCGGGGTGGGGTCTTCAAAGTGCTCCACCTGTTGTCCCCTTTATTGTATTTTATATTTGTATTTTATTGTACAGCACTTTGGTCAGCCTCGGTTGTTTTTAAATGTGCTTTATAAATAAACTTGACTTGACTTGTCCTACAGGGAGACTTTAATGTTCATGTAGGCAACAACAGTGAGATCTGGAGCGGCGTGATTCGAACCCAAACGGTGTCCTGTTACTGGACTTCTGTGCAAACCACAGCATGTCCACAACAAACACCATGTTCGAATAAGGGTTTCCATAAGTGTACGTGGCACCAGGACGCTCTATTATGCAGGTCGATGATCACTTTTTGTAATCGTATAATCAGACCTGTGGTCATATGTTCTGGACACATGGGTGAAGAGAGGGACTGAGCTGTCAACTGATCATCACCTAGTGGTGACTTGCATCAGATGGTGGGGGAGGAGCTGGGCAGACCTGCTGCACCTAAACATACGGTGAGGGTGTGGGTGGGAACACCCAGCAGAGACCCCGGTCCACAAAATCCTCAGCTCCCATCGCTGGTAGAGCTTCAACAGCATTCCAGGGCACACTGGGGATTTTACTTCCTCCAAACCTTCAACGTGTCTTTTAGACCCCATTCCCACAAAACTGCTCAAAGAAGTCCTGCCATTAATTAATTCTTCGATCTTAAATATGATCAACCTATCTCTAATGATCGGCTATGTACCACAGGCCTTCAAGCTGGCTGTAGTTAAACCTTTACTCAAAAAGCATCTCTAGACCCAGCAGTCTTAGCTAATTATAGGCCAATCTCCAACCTTCCTTTATATCAAACATCCTTGAAAGAGTAGTTGTCAAACAGCTAACAGATCATCTGCAGAGGCTTATTTGAAGAGTTTCAGTCAGGTTTCAGAGCTCATCACAGCACAGAAACAGCTTTAGTGAAGGTTACAAATGATCTTCTTATGGCCTCTGACAGTGGACTCATCTCTGTGCTTGTCCTGCTAGACCTCAGTGCAGCGTTCGATACTGTCGACCATAATATCCTATTAGAGCGATTAGAACATGCTGTAGGTATTACAGGTACTGCACTGCAGTGGTTTGTATCATATCTATCTAATAGACTCCAGTTTGTGCATGTAAATGGAGAGTCCTCTTCACACACTGAGGTTAATTATGGAGTTCCACAGGGTTCAGTGCTAGGACCAATTCTGTTTACATTATACATGCTTCCATTAGGCAGCATCATTAGAAGACATAGCATACATTTACACTGCTATGCAGATGACACCCAGCTCTATCTGTCCATGAAGCCAGATAACACACACCAATGAGTTAAACTGCAGGAATGTCTTAAAGACATAAAGACCTGGATGGCCGCTAACTTTCTGCTTCTTAATTCAGATCAAACTGAGGTTATTGTACTCGGCCCTGAAAAGCCTAGAAATATGGTATCTAACCAGATTCTTACTCTGGATGGCATTACCTTGGCCTCCAGTAACGCTGTGAGGAACCTTGGAGTCATGTTTGACCAGGACATGTCCTTCAATGCACATATTAAACAAATATGTAAGACTGCGTTCTTCCATTTGTGCAACATCTCTAAAGTTAGAAATATCCTGTCTCAGAGTGACGCTGAAAAACTAGTTCATGCATTTATTACTTCCAGGCTGGACGACTGTAATTCATTATTATCAGGATGTCCAAAAAACTCACTGAAAAGCCTTCAGCTGATCCAAAATGCTGCAGCAAGAGTCCTGACAGGGACTAGAAAGAGAGAGCAGATTTCTCCTGTTTTGGCTTCCTGTTAAATCCAGAATTCAAAATCCTGCTCCTCACATACAAGGTCTTAAATAATCAGGCCCCATCTTATCTTAATGACCTTGTAGTACCATATCACCCTATTAGAGCACTTCGCTCTCGCTCTGCAGGCCTACTTGTTGTTCCTAGAGTATTTAAAAGTAGAATGGGAGGCAGAGCCTTCAGTTTTCAGGCCCTCTTCTGTTGAAACCTACAACTAACCCTAAACAAGTTGCCTGGAGCAACCTGTGGTTAAAACTCTGTCTTTATTGACATTTTGCAAGCAAATATTTGTAGCAACCATGAAACAATTTAGTAATAAGTCAGATATGCACAACAAACTGTTACCAGTTGTATCAGGATTTGATAAAACAGGCTCTTCATTCAGCCAGAGACAATTTTGTTATATTTTTCTTAGGCAGGTCATAAGATGGCCTGTTACCACAGTGTCAACATTTTTTTTTAACCGTTAGACGTCAGTGGGGATTGAAGCATCACAAGATGAATTTAACTGCAGCAACTGGTTTTTTGACTGACTTGTAACTCATGTTTTTAGTATCCTGAAAAAAAAATCTGATTTCCAACATGTGATAGTGTGAGACTCCTGTTTGTAGGTCATACTGACTCACAGGAGTGCACATGGTAGCAATCTGCCTCTGAAGTCTGACATCATTAGCTGTTTCCGGGTCCAAACTCAAACACTGCAGCATCACTGAGAGTTACAAACTGTGTGGCTGCTCTACCAGGTGTCACAATAAAGTTTAACATCCAGGAATCCATGAAAAAGGATTTATGAAGTTAGTTAGCAGGCAGTTAGCAGGCAGTTAGCAGGCAGTTAGCTCACTAGCGTCCAAGTAAAGATGATACACCACGTTTTGGCTGAGGGATTTCTGAAATCCCTAACCCCTAACCCTATTACTTACAACATAAATGAAGACAGAAGACTAAACAACAGTTTGTAGGGTTACTGAAGTTGGGCTAGCTGCTATATAATGCTGGTGGCTATGGTTATGATAACATAAGTGCATTAGCACAGTGAAGCTGGAGGATGAACACTAACTTTTTTCTCCTCAGTAAAAGTTACGGCGAGAGCCTCTGATGGGCAGAGACAAATGTAATCACATGACAGGAAAAAGATGCTGAAAACAGACCAAACTTCAGCCAGGAGACCATCTGAGATGATCCATCCCAGCACTACTGCTGCATGGTTTGTATTACTTGTAGTGAAAACATCCTGGTCCCCAGCTTCATGCACACATTCTAATCTTTCTCAGCCTACGAGTGATTCTTTTCTGTCCTGTTCAAATATGTGGCGTCTGGTAAACCGTGAGCCGACGAGCTGTAGTTGAGCTAATAAAAACCCAGCGAGGCCGGCAGTGATCACTGACTGTTTTTAGGGGCTTGTTCAGATTAAACAGAACAAGATCCAAAGCATTACAACACGTTAAAACGACAAAAGCCTTAATGAACACAGTGTAGTTTGCACCTGGAAGCAGGGTTTACACGTCATCACTTAACAACCGGATGATAATTAGCCACAAATTTTACAAGCAGATATAAAAAATTCACACACAACAATATAAAATATCTATACATTGTATCTATCAAGAGAGATTGAACAAAAAAAAGACAAAAATAACCCTACAATTATAAATAAGACAATTATTAAATAGTTTCAGTTATGGGTAATTTACATTGTATCAAACATTTTTAGGACATAATTTCACCAGATGGTTAAATGAACACAGTGGATGTGTTGTAAACAGCAGGCCATACATCGTGTAACAACAGGCAGGATAGCGTAAGAAGGTTACCCGTGTAGCTGTTAGCTGAAAAAACCTGCAACCCTGGTGTCCTTAGCTAATAACTGTTACTACTCCCAAACCAAAGATCGCTGTGCACTGAAGACTCTAGTCTGATAACACACTCCACACCATGGTGACACACAGAGGTAAGCTCAAATTAACACTGTAAGGTTGCAACTTTGACATAAGTTGTGAGAAGCGCTTCAAATATTACTTTCAGTGAACACGATTAGTAACAGGTCATGTGAAACCATGCCTACTGATTCATAGTACTGAGCCATGTACCAACACTGTAGTGTATGCTGTAATTTGCACTGTGCACCTACCCACAACATAACTACACACTAAAGCAACACAGACCTGAAAAACTGGCTTTGGTCTGCTTGGCTGTAATATTCAGTGCAAACACAGCATATTTGAACAGCACATACCATGGCCCACTATGGCTCTACAGAGATTTTATACTGTACTATAAATTAAGGCTGATGGTGCAAAAAAAGAAAAAACCCTTGTTGTTATATGAAGTTATTATTAGAACCAGAAATCCGCGCAGAGCATAAAGAGGAGCCTGGCAGCTGCTTCGGTGACAGTAATGATCAGGTGCAGGGACACTTGGCTTGTACAGTTCTAGTTCTTGGGCTCACCATGACACCATGTGCACGATTGGCAGGGGGATTATCCACATCATTACTGTATTATTCCATGTTATTTGAAACAATTCCACGTTGTTCCAAATTACACTCCAACTACATCTGAGCATAGGTGCAGGTCGTTGTGTGCTTCAGACTTTAAATCGAATCCCCAGACTCTCAAAGTCCTTCACCTTCATCAACTGACAACATGTGCTTTTCAGTATCATCATCCAAACTCCTCCAGTATCAAACTGTACATCGTAACAATGATAAAATGAAGTAGAAGTGTTTAGAAATATTCATATTAGAAATATACAAATGCTTAAAAAACCAGATGAGAATCATTTATGACCTCCAGTCACAAGTTATGAATGTTAAGATGCAGAATGACGTCCCTGCCAGAGCTTAATAAAACTCCAAATTGTCCTTCAAGCACAAATCATAAACCAATTTTTCTGTTCCACAACTATCACAGCCTGTTTCACTCCATCCAAGCGACACACAAGTATAAAATGTTTAGAATGCAAACGTTCACTTTGAAATATTTGGGCTTTTGGGTTTTTGGCGAGTCAAAGTGACTCTTCACCTGCTCTCACTTTAAACTGTTCTCTTTCCAGGCCTGTACACAGAGATCAACATTGTCTCATGCCGCTCACAGCATTCGTGTCAAACGCAGCTGAACTGGAATCACATGCAGAGCACGAACCACAAACATGTCGGAACAATTCTACACGTGTTCTGGCTGCAGTTTCATACGTGTACGTCCACTCTGCATTCTCCCATTAACAGGACAAAGTTACCTGTAAACTTGTAAAGCAGTAGAAAAAAATGAATTTTTTTAAGCCTTACAAACTTCACCAAACCTTCTGAGCTAAAAACACATGCATACACTGCTCACCAACTGCTGCTTACCTAGAAACTTAGTTAACTTCCACTGCTGAAATGAACTGCAGGGCTCAGTTAGTGGGAAATACCTACCAGATTAAATCTTTCATAGCAAAGAGACAAAACGATTACCAGAAGATCAAAGAACTGATAGTAACTGCAGTCGAAGGCATTCTCAGGGACAACTCTAACCCTACCTCCAGGGAATCAGAATATATTTGTGTTTTTATTGGCGATCCAGAGACGAGGACAGTGATGCGTCCGTCAGTCAGCACGCTGTCTTTTATAGCTGCATCATTCACTGTGTTCAGAAATATCTTTCACTTCTGATATTTCAATTGGCCCAAATAAACATGCATTTGTTAACCAGTGTCTCTTTAATGTGATGATGCTAGAACCCTCCACAACTTACACACCATTTCAAATTTACACAACATCTTTAGCTGGTCTCGAAAAAACAAAAACAACAAAAAACCAGCTGAAAAGAATTCGAACAAACAACCGAAACACAAAAATGACTTCAGCGGCCGGGAAATCATCAAACTGGTGCTTCTTGATCAGGGTACATTCAAGTTGTCTGTTGGTTGGGTAACAACTAAAAGTATCTTTCATATTAGTCCTCTGCCATAATCTTCTGAGGTTCCCTCGTGATTCCTATCAAGCTCCTCTACTTCCTCCTTAGTTCGCCTTGCACTGATTTCCATTGTGCTTATGTGGTTAGCATGTCACAGATCTTTGACTGAAAGCGATTTATGTCAACTTTTGTTTTGAAATTTACTATATTACTAAAGCTCGCTTGACCATTTAAAAACAGCTCGACAGGCCCAGTCTTTCCAGTAGCATCAAACGTTATCATTCACTGCACTGACAGCTGCAATAAGCAAAGAAATACTGGAGCACAAGCAAACACGTACAGAAAGTATATAGATATCTACACAGCACAGCAGCTGGAAATCACCCACCGCACATGTTGGTGCTTTCTGAATGTTTTCACAATCCCAACGTCACTTTGCTGTTTCTAGGCAGATTCTCATCAAGATAAACAAAGTAGAGTCCTGCACAAACACGTGGTATCTATGTGACTCGCCTACAGCTACAGGACTTTTCTTTGATGGCACTTGGGCACAAAGTTTATTGAACAATGTAAACACTGGGTTAAGAAAATGTCTATTAAATATTCTTCTAACTGGCAATCTATACATTTAAAAAGAAAACAACAACAACAAAAACACTTTTTTTCCACTGACATCAATGACTGAGTGAAAAAAGTAATAATAATAATAATAATACTGTCTATACTCTATGAATTCACCCACACATGCAAGTATTAAAGTATTTGAGTGTATGAGATAAAAACAAAGTTTTCATTTCATATTTCCACAACTGCGAAACATTATAAAAAATAAATAATAAATATGTGAACAGAGAGCAGGGAAGTGTTAAAAAAAGAATTTTTAAAACCTTTCTCTGGTTTATTCCCAACGTTTTTTTAAAATCTTCGATAATGGGTGATTTATTTGTAAAATAATAAAGTATTATTAATGGAAATATTTTATCTTTTATCATTTATATGTTTTGAAAATAACATATATAATAAAATTACATTTGATTATTTTAAGAGTTTGACCTTTTCCTGAAAATGTTATTTAAATTATGATAATTACATTTTAATTATACTGTACACTTTTTACTTTTTAGTCTTTTTCTCTTAAAATATTCTGATTTCCTTTGAAAACGGAACAAAGTGGCATTTCACTTATATTTACTCGTTCTTCACTTTAAAGTACAAATCCTCACTGTTACTTCAGCGTGCTCGTATAATTATTATCTTTTTAATCATAAAACATTTTCGTATAAAACTTTATCTCATAACCGTTCCAACTTTATTCTGTAATGACTCCATGTTTCGTCCTTAGAGTGGCTGTAATACCAAGTCATAAAGCTGGGAAATCAAACTAAAGAACAGGAAACGAATGAACTTCCTTTGTGCAGGCGATGCTGCGTGTGTCAGTACAACTACCACACAGTAAGAATCATTTATACACTGCGCACCAATAAAACACAGCATGAGAAAAAGTGCTTGTTTTAGTATCTAAACACCATATATGCCCCTTGATATTGTTCTTATTCAACACAAACACAATACCACCATCAAATAAGATATATTGTTATTACCCAGAAGGGACTCTTTGCAGTCCAGACATAATTAAGACCGTGGATTTAATTTCCCCTGTGGCTGCCCACACTCTTATGTACAAACACAATCACAGTTATAGGCTTTGAATACAAATTTCCATCTAAGGGCATGTGGTTACGATGTTCGATGTTACCTGTGTGTGACAAAAACGTGGATGTGTAGAAATGTCACCCCTATTTTAGCTGAGCTTTGTAGCCAGAGAAAAGCGAGTCATTAGTGTGAATCTGTCCTCACTGGCAGGGTAATAATACCAGCGTAGACCAGCAGTTTATTTAAGCCTCTTATCTTTGTGCCTACGAAGCAAGTGTAGCGATACGTGATAAAAATATGTAAATATGTAGTAAAATAAGAAGAAATGTTGACTCAAACTCAGTCCAACCGACTCCTTGTATGTTGACCAGGAGCAAACTGGGAGCAGTCATGACTCGACGTCTATGGCCTGTGAACCCAAGTCGATCTCTAACCTACTGCTAACAGAATTTAATAAGCTGGACAAAAGTGGCCATCTACTGTAGCCTGATTGGTCATTTGAGAACGTGTGAATGTCTTTTACCATGTCCTATTGGCTGCAGGTGGTAAGCAGATTGTTCACATCATCTCCAGAAACGTCCCATTGGTCTAGAATGGTTTACTTGTTTTTATAATTGTAGTTATAGATGGATAACTCACACTGAACATGCTATTCTTTATAGGCCAGCCCAAAAGTAGGCGGGGGAGTGTGAGTCAGGATTGGGCGGGGTAAAGTAGGGGGAGGGGTGGGGCTTGGACGCCCAAACACTCCCTGCAGCTGCCTGTTGGGGTGGTTGGGGTGAATGGGGTTCTCTTGAAAGCTTCGCAGGTTTTCGTGAAAGCGGTTGCTGCTTTCGTTGTCAAGGCGGTTGCCGTCATCACAAAGGCGGTGGTTGTTGTGGAATTCAGGGGTAGGCCCTCGATCCTGGACGTGGACCATGTTGCTGCTGCTCTTCCTTCTCAAGGTGGATTCACGGCTGGATGAGGCAACCGACTGGCAGTCCGAGCCGCCGTCACTGCTGGCAGCTGTCGCCTCCACTGGTGTAACCCTGATAGTGGTGACTGCTTGAGGGTGGGGGTGGAAGGGAGGAGCAAAGGTGGCAGTGGGTGTGAACGGCATGTTCGAGTTGTTAGAAGGAGGATTAAAGTTAGCGTGAGCGTTGTTAAAACTGGGATTATTGGAATTGTTAGGATTAAAACTGAGGTGCTGGTAGTTGTTGGGATTATTTGGATGTAAGGGATGTAACGGGTGCACAACATGTGGATGGCTGGTGTAGACACCTCCTCCTCCTCCCATTCCACTGCCCCCTGCGTCCCCACCCCCATCGCTCTCTGTTTCTGTCCCCATGACACTCCTCCTCCCATCCACCGATCCACCGTCCTTCAGCGAATCGCAGCTGTCCGTGTGTCTGTTCAGGTCATTGAGGTTGAAAGCCGACTGCCGAAGGGAAGCTCTTTGTTCTGGTGGTCTCCATCGCCAGGAGCCGCTTCCATCAGTGCTCGGAGGTTTCACTATTGGTTTGTTTGATCTGGACTCTGGGTGGGCTTCAACACGAACGATACTCCCAGTTCTCTCCAAACCTCCCCCTAGAAGAGCAAGCAAGTATTCAGCGAACTGAATCATCAACAAGCATGTAAGTACGAGCCAGAAAAGTATGAACAGCAAAATGTGTTACTGTAGGTGCTCACAGGGATGCACCAGCCCAATGATGGGATGTGTCAAAGTTTCCTTTTGTTAGACGGAGAAATAAGAAACAATTCTGAGAACTACACATTTGTTCCAGCTCCAGTTACTAACAACAGGGCTGGCTATGGTCACTGATTTCCAGGAGTGGGTTTAAAAACAAAACAATTTCCCGATTCAAATTGATTTGAGTTTGAATAATGCAATATCGATTTTTAAATCATGTAAAAATCCAATATAAATATATGCTACAATATAAATGTATTTTGCCAGAAACAGCAGAATTTCAGTGTAAAGCTCACAAAACTATGTGAACAACCACCAAAGAGCTCAAACACCAAACGATTAACGAGCAGGTAAACGGAGTCTGCAGAAAGACGTGAACACAAAGAGCGACGGCACGAACACGGACACGCCGTCGGGGCTGGAAGCCGACAGCTCACAGACTCTGATGCTGCAGGTTTCGTCACTCTGACCAAAATTCACTGAATCAGCAACAAAAGAAGATCCAAACTATGCTTCACGTTTGATTAAATTAATTTTTAAACCCACCCCAACTAACAAAGTGTGTCTCAAACCAGCCAACCGAAGAAGTCTTGTCGTATTCATGGATTCAGATCCTAAAGTCACGCCATTACACAGTTAGGGTCAGAGCCAGCACTACACACAGTTTTAGTCTGCTTATCATTATTATACTGTACTTAATTCTGTGTTATTCTTTTTGTAGCTTGTTTATTTTATTTTTTATAAATATCACCTTCTCTTCCTTTGCTCTTTAACCCATCTAGCTTGAGGATTTGGTTCATCAGCACTCTAAACATGTCCTGTTTCTTTTAAATTTGGTTGGACCCAAATGGAAACTCTTTTAGCAAAAAAACTCAAATCCCAAAATGCATTGTGGGATTTCATTTAGAGGCTTTTAAGAGCACAAACACTTTAAATATCAAATCAAAAACGGTCCAAACTGCACACAGCGTCTCCAAACTAGGACCTGGGGAGGTTAAAGGAAGCAGGGAAAGGTTTTTTAAAGCTGCTGCTGGGATCAAAATCCAAATGAGTTTACATTTAAAATGTTTCAGTGTCACATGTTGTCTTGTACTGTTTTCAATTAAAAGTAGAATTTGGATGATTTCATTGTGTTTCACTGATGAGCAGTCGGCTGAATCTGCGCTATTAGAAGTACAGACCTCCTCCCACGGCTCCAGTGGTGGAAGCGGGTGGAGATGGATCCTGGTCTGTCAGGGCTCGGTACCGAATGGATCCGGTGCAACTGACAGTGCTGCCACCGTCCTCTGACCGAGGAGAGTGAAGCAGACCCTGTTGTTTAGATAAGGCTATGACCTGGAAAATAAGAGACAGGCAGTGTAACGTGAACTTCTCCACACTTGGAAAACAGGTCTAAGAAGCACGACCGTGTCAGCTTCTCAGCAGCCGCGGCTCTCATGATGCAACGCACCAGCACTGTAATAAAGCACTGTTACTTTTTTATTTTTAAACCAACGAGGAATCCATGTGACAGCTTTACAAACTGAAGCTTTTTGTTTCCCTTATGAGACAACTCAGGATTGTGTCAAACTGAAGGTTTAAAGATTATTGGAAAACAAGAAACTACATTAACTGTGTGTTTGGTCAAAGATGACGACCAGTGTTTTTGATGGAACTCTCTTTATATCTTCTCATGTTGTCGTAGTTATCATTCATTCGAATGTAGCACAAATGTTATTCAAACACACAAGCACAAAGAAACCAATAAATGCAGAGTACTGCATGCTGACTGTGAACATGTGGAGTGTGATACTTTTTGTTTAATTTTGTATTTGTTGTTTGAGTGTGTAAGACAGATAAACAGGGTTATAGTGGAAAAAGAAGCCAGTTTGTCTTTGTTTCCCTCATTATTGGGTTTTTTATTTCAATCAAATGATTTTGTTTTTTCTGAACGCAGGCTGCTGCCGTTCTTTCAATCACTGCATTTAGACGCAGTCTGAGGAGGGCGCCGTTAAAACAGCGCTATTATATTTTCTGTTGACTGCTTCTCTTGGCTTCAACCAACATTATTAGCAAACTTACTCATGGACAAATAAATAAATAAATCGCTCGTGTAAAACCAATGAAAGGCTCAGCCTGTTGTCGATATATTCGCCCAACCTTGGTGAAGACCTTACAGTGTACAGAAAGTTCCCCTTGGAGCAAGCACACGGTGAAAAGGTGACAGACTCTCTGTGCTCTCCACAGAGAAGCTCTGTGTGCCTCCAGACAATAAGTGTGCCATTAATACAGGATGGGGGCTGGTTCAGGGCACCCCAGGCATCATCTGCAGAAGATTCAATCTCACAACACAAGTCGCCTCAAGGCGCTTTATAGTGTACAGTAGATACAGAGAAAAGCCAACAATCATATGACCCCCTATGAGCAGCACTTTGGCGACAGTGGGAAGGAAAAACTCCCTTTTAACAGGAAGAAACCTCCAACAGAACCAGGCTCAGGGAGGGGCGGGGCCATCTGCTGTGACCGGTTGGGGTGAGAGAAGGGAGACAGGATAAAGACATGCTGTGGAAGAGAGACAGAGGTTAATAACAGATATGATTCAATGCAGAGAGGTCTGTTAATACATAGTGAGTGAAGAAGAAACACCCAGTGCATCATGGGAATCCCCAGCAGCCTACGTCTAATGCAGCATAACTAAGGGAGGATTCAGGGTCACCTGGTCCAGCCCTAACTATATGCTTTAGCAAAAAGGAAAGTTTGAAGCCTAATCTTGAAAGTAGAGATAGTGTCTGTCTCCTGAATCCAAACTGGAAGCTGGTTCCACAGAAGAGGGGCCTGAAAACTGAAGGCTCTGCCTCCCATTCTACTTTTAAATACTCTAGGAACAACAAGTAGGCCTGCAGAGCGAGAGCGAAGTGCTCTAATAGGGTGATATGGTACTATAAGGTCATTAAGATAAGATGGGGCCTGATTATTTAAGACCTTGTATGTGAGGAGCAGGATTTTGAATTCTGGATTTAACAGGAAGTCAAAACAGGAGAAATCTGCTCTCTCTTTCTAGTCCCTGTCAGGACTCTTGCTGCAGCATTTTGGATTAGCTGAAGGCTTTTCAGGGAGTTTTTAGGACATCCTGATAATAATGAATTACAGTCGTCCAGCCTGGAAGTAATAAATGCATGAACTAGTTTTTCAGCGTCACACTGAGACAGGATATTTCTAACTTTAGAGATGTTGCACAAATGGAAGAAAGCAGTCTTACATATTTGTTTAATATGTGCGTTGAAGGACATGTCCTGGTCAAACATGACTCCAAGGTTCCTCACAGCATTACTGGAGGCCAAGGTAATGCCATCCAGAGGAAGAATCTGGTTAGATACCATATTTCTAAGATTTTCAGGGCCGAGTACAATAACCTCAGTTTGATCTGAATTAAGAAGCAGAAAGTTAGCGGCCATCCAGGTCTTTATGTCTTTAAGACATTCCTGCAGTTTAACTCGTTGGTGTGTGTTATCTGGCTTCATGGACAGATAGAGCTGGGTGTCATCTGCATAGCAGTGTAAATGTATGCTATGTCTTCTAATGATGCTGCCTAAGGGAAGCATGTATAATGTAAACAGAATTGGTCCTAGCACTGAACCCTGTGGAACTCCATAATTAACCTCAGTGTGTGAAGAGGACTCTCCATTTACATGCACAAACTGGAGTCTATTAGATAGATATGATACAAACCACTGCAGCGCAGTACCTGTAATACCTACAGCATGTTCTAATCGCTCTAATAGGATATTATGGTCGACAGTATCGAACGCTGCACTGAGGTCTAGCAGGACAAGCACAGAGATGAGTCCACTGTCAGAGGCCATAAGAAGATCATTTGTAACCTTCACTAAAGCTGTTTCTGTGCTGTGATGAGCTCTGAAACCTGACTGAAACTCTTCAAATAAACCTCTGCAGATGATCTGTTAGCTGTTTGACAACTACTCTTTCAAGGATGTTTGATATAAAGGAAGGTTGGAGATTGGCCTATAATTAGCTAAGACTGCTGGGTCTAGAGATGCTTTTTGAGTAAAGGTTTAACTACAGCCAGCTTGAAGGCCTGTGGTACATAGCCGATCATTAGAGATAGGTTGATCATATTTAAGATCGAAGCATTAATTAATGGCAGGACTTCTTTGAGCAGTTTTGTGGGAATGGGGTCTAAAAGACACGTTGATGGTTTGGAAGACTGTAACAGACAAACGTTCCCCTTGTGGTCTGAGGAGGAAGCACACACTGTATCCTGCCAGGTAACATCAACTGAAGCCTGGACAAACGTATATTACAAGTAAAGGATGGCATTAAGAGCTGTCAGTCAACAGCAACCATACTGCTGTTCAAATGAGTCCCTGTAGATTCCTGTAGGAAGGCGTCTGTGGTGCTTGTGATCTCCTGCCTGGACTAATGCAGCTCTACCCTGCTACACGTCACTGTCCTGGTTCTGACGTTTAAAGAAAGAAGTCAAAGAAGTTACAAACCTGCATGAGACGTGGCTGTCCTCCAGCACTGAGAGGCCTGCAAGGGATGGTGGTCTTCTCCGTCACTCTCAGCCACTTTTCTCTCACTGACCCACCCCCGTCCATGATGCTGTCCTCGGATTCACTCTCCTGATCCTTGCTGGTGGGATTTTCCTCCTCTGGGATATGAACTAGTTGAGAGGATCCAGGTCGGGACTGGATAGATACTCTGGCCCCACCAGTCACTGCAGTGCTCCCATTATGGGACAGATGATTATGATTGGCCAGAGGAACAGAGCTAGCTGCTAGTTTCATGTACTGAACTGGGATGTGCGCCCCAGCACGCAGCTCAGCTTCCTGGCCTGTGGCTATAGGCAGGTGGGTCCCACCGCGGAGCTCCACCTCCAGACCCATGGCAGACGGCTCAGAGGAGCAGCGCAGCTCCATGTTCCTCTGAGGAGATGAAGAGGAGGCGGGCCTGATACCGTCTATCACCTGCAGAGACAGCTTCCTGTTGTCGTTCTTGTTCTTCCATTGGCTGAGCAGCTGTTTGGACCGGGTTGAGTCCATCGAGGCGTGGATGGAAGCGTGACGCCGTGGAATACGACCTTCCTCCAGCGAGGAACCTCCGTGGGATCTGAAAAGAAAGATAAAGGCACTATGAGAAGAAAGAAAAGAGTGACAGCACTGAGCTCATGATCTTCTTTGCTTGATCTTCACAAATGACTAATTGATTTTGGTAAATATAATTGTTCTGTCAAATTCATAAACTGAAAGCACAAATGCCCAGTTAGCGTTCTGGTAGAGCAGCCTTCTGTTATCTTTGTGCCCATGAACATTTCCAAACATGTTATGGTGTTGTTTAAAGTCTGGACATTTCTAATATAACACAGCATCACAATTTAATTTGAAACAACCCCCACCAAAAAAATAATAATTCAGCACTGTATGGATACTCAGAGGACAGAAACCTGGGCACTGGCATTCATGTCGCTGTCCAGCGGCAGCCCCAGTCTCCCCAGTAGGATGATGTACTGGATGCTGAGGTTACTGGTTCCACTGTATCTGACAGAACATCCAGAGAGGAGAACAGCAGCGTGAGCCACATAACAGGGAGCATGCAGAGGTCCATGGCCTGCATGCAGCTGTTCTTCATGTTGCACATGTGGCTCTTGTGTTTCTGTGGCGCTCTGTGACTCTTACCAGCTCTGTTTCTAGGGCTCAGTGCTTCTGCTGCGTTTTGACTGCCTTTTTGCTGTTCTGAGGTCAGTAGGAAAAAATGGCAGTCATAAAGAATCAAATGATTTTTTGTTGTGCAGCAAGCAAGTGTTGCCGTCAAAAAAGGAGCAGGGCATCAAATTGTTCTGTGACTGCTTTCAGCGAAGGCATTTTAAATGAAGTTAGCTCAGGAAGTAGATAACACACTCGTCTGAAGTGCGAGGCCACAGCTTCTCCTTCTGCACCACCTTAACCCCGAAGATCAACCCTGCAAGCGATACTGTCGTGGTATTCTTAGTCTTCGTGTGTTTTGTATTTTGTTCTTTATTCATGCCTTGGTTCCTAGGTTCTGTTAAGATGTTCCTTATTTGGTTCCCCTCTGTGTGCCCCTCTGTGTATCTGTGAACCCTTGTTTCCCCTCGTGTTTTATTCCCCAGCCCGTTATGTCCGTGCTCTCTCCTCCTGTCTGAACCTCTGTGCACTTCCTGTTTTACTTTGACAGTCTCTCGTCAGTGTGCGTCATGTTGTGTTCACTCCTGCCCTGTCTCGTTACGATTATCTGTGTCAGCTGTGTTCCAGATGTGCTCCCACTTCCCTCGTTTACTCTCTGTGCATTTATGTCCACGTCTCCCTCGGTTCAGTGTCGCGTTCTCCCTCATGCTGTGTGTGACTCTCCCTGTGTTTCCTGGTGAGCTTTATATTTAGTTTTTCCCAGTTTAGTTTTGTATTACTCGTGATCCGTCTTTCCAGCAGTAAAGCTGTGCTTTCTGAGTTTATTCCCCGCGTCCCCGTGAGTTTTGCGTTTGGGTCCTCTCCTGCCTGCCACACAGCCTAATCATGACAGACTGCACAACAAGCCTGTGTAGAAATGTAAGGAAAGTACAGATTTTTGCCTAAATATAGGGAGTAAAAGTAACGTTTGCAGAAAAATATATACTCCAGTACATGTACCTGACAATTCTACTTAAGTACAGCAACAAAGTATTTGTACTTTGTTATCTCCCACCTCTACTCAGGCGCTGCTTTGGACTGTTCTGCTAACACTGTTGGCTTTGAGTCTGTCTCCCTGTCCATCTACACCGTCTCTGTCCAATAAAGGCTAAAAATGGCCTTTTTGTGTTTTTTCCTGTAAGATGCTTCACATTGAGCCATCTGTCTTTAAACATCCTGTGCCTCAGGGGATCTTTGTTTTTACAGACACAAACATTAGATCCAGGTTTTGTTTGTTCTTGTTACCTTGGGGACGTCATCTATTAGTACGTTACTCAAATACTTGTTTGTACATGTATAAACCTATAAAGTGAAACAGCTACACCGCCCCATCAGAGAGCCGTTTTGCATCATCGTCCCTGCTCCACAGTGGTTCTGTCCAAGTCGTTTCCAAACCAGTTGTTCTCAGTGTCACCACACAAACTGTGAGGCTCCTTCCTCACATCAACAGACAATTTTGTCACCTCTGAAATCCCTTTGCTGTCTCTGTCATTGCACACTGCCCGTGGGAACAAAGGCACTCAAGGCCGACTGTGGAAATTAAAGAAAAAATAATATACAAATGTATTTCCAAACTTCCAATAATATTCCAACTACATGCATTCACACAATAACAAACAAAAAGTGTACACACACACACACACGTATGTATGTACTGGTATTTCACGTCTCAATGTGTACTCAGTGGCGGCGGACTCTGTGAGCTAAGACTGCTTAATAAAGACGACGGCTGAACGAACTGTTCACTCATCTGCACATAAAACACACTTTGTCTTCTCTTATAAACACAACAAGAACTTACTGTTTTACTCCTACAGCATAATCTAGTCTGTTCATATGCTCAGCGAATGCCAATGACTGCACGCTGCAGTTCTGTTATTCTACGGCCAACGGCATCCCTGCAGAGGTCCCGCTCCATCACAGTTAACCTGTTAACAGCCACCGCCAACGCTACATCCAGAAAAGGCAAAGAGTAATGGCAGCATTAAACTGGCATTCAGTTTTTTACTTACATTTTCCATTCTGTTCACCTACTTCTAGATTCAGTGTTACCCGGATGAACGACTTGATATTTGGGTTTCTCACATCTACAGATCAGACAGATCTCTCTGAACACATCTCTCTAGCTGCAGTGTGTGAATGGAAAAACAGGCTATTATTACTGATGTACGAGGGCTGAATACAAAGAACTGGTGTTGCAGTGCTTCCATGTTTGTTCTTCCCCAAACCTCCCACTGTTTGCTTGGGAAAAACGATGATCTTCCAGGTAGCCTACCGAGACCATTAAACAGTATATGATACTCTATCTTCAAATTGTAAAGCAGCATTAAACATGTGTTCAGAATACTTGTTTATTAGTTTATTAGAAAGTTAATATAAATCCTGTTGCCAGAATAAATGACCTACATTAAGTCAAATTCAAATTCAAATTTTATTCAAATTTTATTTGTCACGTACACAGTCATACACAGTACGATATGTCGTGAAATGCTTGGACAACTGCTCGTGACCTAAAGAAAACAAAAAAGGAAAAGGCTATGAATAAGATAGGAAATAAATATGAAAAATTAAAAAGTGTAAATTTAACTAGGAAGGAATAGAATATAAATTAAGGTTAAAATGAAATAACTGTACAACACAAATTAGAATGAAGGGTAAATTTAACTGGGAAGAATAAGATAAAGATAAATATATAAATTAAAGTTGAAAATAAAATAACTGTACAACAAAATACACAATACACAATATAGAACTATATAAGAATGTATGAAGAAATCTAAATATAAATAAATATATACACAATAACAGCAGCTGTACAAGTATTAACCGGAAATGAAGAATATAGTGACCAGTGTTGTGCAATCCACATTATGACTTGTGCAGTGCAAATATGCTTAAAGTGATTTAAGTGATGAAGTGAAAACAATGTCCAGAATGTCCAGTGTGTGTGTAAGAACCATATGTGTGGGTCAGTACTGTGTGGTGTGTGATTGAGAGACCGTATCGCCTGCGGGAAGAAGCTCCTCCTCAGTCTCTCTGTGTTGGTCTTCAGGGAGCGGAATCGCTTTCCTGACCTCAACAGAGAGAACAGTCTGTTGTTGGGATGGCTGAGGTCCTTCACCATCTTCCTGGCCTTGGTCCAGCACCGCCTGCTGTAGATTGAGTGCAGGTCAGGGAGCTCGGAGCGGATGGTGCGCTCAGCTGACCGCACAACCCTCTGTAGAGCTCGTCTGTCCTGCATGGTGCTGTTCCCGAACCAGGTTAAGATGTTTCCCGTCAGGATGCTCTCTATGGTGCACGAGTAAAAGTTCCTGAGCACCTTGGAGGGCAGTTGGAAGTCTCTCAAGCGTCTGAGGTGGTAGAGACGCTGACGGGCCTTTTTCACCACGGTGTTGATGTGACAGGACCATGACAGGTCCTGCGTGATGTGAACTCCGAGGTATTTGAAGCTGTCCACTCTCTCCACTGGGCACTCGTTGATGACGGGGGTCTGGTAGTTCCTCTCCTGCTTAGTGCTGAAGTCCACTATCAGCTCCTTTGTCTTACTGACGTTTAGAAGGAGGTTGTTCCTCTGGCACCAGTTCTCCAGATTCCTAATCTCCTTCAGGTAGGCCGTCTCGTTGTTATCAGAGATCAGGCCCACCACGACGGTGTCGTCAGCAAACTTGATGATGGTGGTGGAGCTGGTAGTGGCCACACAGTCATATGTGTACAAAGAGTACAGCAGGGGGCTCAGAACACACCCCTGGGGGGCTCCAGTGCTGAGAGTGGTGGAGGCTGAGACATGTCCGCCCATCCTTACTGCCTGTGGTCTGCCAGTTAGGAAGTTGGAGATCCACTGACACATAGATGAGCTGAGTCCCAGATGCTCCAGCTTGGTGGTGAGTGTGGAGGGAATTATGGTATTAAATGCAGAGCTGTAGTCTATGAAGAGCATTTTAACATAATTCCCCCTTCTAGTGTCCAAGTGAGTGAGTGATGTGTGGAGGAGATGAGAGATGGCATCGTCTGTGGAACGATTTGGACGGTAAGCGAACTGTAGTGGGTCCAGTGTGTCTGGTAGTGAAGAAATGATGAAGTCTCTGACCAGGCGCTCAAAGCACTTCATCACTACTGAGGTGAGGGCTACAGGGCGATAGTCATTGAGAGAAGCAGGGTGGGGTTTCTTCGGGACAGGAACAATGATGGACTCTTTGAAGCATGTGGGGATCACCGACTGAGATAAAGAGATGTTGAATATCTCAGTGAACACAGGAGCTAGCTGGTATGCGCAGTCTCTGAGGATACGACCTGGGATGCCGTCTGGTCCTGCTGCTTTCCTGGTGTTCACTCTCTTGAAGGCTCTCCTTACTTCATGCTCGGAGATGACGAGCACGTTTCCGGTGCTGGCAGTATCTTCCTGTCTGCAGCCGTTAGCGCCGCTAGCACTAGCATTGTTGGAGACCTTAGCTGCAGCCTCGAAGCGAGCATAGAAAGTGTTCAGCTCGTCTGCCAGAGTCACGGCCGCGTTCGTCATACCGGTTGTTGGTGCTTTATAGTCCGTTATTGTCCTTAGTCCCCGCCACAGGCTCCTAGAGTCACTCTGTTGGAGTTGTGACTCTAGTTTCCTCCCGTAGCGCTGCTTCGCCTCTTTCACCGCCCTCCGCACGTTATATGACGCGGCTTTGTACGGGTCCATGTCCCCCGTCGTGAGTCCCGTGTTGTAGGCAGCGGTGCGGGATCTCAGAGCGTCGCGGATGGTTTTATCCACCCACGGCTTCTGGTTGGGAAACGTTGTGATAGTCTTTGTCTCCACGGTATCATCCGCTAGTTTCCCGATGAATCCCACAACCGCTTCCGTAAACACGTTGACGTCATCGTCGGAGCTGTTTCTGAACATGCCCCAGTCTGCGTCATCGAGTGCGTCCTGTAACGCGGCCACCGATTGATCCGTCCAGCGCACGACCTTCCTCTGAACCGGAACTTCCTGTTTCAGCCTTTGTTTGTATTTTGGCATGAGGAAGATGGCGGCGTGATCAGATTTGCCAAACGGAGGGCGGGGTTGTGCCTTGTAACCGTCCTTGACCGTAGTGTAGCAGTGGTCCAGTGTCCTTTCACCCCTGGTGGGGCAGGTGATGTGTTGATAAAAGTTCGGCGCTGCGCGTTTGAGGTTGGCGCTATTAAAGTCCCCCGTCACAATAAGCGCAGCGTCCCGGTGTTGTGTCTGGTGCTGTGTGAGTGCCTCATGCAGCTCGCATAAGGCGGTGACCGTGTCCGCTTGTGGTGGAATATAAACGGCACTTACAATGACCGATGTAAATTCCCGAGGTAGATAAAAAGGACGACACATGATGGACAGTAGTTCCAGATTTGGTGTGCAGGAGCGTGTGAGAGGAACAACGTTCGCACTGTTGCACCAGTTGTTGTTCACCATTAAACACACGCCGCCTCCCCTTGACTTCCCCGAGTCCCGTGTCCTGTCCATGCGGTGAACCGAGAAGAACTCGGCCGGCTGGATGGCGTGGTCCGGCACCGCTGGGTTCAGCCATGTCTCGGTGAAGCAGAGGAGATTGCAGTCCCGAATGTCTCTCTGGAACTTTGCATGAGAGCTTTCCACTCTGCATTTTTCCTCTGAACATTCAGGACCTGGAAACGATACTCAGCCGTTTTCTGAGTATCAGAGTCGTTGAACTTCAAATGGACCCAAACACAAATATTTTTGTAGCTCCAACGTACATCAGTGATCTTCTTGGTTCTTATCACCCCAGCAGGTCCCTGAGGTCTTGTGACCAGGGGTTGCTGGTTGTCCAGCATACAAGGTTAAAAACAAAAGGTGACAGAGCGTCAGCGGCTCCCAGACTCTGGAACTCGCTCCCTTTGAGTTTGAGATCTGTGGACTCAGTCGTGTCTTTTAAAAAGCAGTTAAAAACGTATCTGTTTAAACTCGCTTTTGGTTGATTTTGTTTTGTTTTAGATTTTGATGTCTGTTTTCTGCCTCTGTAAAGCACTTTGTGATTTTATCTTGAAAGGTGCTATATAAATAACATTTTACTTTACTTATTAAAAACCTCCACCTGGCACATGATTGTATAAAGTGGAATTCAAAAATACTGGCGACCACCAGTGCTTCCCTCAGCCTTCTAGACAACATGGTATCAATTTGCTACGTGTTCTTGTTTTCAAGTTATCACATTGACAAGAATTCGTGACCTGTGACGTTGAAGTCATGGACACCTACGCTCACAAACGTAGGTGTCCATGACACCCACCCCCCCGAACGTTGTCGAGGTGGTGACAATGACCCATCAGCCTCATATTGCCCATCAACACTCCCTCAACATGAAACTACATCAGGTTTCCTAATCATTGCCATTATTCCACGGTTTATAACGATCCAAAGATCATGGACCCTGCAGACAGCTCGTCTTGGTCTGCAACTCCTTACTTTCCAGAATCTCTAAAACAGACAATTTTACTTGCTGGAAAAAATTACTGAAAAAAATGGATAAAATAAACATGATATCTTTTCAACTAAAACAATAAAAAACTAGATATTCCAAAGTGCAACTATGACTATGGACTCATTAAAAAACAGCTACCTTGGCAGTGTGCTGCTGCTGAAGGTCATCATGTTGTCACGGTTGCCTAACGGACTGGACGGACTTATCACCTCCACTTCAGCACTGGCTCTCTTCATATTGGTCATAGACGGCTCTCGACAGGAGGCGCTACGCGTTAGCATGGGTCCTGTTTGCTCTGGGACTAAGGGGTGGGAAGAAGTCCTTGTAATAATAGGTTCTGGTTGGCTGGGACCCAGTGTGTGGTGGCCTATCAGAAGACAACAAAGCCAAGGCAAACATTAATAACAGGTTAGAAAGGGTGAAGCCACAGAAGTGTCAGTGTGTCATAGCCAGCAGCTCCTCTGTTTCAGCTCTATGGGAAACAAACACCGGCTCTCAGGGTTTGTGACCACACTAAACACTTTCATGTCGAGGTTATGGTCTCATTCGCCAGTTTCAGGTCATGCTGAAAACGAAGTGATGTTCAGTGTGTAAGTTATGATTCCCTTTAGAGCAGGTGAAACCAGTCTATGCTTATTGGTTCTTGACTTTTCATTCACAAATCACGAGCCGATGATTTTCAAAGTTTGATACGACATCTGGTTTAAAAATAGCTAAGATCATGAAAATGTTCATAGCTTCATAAGCGCACATAACCAACCAACAGGTGACATCACGGTGTTCAGGTAAGTATTTCATAGACATCTTGATGCACGCTCAGTCATCCAGGTAAGAAAATCTCCAAAAGCTGATTCTGTTCATCTGGACGTTTTCAGTGGGAAACGTTTCGTCATCATCAGGTGACGTCTTCAGTCTCAGCTGACTGCAGGTTTCAATCTTATAATCAGCACATTTACATAATGACTGAAACCAGCCCACTGAAGGAACAATGGGCTGGGAGGTCAGTTCATTGATCTTAATTATGCAAATTCTCATGACCATTGATCAACAACCACTGATCAATAACCATGAGTCCCATTCACAGAGAGTTGGGGAATGGCTGCAATCACAGCATTGGAAGATGGTGACAGATGTACCCTTAGGCCCCTCCTCCATTCAGAGATGGTCTTTCCCTTTTCACGTAAACGGCCTCCTTGACTCCGCCTTCAAACCAGCGTTCCTCCCTGTCCAGGATGTTACATCCTCATCATTGAAAGAGTGTCCACTGGCCTGTAGGTGTAGATAGACTGCAGAGTCCTGGCCTGACGAGGTGGCTCTGCTGTGTTGTAGCCAGAGGTTGTTTGGTTTCCCCGATGTATAAATCCTGGCATAAGTCCCTCATCTGGGACTCTCCTCAGCTCTTTCTGGGACAGTGGCGCGGCTGCCCCTCTGTTGGTCTTCCTTGGTCTCTTGTGTTCTGGGGGCCTCTGGATGTCTGGAGTTTTGATCTCCTCCACACCTGCTTCATGCCCTGGAGGACGGGGCTGTGGCCCCCCCACACCCTCTAACAGATCATTACATGAACCTTTTAAAAACAAGCGCGTCCATGCTCACAGGTGTACACACGGGTGATCACACCCACAAACTACACCCTTTTTGGCTCCTACCTCAAAGCACACTGTGTTCTGTTGATCTTATGTGCTGCACAATAATGTTTAATGTTTAGTATTTACTGTCATATTCCCATATATCATTGTGATGTTGTTTATTCTATTACTCTTGTTTTCTTCTGCTTGTTTTCTTTTTTCTTTCTCAACAGGTGATCCAGGTGATTGATAGATGCATTTTTTGTCTGCTTATTTTGTTGGTTTTTGTTTTTTTGCCATTTATCCCCGTCCCTCTTCTCCACTGTTTTTCCCCTCTTCCTTTCTCCCTTTTCTTTTCCTCATTCAAGTCTGTCCCGTATCTAGCAAGTGAAAATAAAAAAATAAATAAAATAAACAATAAAAGGTGAATCAAATAGACCATTACGGCAAGGCTGGGATGGTCCATTTGGTAAAGTAAATCCGTTGAGCATCTTTCTTTGCCTTTAGACAACAATTCTGATGCAAAAGAACCAAACGGGACAGGCGAAAGAAAAGAAAAAAATCCTGGCACTCCTCCTACACTTAACAGCGTACACTATGTTACTCTGTTTGTGTCCGGGGACCCGATCCTTGGGGTGGACCCGTTTTTGGCACAGAGTGTTTTGGGGTTTAAAAGCCACAGAGACGCGGTGTTTAGAGAAAATGCGTCTCTGCTGTTCCAATATTCCTAACATGTACGGGATCACTACAGGTTTTCTCTTAGGCAGCGGTTGTCCTTCTCTCCTGGATCAGCTGAAGCTTTCTTTTGGAGCCTTCCCAGCTTTGACAAAAGTCCAGCTGGGGTAACCACATTTACTCAGGGCCTTCTTGATGTTCTTCTGCCTCCCTGGCTGCTGTGTCAGTGGGGATGGTGTTTGCTCTGTGTTGTAGCGTCCTGATGACACCCAGTTTGTGCTCCAGTGGATGATGAGAGTCAAATGTTGAATACTGATCTGTTTGTGTAAGTTTACGGTACACTTTTAGATGTCCCCCATTACTGATGGAAATCTCACAGTCTAAGAGTGGCAGGTTAGCCTTCTTAGACTGTGGCTTTTAAACCCCAAAACACGCTGCGCCAAAAACTGGTCCACCCCAAGGATCGGGTCCCTCGACACAAACAGAGTAACAGAGTGTACGCTGTTAAGTGCAGGAGGATTGGCAGGATTTATACATCGGGGAAACCAAACAACCTCTGGCGAAGAGGATGGCACAACACAGAAGAGCCACCTCGTCAGGCCAGGACTCTGTTTACACCTACAGGCCAGTGGACACTCTTTCAACGATAAGGATGTAACATCCTGGACAGGGAAGGTTAAGGAACTGACCTCCCAGCCTATTGTTCCTTCACTGAGCTGGTTTCAGTCATTATGCAGATGTCCTGTTTATAAGATTGAAACCTGCAGTCAGCTGAGACTGAAGACGTCACTTGGACGAGTGACAAAACGTTTCTCCCACTGAAAACACTGCGTCCAGATGAACAGAATCAACTTTTGGAGATATTTCATAGACAGTTTATGACGTTGAGCTCAAGTGCAAACAGATCAGCTGATCTCAGTGCCAGCCCACATCAGCTGATAATGGGCTGGGCGCCACAGTTGCTGCACATCTTCCAATCCACCGTGCTTTATTTCATATTTGTAATAGCCCATATGGAAAAGAAATAGTAAAAACTTATAAAAGACTTGCATCAGATGTGACCTACTTCATATAGTGAATCATATCAGGCTTATATGATTTACTCATGAAAGTGGCCACTTTCTCATTACTTTCATATATTGTTTTAGGAAGTATCCAAAACATACAAGTTTCATTTATATAGATCTGTTTTCACTCTTGTATGCTTTTCATACAAGTTTCACACAAGACAGATACAAACTTTATAAGATTTATATAAATCTTTTCCATATGGGAGACCAAGGCTGCAGGGGGCTTCCCATGAAGTATTTCTTCTTCACTATCTGCTTTTACATAACTCTGCATGTAATCCTTACTTATTATTCATCTCTGGCTTTCTTCCAAAGTGTGTATTTAATGCTGTCTTCCTCCCATCACCCCAACCAGGCCGCCCCCCCCTGAGCCTGCTTCTGCTGGAGGTTTCTTCCTGTTAAAAGGGAGTTTTTCCTGCCCACTGTCTCCAAGTGCTTGCTCAAAAGTGGTAATTTAAATGTCTTGTTGTCGGGCCTGCCTTACAATATAAAGCATCCTGAGGCGACTGTTGTTGTGACTTGAACTGAACTGAATTGAAATCATACCACTAAATATGAATTAGTGCAGTCGGTAACCACAGCAGTCCTTTCTGATTAGGAGCTCACTTACATTAGCCAGTCTTCATTATAAATGGCAGCACTCGAGATTCACATTTCAACACATGAATTATTAAAAAAAGATGAATATTTAAATTCAGAGGAGTCGACTGACTACAGTGGTCTTGAGAATACTACTTGACAACAACAGCTGTATCAAGAGACCTTTCAGCTGATCAACTTTAGGAATCGTGTGACATTTAAACATCACATTACCCACTTAATAAAATCTGACATTTAGTATTTTCATGCTCACTGGATATACACAACTCTTTTGCCTATAGTTATCAATCACAGCAAAATAATGAAGAAAATTAATCTCAATCAAGCAAAAATGCCAAAGATTTTCAAGTTCTAGCTTCTTGAAAGTCATACTGTGAGCTTTTCCATGAGTTATAAGTATTTTCACACTGGCCCAGGATCACACTTGTTAGGACTGGGCTGAACCCCGAGAGCCCCTCAGATCAAAAACAGTTGTTAAGAACATTCTTTCTGGAAACAATGTTACTAATCGACATGTCAGGATGATGTAACCTGTAATCTAAAGTAGCAGGCGTAGCTTTACCTTGGTGGCTGTTGCCAATTGCTGACTGGCTGACATTGGGCAAGGAGGAGAGGGGTGGCTCTCTCAGTATGGGGGCAGGTTGTGTACTCCCGGAGCAATCTTCACTAGGCTGGAAATTCCCCACGGCATACACACCCTGCATCCAAACACACTGACAGTAATGAGAAGCATGTAGCTAACACAGAACCTTTTGAATATTGAACCAACGAGATTTTCAGTCTGTATGTTTTAAATTAAAAAAATAGCAACATCAAAAAAAACAAAGATTAAGGTAAAAGTGATGTTTCTGTAACTAAATCGCTGGAAGATAATGTGTATTTTTACTATTTTGGGGACTGCACTGACATATGATTATCACCTGTTACTGACATGTATTTATCTTTTGTGTCACATCAATTTTGTAGCAAAACTCTTTAGACTGAGTTAGACTGAGGAAAAGATTGTTCTACCTGATGCCATAGGTTTAAATACCAAGAGCTCTGTGATCATCTCAAGTTCAAAGACACCTCAAGGCCATTACACACTTGTGAAAAATATTCTTCTGCTTCACTTAATCTTAATGCAGCTGTTCAGACCAACAAATCTGTGGGACGGATTTGCAGCATTTGATTTTTCAAACACTGGTTGTGATAAAGGCTGACCAGAGTTTGTTTTTGACTTTCCTCAGTCTCTTTAGTAATACGTGGATGGACAGGCATCCAAGGTTTCTCTGGCTCATCTGGTGATTGTTTGGCATGTTTATGGGGCAGCTGTTTTTTTTCCAGAGGCAACAAGTCTATTCCAAGACTCTCTCTCTCCTGCAGAGAAACCTCTGTCAAGGTTGCATGGCTGTTTCTGCCAAGAGCTGCCAGAAGAACCGCGCTGGATTCCTGCCACTTTCACCGCTCCAACGTGCCAGCGTTCCCCTTACCTGGATGTCTCAGTGTCACCAGCCTGCCTCAGTTTGCCTACTTACCAGCCTACTAACCTGTTCACCTGCTCAGCCAGCTGTCTGCTGTAAAAAGTGTGACAGGTAGGATTTATTGATTCACTCGATAACTCCACTTGTTAACTTGGCAATTTAAAATGTCAAGTTTTCCCTCTCCCCTCCGATCCCTCATGTGCTACCAGCCTATAAGTACTTTCCTGTGTCGTCAAATTGCACGGTAAATAACCTTCATCACTGCATTGTGAGTTTGGGTTGTTTTGAGTTTGTCTGCCCTTTTGGGTCTGCTTGACATAATCGCATATGTGCAGATGAGATTTCCCTGATTGGATTAAACAGATCGAGCTAATTAGACCACTCCGTTTGGCAACAACTGCACTAGTAGCTCAAAACACCAATACTGAATATACAAATAGTAAAATAACACCATTTTACATCAGACACACTGGACTCTGGTCAGGATCAATTGGCTCTCTGAAAGGATTTCTCTTGCTCTTCAGATGTGGTCACAACTCTGCTAACAACAGCTCAAAATTCCCCAAATGCTCACAGAGAAGGTCAAAGCGTATGACTCTTACTCTAGCAAAACACCAAATGTATCAGATCAGTGTGTACATTTTAGACAGCTGACAGCAGAACTATACATAGGTCAAAGCCAAAAAATCCCTGCTGGTGATGTGAACTGCACCACCAGGCTGACTGGTGCCAGTTAAAAGTCTTGTGTAAAATGGGCTTGGTGTAGCCAAACACTTTTAAACTGTGTAGGCACTTCAGTGCACTTATAGGCACCTCCAGACTTTCCCCTTGAAACCATTTATGAATGCTCACCCACTCCTGATAGGCTGATATGTCCCGACAACAGCTATCGGACTACCATCTCAGCCAACCTGGGGGGCCAGCAGCACTGAAAACCATGCTAGACATTGCGAGTCAAGTCATGTTAACAGTGCAGCCACAAACAGCAGTGACCACCATCTCCTCAGCAGCAGTACTTTGGTAATTAAACTGGCCATGGATCAAGATGTCATTAACCTGCTGGAGGCAAACAGCTAGAGTGGAAGTAGCATCAGTATGCAGATTTGCCACTCAACTACTACATGCAAGTAACACGCCCACTCTCATTTCAGCGCCTGAAGCAGTCCTTCCCAGCTTGTGCGGTATAGAGCCTCAGCGGAGATCTAGTTAGATCTAGCCCTGCCCCCCAGTTACAATGAGGGGCGGGGCTTTTAGTTGCTCTGCCCCTCGACTGTGGCGTTCCTTACCCCCTGACCTCAGAAATATTACTTCATTCCCTCATTTTAAGTCCACCCTCAAAACTCACCTGTTTAAAATTGCTTATGTTTAAACCTCTGCATGCTCTTAACTTTTATCTGTTACTCTTATTATTGTGTATATTCCCAGCTTTTCTGTTTTTATATATATATCTGTTTTATTTGCTGTACAGTGTCTTTGGGTGTTCTGAAAGGCACTATTTTTAAATAAAATGTATTATTATTATTATTATTATCCATCCATCCATCCATCCATTCGCTTCCGCTTATCCTTTTCAGGGTCGCGGGGGGCGCTGGAGCCTATCCCAGCTGTCATAGGGCGAGAGGCGGGGTACACCCTGGACAGGTCGCCAGTCTGTCACAGGGCCAACACACAGGGACAGACAACCATTCACACTCACATTCACACCTAGTGGCAATTTGGATTATCCAATTAACCTATCCCCACAAGCTGCATGTCTTTGGACGGTGGGAGGAAGCCGGATTAATTATTATAATTATTATTATTATTATCTAGAAAAGACTGAGGCTTACCAAGCTGAGACTGAGAAGCTAGAGAAGGCAGGTGATTACAGTGAGGGAAGGTTAGACCCTCCAGTCTTGATTCATTCTTCATCATATGGTGATTCATAATGAGACAAATCAAGATGTGTTCAGCTGTTCATTGACATACAAAGGCCAAAACCTGGATGAACTGCTACTGCCAGACCCAACCTCAGTGCATCTCTCCTGGGTTCCTCCTGACGTTCAGGCGGGATTTTGTTGCTATGAGGAATATTGGGAATATCCCACCAGGTGAGATTGCTACCTGAAGACCAGCCACTATTATACTTTCTCTGGTGTGATATGAGAAGAATTCCTAACCTAAGGTGTAGGAGTGGGTGTTTGTCATTAAGTGTTCCCCATGTTATGCCCAGATGCTCTTTGGAGGAATGGGCTAGGAATGAGCCATCAGGGAGATGGTGATTGTGAGTCCTTCAAGAAGTACTGTGAATGTGTATATAGAGGCCAATGACGTCATCAACAAAATGAGGGAACTATTAATGGAGGAAGACTCGGAGCTATGTCAGCAGGACCTCAACGATTGGTTGACATAATCAAAGACGTCAACTAGAAAAATTGGCAAATGTGGAATTTTGATGTGTCATATTCTAAAACCACATAGTTATGTTTTGCATTTTCATGTGTTTGCATTTCCTTTTGTGCAATACTTTTGTAAATAGTCAACAGTGCAATAGACCTCAATACTTGAAATGTGCAATTCACTTGTATTTTTATTTTTTATTCCTATTTATTCTATTTATCCCCTTCGTATATTTTATTTATATTGTCTCTGTATTTATATATATATGTGTGTGTGTGTGTATATATATATATATAATATTCTGTAACTCTGTAACTTCTGTCGGTGCTGTGCTTTTTTGGAAGTCGAATTTCCCAGAGGAACCCACCCGAGGGATTAATAAAGTTCTATCTTATCTTATCTTATTTCTGCAATACACTACTGGAAAATATGGGCGTTTTATGTTCTCAGTCATCCAGGTGATGATGGTCTTAAGAGCTTTAAAAAGGGGCAAATGGACTTCTTTACATTTGTGAAGATGTTTCACCTCTCATCCAAAAGACTTCTTCAGTTCACAAAGGAGCCCTCTCAAGTCAGGCTTTTTGGAGGCTCCTTTTATCAAGCTGGTAAAACTGCTGACAGTCTTTGGTTCCATACCCAATCTGTAGCTGCCACCGAGCCATTGGACGGTTTACTCTATTATAAATACTGTTATACACATTATACAATGAAGGCATCACGGACGAGCAAAGAAGGTCCACGTCCTGGCTAGTTGCAGCAGTAAATACCCCTTGATATACTCTACCTGATGCTCAGCAGATTAGCACCTTCAATGAACTAGTGAAGGCAACCACGTGGCACCTTCACGGGGTGGCTTTAAACACTGAAGAGACCTCGATAGTGGACGAATTCTGGGAATCAGAGGCCAGCATCTTGCAGTCTGCTTAATGAGACAGCTTTCCTGAAGAAATTGAGTGCAGGTGGGAGAACAGGTGGGAATCGGGTCCCTTAATCAAACTGCTTGATGACCTTGGACCAACAATATGATGAATCACTTCAGCTGATACGGGTGGGTGGTTGTCTATGGCACTGTCAAAGTCTGGAGGATGATTTCCCCTGTAGTCCTTGACTTGAGATGTGGTGGCAAAGCTGTTAATCAGACACGTGGAGTTTAATGTGAAACACCCTGGTGCAGAGGGCCTCTTTGCTGAACTGAGGACAAAGCTTTGGATCCTTTGTGGCTGTGAGGCTGCTAGAAGAGAACAGCACTCTTGTTCTGTTTGCCAAAGATGGAGAGCCCAACCAATCAGCCCAAAGACCCTGTATCCTGCTTGGCTCTGACTTCATATCTCAACAGAAATGTACTGTTTTGGACCACTGCAGGTTAAAGTTGGCCGTTGGCGTGAAAAACATTGAGGTCTGCTTTTCACATTTAGAAGGTGGTGACAGGAAGTTACAAGAAACTTTCAAAGCCCTCAATCCTTCCCCACAGACTTAGCTGTCGGAGCACCAAATACAATTGCACTGCAACCCACCAGAGCTCCTGAATTTGGAGGCCCCTTGGAGAGCAAAATCAGTACTTTGAGCACTGCCCTGACTGCAACCCTGGGCTCAGAAGTCATCAGCCACGAAGTGTTAATATTCCTGGTTGAGATTGAGGGCATTCCTAACATTAAGCTTGACAGACCCAGATCCAGCCAGTTTGTGGCTGATGGGGCAGTCCGCGCCTTCAGCACCGTAGGCAGTACATCATGATTCAGGGCGGTTTAGACGTAAACACTGAAGGGCCTGTCAAGTGCTGTCTGACTGCTTCTGGACAGGGTTTCTGCACCACTATCTGGCGGCCCTGCAAACTTGGTTTAAGTGGCAGTGAGATACAGCCTCTCTTCAGCTGGATAATGTCATAATTGTCGATCCCCAATTAACCAGAGCTTCATGGCCTGATGGAAAGATTAGCGAGGTGTTTCCTGAAGCCTTTTTCACACTGCAGTGGTTGAAGTGGGGGACTGTACCTATGTTGGACAAGTGTCACCCAGACTTGGTACTGTAGCAGGTTTTTTGGCAGCTGCTCTGAAGATGTAGCAGGACATGCTATTTGCAGGCCAGGCCACAATAGACAGCGGCAGACTGCACCCAATGCAATTAAATCAGTTATAAGCAATAAAGCAACATGCTGCCAGTCTATTCTGTCTTGTGTTTGATCAGATTCCCAGTTGATTTACTCACTGTGTCCATGTATTATATCATTAATCCTGGTTTTTCCATAAAGACAATACTCGCTCTTGCTCCACACTGGCCAACTGACCGCCAGTGGTCACAGACCTGGTTCTTGTCGTTGAAGCAACCATTTCAAAGGCAATGATATCGCAGGTTCACTGTGCATGGTTGTAATCATTTTGGCCATGCCACAGTCCCCACCCACTGTTTTCCCTAGTGAGAGAATAGCAGATTAACAAAAGCTAAAGATGCTAGTTGTGGACATGTGAACAGTAGAAGTTCACAACTGTTTCAGAAGCTGTCCTTTGCACATATATGGTACAGGAAGAACTTGTATGGGAGGGGGTTTCACAATAAAAGCTACCAGGTTGTGATTTTGGCACTTTGGTCATGTGTCTACTTGATCAGTTATTTCTACTCATCCCATTAACTGTTGAAGTATGTAGCTATGCAATGCATTCTGGAAACTTCTCCGTCCCTGTGCTTCTGTTACTGTTTTATAATTTGGTGGTGTGAATGATTTATACCTGTAACTGCCACAGGAGTCTGCTGACAAGAGAAAAAAATAAATAAAAACTGCCAGTCAGGTCTACTTTTATTTAAGAGCAGAATATGAATTTGCGTTATAATTTCCTTTCTCAGTACATCTATCATCTCTCCACACCGATCTCTTATCACAGCAACGAAAGAGCGCAGCCAACACTGTGACAGACAGCTTCACATGTTGTTGAAAACATTCTGCTAGAGTGGAACACCTGGAATACAAAAAGTATTTATTTGTGTGCTATCAACTCATCCTCACCCTGTCCTGCTAACCAGAACCAGTGCAGCAGCCAAACAACAGGATGCTTCAGCCTCAATGAGTTTTTTCTTTTTATTCTGATCTAAATATTTCTAAAACAGCCCAGAGGAGTCCGGACTGCAGCGAGCCTACAAGGAGAAGATCCAAGTGACAAGTAAAAAATAAAAACTTAATCGCAGAGATGCTATTCCAGTGAAACACTTTAAATGGAGAATCATCTGATGGTGGACAGTTGTTCTGCAGCAAAACCTCAAAGATTCTTCTTGCACAAAAGTGTAGGCAGTGTGTGTGTTTGTGTGTGTGTGTCTGGGTGTTTGTGGGCTGCAGGGTGATGGTGTGTGGGTGCAAGTATCCAACAGTTTCTGCACTACAGTTTAGCAGAAAGATTTCTTTCCAGTCCCTGAAGCTGTTTGGAGCCACATGTCCTAAAGCAGCTATATTACCTCGAAACGATCTTCATCAAACACAAAACTAAAAATCTAGAAAGAAGAACAATCTGACTCTGTGTGCTTTTATCGCTGTAACTGCTGGCCCTCTGAAGCTGGTGTGAGATGACTACAGTAGCATATAGTGTAATGTGCTATGTTATTCTTTCAAATATTGCTTTCGTGTTTCATCGTGATGTATGTAACTGTAACTTTTACCAGGTAAACAGCAATGGCAGCTCCCAGCACCCACCCACAGTATACATCAACAGGGTGGTTTCTAAACTGGATGATCCTGGTTAACCCAGACAGGATGGCCAGCATGACGAAGGAGAACACTAGGAGAGGCTTCAGCAGCTTGGCTGAGTCAGTCAACACCGTGTTGAAGTACATCTGAAACACACAAACTCACGTTAACAAATGTTTGTTTAACAGGCCTCATTCAAACCTGCTATTAATGTGTATTAAGTAACATGTGTGACTGCAAGAAATTCAAGATGGCGCCGAGTATGGCAGCCTCGTCGCGAGCTCCCCCAAGCAACGGCTTTCTTCTGTGTTTAATTTTACTTTTCCTTTATTTTTTCACGAGCAGCACTTGTCTCCTTGTGTACGACCGACAAACCTTACTGGACATAAAAGACGGTCTTTCTTATAACTTTCCGGAGTTCAAGTTTTGCAACACGGACGCTCCGTTTGCAGACCCCCCATTCATCTCACCTGAGACGCCTTTGTTCTCTGGCCCTGGAGGCCGCAAACGCCGACGCAGAGGGAGAAGATCTGGCGTTCTGGTTCGACTGAGACGGCGCACTAACAGACCACCGTTACCCAGTTTATTACTGGCTAATGTGCAGTCTCTGGAGAACAAGCTGTGCGAGCTTCGGGCACGGATCTCATTCCAGCGAGAGATGCGGGACTGCTGCGTGATCTGCCTCACAGAAACCTGGCTATCGGACAAAGTACCGGACTCCGCAATACAACTGCCGGGGTTCTCCGTGCACCGCGCGGACAGGTCACAGGATCTTACTGGGAAAAGCAGAGGCGGTGGTGTGTGTTTCATGATCAACAACAGCTGGTGTGATTATGCGAACGTGCACCCGGTCAAATCCTTCTGCTCACCGGACCTGGAGTACCTGATGATTAAGTGCCGGCCATTCTGGCTACCGAGGGAATTTACAGCAGTGATTATTACGGCTGTTTACATTCCCCCACAAGCCGACACTGACCGTGCACTCAGGGAACTGTACAGCGCGATCAGCAGCGAGGAAACCGCACACCCAGAGGCAGCGTTTATCACAGCCGGAGACTTTAATAAGGGAAACCTGAAGAAAGTCTCACCAAAACTCCATCAACACATCCTTTTCAACACACGTGGAAACCGGCTACTCGACCACTGCTACACCTCTTTCCGGGATGCGTACAAAGCCCTCCCCCGCGCCCCATTCGGCCAATCAGATCACTGCTCCATCCTGCTCCTGCCCGCCTACAGGCAGAAGCTGAAACAGGAAGCTCCAACCCGGAGGGCGGTGCACTGTTGGACGGACCAATCGGAGTCTGCGCTGCGGGACTGTTTTGATCACGCGGACTGGGAAATGTTTCACGTGGCCGCCAGAGACATCGATGAATACACAGACTCAGTCTGTGGATTTATCAGGAAATGCGTGGAAGATGTCGTCCCATCCAGAACAGTCAAATCCTTCCCAAATCAAAAACCCTGGATTAACGGAGATGTTCGCGCGGCACTGGCGGCACGGAACACCGCCTTTGCCTCCGCGAACACATCGGACTACAAACACGCACATTACCAACTCCAGAAGACGATCAAAGCAGCCAAACGTGAGTACAGGGACAGGGTGGAACAACAGTTTGACAACCCTCGGAGTATGTGGCAGGGACTAAACACGATCGCAGACTTTAGAGGGAAAACCAGCACACCGCAGACCACGGCCTCTCTGTGTGAGGATCTAAACGTATTCTACGCTAGATTCGACACAGCGAACACCATGAGACCGGACAGTGTGCGCACCGCGGATGACGTCAGTGCGCACACTGTGTCTGAGGAGGATGTGCGGAAGTGCTTCAGGAAGGTGAACGCACGCAAAGCTACTGGTCCGGACGGGATTCCCGGCCGCGTCCTCAGGTCATGCGCGGCTCAGCTGGCTGGAGTGTTCACGCACATCTTCAACCTTTCCCTCTCTCTGTCTGTAGTCCCAGCCTGCTTCAAAATGGCCACCATCGTCCCTGTACCCAAATCCTCCACCATCTCCTCATTGAACGACTGGCGACCTGTAGCCCTGACCCCCATCGTAAGCAAATGCTTCGAGAAGCTGGTCAGGGACTTCATCTGCTCTGCACTACCCGACTCACTGGACCCTCTACAGTCCGCATACCGCCACAACAGGTCCACTGATGATGCCATAGCCCTGACACTACACACTGCCCTGTCACACCTGGAGAAGAGAGACACGTATGTGAGGATGCTGTTTGTAGATTACAGCTCAGCATTCAATACCATCGTTCCCTCGAAGCTGGACAGGAAACTGCAGGATCTAGGACTGAGCAGCTCCCTCTGCAGCTGGATCCTTAGCTTCCTGTCTGACAGACGCCAGGTGGTCAGACTGGGCAGCATCACCTCATCCCCCATCACACTGAACACTGGTGCTCCACAGGGGTGTGTACTGAGCCCTCTCCTGTACTCACTCTACACCTACGACTGCACAGCCACTAACAACTCCAACATCATTGTGAAGTTTGTGGACGACACTACAGTGGTGGGTCTTATCACCAACGGTGATGAGACGGCTTACAGGGAGGAGGTCAGCGCCCTGACCCACTGGTGTCAAGACAACCATCTCACCCTCAACGTCGCAAAGACAAAGGAGTTGATAGTGGACTTCCGGAGGTGCAGAGAAGTACACACCCCCATCACCATCAACGGCGCTGCTGTGGAGAGAGTGAGCAGCTTCCGGTTCCTTGGTGTACATCTGGCTGAGGATCTTACGTGGTCAGTACACACAAACAAAACAGTGAAGAAGGCGCAGCAGCGCCTCTTCTTTCTCAGGAGACTGAAAAGATTCGGCATGAGCCCCCGCATCCTCAGGACCTTCTATCACTGTGCCATTGAGAGCATCCTCACTGGATGCATCACCACCTGGTATGGCAACAGCACCGCTTACAACCACAAAGCTCTCCAGAGAGTAGTGCGGTGCTCTGAACGGATAATTGGAGGTGAGCTTCCCTCCCTCCAAGACATCTACAGGAAGCGGTGCCTGAGGAAAGCGGGGAGGATCATCAAGGACTCCAGTCACCCCAGCCATAAACTGTTCAGACTGCTTCCATCAGGAAGGAGGTTCTGCAGCATCCGGTCCCGAACCAGCAGACTGAGAGACAGCTTTTTCCACCAGGCCATCAGACTGCTGAACACGTCATAGACACCTCAGCTTCACTACTGGAACTTTAACATTATGCACTCCATACTGTACAGTAACGCCACTGTTTTGCACATGTCTCACTCTGTATATTTTATTTATTGTTTACTCTATTTAATTTGTAAAATATGTGTACACACACACACACACACACACACGTAGAAAAATATTTAGTATACACATCCAGAAATGCATATACTATTATATATTGTACATATATTTATTAGTTTCAGATGTAGCCATTCTTGTATTTTGCTTGTTTACATTATTGTATTTTGCACAACTCTGTTGCTTGTGAAGCTCGCACACAAGAATTTCACTCACATGTGCTGTACCAATGTACCTGCACATGTGATGTGACAATAAAAGTGATTTGATTTGATTTGATTTGATTTGCAACAAGCCATAACGGTTAGAACAGGACTGTGGTCACACTGAAGTGTTGTTCTTCATATGTGTAAATGCAGTAACCACTTACTGAGATGTAGACAGCAGCAAAGGCAGCCAGCGTAGCATGCTGGGAGGGGAAAGATTTCCTATAAAGCAGAGCGGCAGAGTGTTCTTGATGTTAATTATCATGTTCAGACAGCTGAGAACAACGCTGAATATTCATGTGCAACAGAAAAATGACTTTCAAAGAAACTTGGACGCGTGACGTGTGCGTGCTGACAAATCTGCCCGAGCAGGTGTTCAATAAGGAGGAAGGATAACCAGAAGGGCAACGGCTCAACCTGGTTTTTAATATCTGCTCTAGGTAAATGCAGCTTCTTAGCTAAAGCTTGATCTGTTGTCCTTAATATACCAAGTATGACGCAGTATAGTTCAGTAAAATGATTAAATGGGTCACTGAGTAGGTCTGTTTAATCTGTTTACAGATTTGCATAAAGGTTGCCTTTAATAATTATATTTTCATAACAGAAAGAACATTTTAATAATCTGAAGGAAATGGTGTTTGGAAAAAGATGCTCGAGATGACTGACAATGCCTTCTACATATAAATTTCAGTGACGTTGGTCAGCAGTTTGGCGTGTGCAGGCACAGTCTGTTACGCTCAACGTAAAACATACAGCTGAAACGCCCACAGTTTGGATTGTGGCTCTTGTTCAGTGCTTTATTATTAATGAAATGACAACATTTCTTTCATTCTATAGCTTCTGCTGTCCAATGTGTGTGCACTTTACAACTTGAGGCAGTACTAGTGTTTTGTGCAAAAACACACCCACATGCATCCACTCTCACACTCTCCCACACACAGTAAATCAAAGCCTCACCTGCCAGCATTGATGAGCCCTATGTCCTGTCCAGAGCAGATATCCTCTAGGATAAACGCTTCATCGCAGGTGGACATGTTAAGGTGGGTCAGGTTAGGTTTGCATACATCCAGCCAATAGGGAGTATGCTGGCCAGTGGATAGCTGAAGAATGTCTGTTATCAGTGCTGTCACACACAGGCCAAAGATATGGACACCTGTAAAAAAAGAAAGCTTTTACAATAGAGAACACTATACGCATTCATATAATACACCAACATATAATAGTCATATTACATAACATCGTTATTCAGTGGCTCCTATTAAGTGCTTGTTTATCTGCTCCAGACATGACAAGAGAAATTCTGTCCTCGTTCACAAACTTTATTTACGTGTTGGAGAATCAAAAATGTGCACGTACATGGATCAGAAAACCGCAGTCTGCAAGCACTTATCTGTAGGGATGGGTTCCGGTATCCGGGGCACCGGTTCTGACATAAACGGTAGTAACCAGACCGAAAAGCAGCGCACATTTCGGTGCTTTATTTCGGTGCCTTTTGTTTTTTCTTGAGATGTCATACACTTTGGATTCTAGCCAATCATTTTACCTTTCCAAGGATAGTAGGCGGGCCCAGGTACGTTCGTTCTTTTGAGCAGAGCTACAGATTAAAGGCAAAGGCGAAGTGGTCAAAGTCTGGCTGTACTTCACAGTAAAAGATGCAAACTCAGCAGCCTGCAACAAGTGCTTTAAGCTGATACTGTGCAAAGGAGGTACAGTGGTTTTCAAAAGTATTCGGCCACTTGAACTTTCCCACATTTTGTCATATTACAGCCACAAACATGAATCAATGTTATTGGAATTCCAGGTGAAAGACCAACACAAAGTGGTGCACACGTGAGAAGTGGAACCAAAATCATACATGATTCCAAACATTTTTTACAAATAAATAACTGCAAAGTGGGGTGTGCGTAATTATTCAGCCCCCTGAGTCAATACTTTGTAGAACCAGCTTTTGCTGCAGTTCCAGCTGCCAGTCTTTTAGGGTCTGTCTCTACCAGCTTTGCACATCTACAGACTGAAATCTTTGCCCATTCTTCTTTGAAACAGCTCCAGCTCAGTCAGCTTAGATGGACAGCGTTTGTGAACAGCAGTTTTCAGATCTTGCCACAGACTCTTGATTGGATTTAGATCTGGACTTTGACTGGGCCATTCTAACACATGGATATGTTTTGTTTTAAACCATCCCATTGTTGCCCTGGCTTTATGTTTAGGGTCGTTGTCCTGCTGAAAGGTGAACCTCCACCCCAGTCTCAAGTCTTTTGCAGACTCCAAGAGGTTTCCTTCCAAGATTGCCCTGTATTTGGCTCCATCCATCTTCCCATCAACTCTGACCAGCTTCCCTGTCCCTGCTGAAGAGAAGCCCCCCAAGAGCATGATGCTGCCGCCACCATATCTGACAGTGGGGATGGTGTGTTCAGAGTGATGTGCAGTGTTAGTTTTCCACACATAGCGTTTTGCATTTTGGTCTCATCTGACCAGAGCAGCTTCTTCCACATGTTTGCTGTGTCCCCCACATGGCTTGTGGCAAACTGCAAACGGGACTTCTTATGGTTTCCTGTTAACAATGGCTTTCTTCTTGCCACTCTTCCATAAAGGCCAACTTTGTTCAGTACACGACTAATAGTTGTCCTATGGACAGATTCCCCCACCTGAGCTGTAGATGGGCCTCTTGGCTGCATTTCTGATCAGCGCTCTCCTTGTTCGGCCTGCGCGTTTAGGTGGACGGCCTTGTCTTGGTAGGTTTACAGTTGTGCCATACTCCTTCCATTTCTGAATGATGGCTTGAACAGTGCTCCGTGGGATGTTCAAGGCTTGGGAAATCTTTGTGTAGCCTAAGCCTGCTTTAAATGTCTCAATAACTTTATGCCTGACCTGTCTGGTGTGTTCTTTGGACTTCATGGTGTTGTTGCTCCCAATATTCTCTTAGACAACCTCTGAGGCCGTCACAGAGCAGCTGTATTTGTACTGACATTAGATTACACACGTGCACTTTATTTAGTCATTAGCACTCATCAGGCAACGTCTATGTGCAACTGACTGCACTCAGACCAAAGGGGCTGAATAATTACGCACACCCCACTTTGCAGTTATTTATTTGTAAAAATGTTTGGAATCATGTCTGATTTTCCTTCCACTTCTCACGTGTGCACCACTTTGTGTTGGTCTTTCATGTGGAATTCCAATAACATTGATTCATGTTTGTGGCTGTAATGTGACAAAATGTGGGAAAGTTCAAGGGGCCAAATACTTTTGCAAGTCACTGTAAAACCTCGAATCTGATGAAACACCTGGTGACGCATAGCGTTTTTTAAAAGCCGAGAAATGCACCGTATTTGATAGCTTGCTGCGAGACCTCACACCGAGCACATCTACATCGGGTGTGGTGCCTGTTATCGGACCCGGAGATAGCAACCTCTCCCAAAAACCCGAAGAGGAGAGTTCTGGCCCCTAGCCCTGCCAGTGTAGCAGAAATGATGAGGATGATGATGCAGCAGCAGCCGTTCTTCTCTGCGTGAGTAGTTTAATGTTGTTCGTGTGTAATTTACGTTGAGTAGGCTAACCACGTTATTACATTAATGCATGTAAGGTGAACTAGCAAACATCATCATAGCTACATGCTGCTGTCTTCTTGTTTGATAGAGTGATACCATATACAGTGGAACCCTGACTTACGAAATTAATTTGTTCCAGAGGGTCTTTCGTAAGTCAAAATTTTCATAAGTCGAAGCACCCAGCTCCTTACCATGCATGGAGGGTTTCACCCCGAGTCCAGCATCCTGAGGCTGTACGCTAAGCAGAAGGAAGGGGGCCGGGGATGTCCAGGATGAGATAACGAACATCCACGAATACATCAGGAAGATGGCCCCAACTGACAGTGAATACCTCAGGCACCAGAAACCCAAGAAAGAGGAGGAACCATCATGGAAGGACAGGCCCCTGCACAGTATGTACCACCGGCAGATAGAGGAGGTGGCTGATATCCATAAATCCTACCAGTGGCTGGACAAAGCTGGACTGAAAGACAGCACAGAGGCACTAATCATGGCAGCACAAGAACAAGCTCTGAGCACAAGATCCATAGAGGCTGGGGTCTATCACACCAGGCAAGACCCCAGGTGCAGGCTGTGTAAAGATGCCCCAGAGACAATCCAGCACATAACAGCAGGGTGCAAGATGCTAGCAGGCAGGGCATACATGGAACGCCATAACCAAGTGGCCGGCATAGTGTACAGGAACATCTGTGCCGAGTATAACCTGGAAGTCCCGAGGTCAAAATGGGAGATGCCCCCAAGGGTGGTGGAGAATGACCGAGCTAAGATCCTGTGGGACTTCCAGATACAGACGGACAAAATGGTGGTGGCTAACCAACCGGACATAGTGGTGGTAGACAAACAGAAGCAGACGGCCGTAGTGATCGATGTAGCGGTTCCCAATGACAGCAATATCAGGAAGAAGGAACACAAGAAGCTGGAGAAATACCAAGGGCTCAGAGAAGAGCTCGAGAGGATGTGGAGGGTGAAGGTAACGGTGGTCCCCGTGGTAATCGGAGCACTAGGTGCGGTGACTCCCAAGCTAGGCGAGTGGCTCCAGCAGATCCCGGGAATAACATCGGAGATCTCTGTCCAGAAGAGCGCAGTCCTGGGAACAGCTAAGATACTGCGCAGGACCCTCAAGCTCCCAGGCCTCTGGTAGAGGACCCGAGCCTGAAGGATTAACCGGGGGCAAGCGGGGAATTTTTTGTGTATATTACACACAGGTGTATATAGATTAGAGAAGCGTCCTTGGCCTTGGCTGTGATAACATAATGTTCTATATATATGCCCCTGAAGTTAATACATCTTTTGGCAACAACACACTGTGGAATGCATACCAACGTCAAATATCTCAATGGCTGATTTCAAGTAACCATGCAGTATAAAAATATAAACTTTTTGGTTAAGGAAGTGTATCTTGCATAAAATTAAGCTAAACAAAAAACTGTGGAGTGCTCCGCTGTGATGACTCATTATTAAGGAGCAGCTGAGAGAACCTCCTTTCTGTTCCACATAGCAAAGTTAGTGGTTCTTTTTGCAGTTGCTTTTCAATCTATTAGTGTTTCTGTTCTTGTTGGAGCAAGTAAATGATACATATAATCAGTGAATATGTCCTCCTACCTATGAAGCGTACAGCCCTGCGAATGTAGGAGTTGAAATTGCAGCCTGCAGCATTGATGTTGGCCTCAGTCTGACTGGCTGATGACTTCCTGGACAGATAGCAGTACAGGATCGCTTCTCCTATCAGAATCTATACACAAAGAAATCAAAGAGTGTTGGCAAAGCAGATTTTTTTGTGATCTGAAAGTTTCTCTGATGTGCTGAGGGCATTTATATATTATTTACTTACAAGTGAAAAATCTGGAGAATAAATGAAGAAGAACATAAAATTTGGTTAAACCTTAGCCAAACTTGAAAGTGGACTTAGACTTTAAGTGAAACTAAGTTGCACACGCAATAACACATTGCTTCTTTGATAAATGAGAACTACATATTAGTAATAACGACTCAGTAGTTTTGCTGACGCCGTCACGTTGGCTGTGTTGGTCCACAAATGCAGGACTCCAAAGGCAAAAAGTAAAACTCAAAACAGCTTTATTGCTGAGCAATCCAAAACAAACAAACACATAATCGAAAATAATCCTGACAAGACATGTTGCATCTTCAAAAACAAAAATAAAATAACTGAGCCTTACACCGGAGTATCGTTGCAACTTGTTTACTGAACCTTCTTTTCAGTACATGTACAGAACATCAGTGTCCATTTTAGTGCCTCCTACAGAACACTCTCTTCTTCCTCTTTCTTACAACATAAATGTAACACAGAACCAATACTGCCTCTCCTGGCATTACCATTGTAACGACACACTCATTCTGTTTCTTTCAGATGAATAACAGGAACATAGGATGTAGGTATCTATGAATAATAACTATTATGCATACTCATATATAACCAACTAATTTCCTGCGATACCACATCTCCTCCCCCCTTAAGTCAACAACTCCCTGGACTTACAAAATAACTGCTTATGTAAAGAATGCTTAACAAGCAATCAACACGTAATTAAGGTAACCATACAACTGTACATATGTTTCAATGTTTCTTTTTCCTTTTTCTTTTTTTTTAATAACTAGGAAGGTACGTCCTTCCTGTGAGATCAGAGCGCATTGTTGCTCTATTCCTGGAAGATCTCACTCTACTTAACAAAGTCCTTTAAAGTCTCTCTCTCTCTGGGAACGTCACAACACTGGTGTCATTAAGGAGTCTCCGGGAGCCGGAGTCTCCGGAGCATAAGGCAACTCCGTTGCCGGAGGTTGTGGCGATGTGTCCAACTCTGATGGCAAGCAGCACTCAGGCACTGCTTCTTTGTCATGCAATGGCTCCACCTCCCTGTCTGGTGTACTGGGAACAGTGTCAGCCACTCTTGCTCTCACCTAATTGATGTGCCGCTTCACAGTTTGACCTGATCCAATGGTAACAATGTAAGACACTGGACCCGATGCTCTCACAATGACTGCGGGAATCCACTTCGGGCCATAGGAGTAGTTTCTGATGAAGACCTTGTCTCCTGGTGTGAAACTTCTCAGTCTTTTCTTGGTGTCATGATTTTCTTTCTGTTTCAATTGTTTGTGCTGCACTTTTGTTTTCACATCAGACATGAGAAAGTCCAAAACTGATCTGAGTCTCCGTGACATCATCAGAAATCGGGACAGTCTGGTTTGCAAGGTATCACCTTTGACTTTCTTCATCCCCTCCTTAAAGGTCTGGACCGCCCTCTCAGCCAGCCCATTTGAAGAAGGGTGGAAAGGTGCTGATCTCACATGGTCAATTCCATTCTGCTTCATGAATGACTCAAATTCAGCACTTGTGAAACATGTTCCATTGTCTGAAACTAACATTTTAGGTAGTCCAAACACACTGAAACTCTGGCGCAGTTTCTCTATAGTTACCTGTGATGTAGAGGATTTCACAGGGTAAATGTCCATCCACTTGGAATGAGCATCCACAATGATTAGAAACATCTCCCCGAGGAAAGGCCCTGCATAGTCCACATGGATTCTGGACCATGGGGACTCCAGCCACATCATGCGGGGAACCAGAGATTTTGAGATGATCAATTGTATCTTTTAAAGCAGAATAAGACACTGGCTCAAACTGTTGGAAGACAGTCAAGCATTCAGAGGCTGGAACTGGGTCTAAAACTGATGATGAATGAGATGGATGAGAAGCCGTTAGAGCTGAGATTTTATCAGAGAAATACTTTAAAAATTTATCACAAAGAGCAGGGGAGGTGTCCCTATAAGTGATAGTGCAAGGGTTTATCACAGAGTTAAAAGTATTAAAAAGGGCTCGGGGTTGTGGCTATTAGTCATAATAATGCTAGACAAAAAGGCAGATTTTAACAGACTTTTGATACTTAGATAAACAATTATGGAGGATGTCCAAAGAGACGTGGAGTTTGCCTTTCCTCCATTTTCTTTCAGCACGACAACCTTCACGCCTGAGGGCGCGAGTAGTATAATTTAGCCAGGGTTGTTTAATCCTCAGAGGTGCCACAGAGTTAAGAATGTCAGTGCATGTAGTATAAAAGAGGTTAGCAAGCTCATCCGCTGATAAAACCCCATTACAGTTAGCAGCAGAGAGGGGAGAGTCAAGGAAAGCATTAATGAAGTAGGCGATTGACTGGGAGTTAATCGTGCGCGTTTGCCGCACAGGACCATCACTGTTCAAATCCACATCGCTCGCTACAGTATTAAACAAAACCGGAAAGTGATCTGAAAGCCCAAAGTCCTCTATGTCCGTGATGCAAATATCCAGACCATAAGACCAAATCAAGTATATGACCTTTAGTGTGAGTTGGTTCACTTACCCACTGGGTGAGATTGAGGGTGCTAATAAGAGCGAGGAAATCCTTAGCTAGCGAACTGTCCTCACAGCAAACATGAATGTTGAAGTCACCGACAATTAGTATACAGTCATAACGTAGCACAAGGCTCCCCAGCAGATCAGCAAATTCTGGAAGAAAATCCTTGATAAGTTTCGGGGGGCGATACACCACAGCGCAGAGGATGGAGGGGACGCAGTTCACTTCCAATAACTGCACCTCAAAACTGGGGTACAGAACAGGTGGCAGCTGCCGACATCGAAGTTTGTTTTTAAAAACTGAAGCTAGCCCTCCACCTCTTCCAGTGGTCCGGGGTGAGCTAATAAAAGCATAGTCAGGTAGGAGCAGCTCCGAGAAGGGAAAAAGTTCGCCGGGGCGAAGCCAAGTTTCCGTCAGGAATAAGAAATCCAGTCCCGACGATAGAATATCATTTAAAATAAAAAACAATAAAAAAAATAAAAAAATATTCGTCAATGACCTTGTATTTAGTAAGACCATACGGAGAGTGGTCACACTGTTACTGGTAGGAAAACGCCGCAGCAGGCGAAGGTTGCCAAGATTCGCACCTCCTCTGGAGGACTGCACCCAGCACCAAGCGGGCGGAGGATCAGCTGGGAGATCCAGGTAACCATAAGGGCCAACAGGGCGAATCCAGCGATGACAGAACAGTCTGAAGTTAGCATGGTCCCGGAGGGCAGGAATAATAATAATAATAATAATGGATTGGATTTATATAGCGCTTTTCAATGCACCCAAAGCGCTTTACAATACCACTATTCATTTAGATGAATAGATGACAAGATGTTTATAGAATAGCAATCATTTGTTGCAACATAGGACTTTAAAAAGGCCTTGATACGAACACGGATGCCGCCACGTTTACCCCATCTCCGTGAACGTTTCCTTTGAGAGAAGGTAGATGGTAAGTGGCGGAGGTAATCAGGAAAGTCCTTCGAAAGCGGAGGAGGATTCTCAGGTCTCCATTTAAAATCTTGTGTCTGGTAGTCCAAAGGCCAGAGATTCAAAAGAGTTTGGCGATCATAGGTAACTCACGTGGAGCGTGAGATATGTGAAGACTTATCAAAGTGTCTGAAATGTAACATTCCAGCCTCCCCTTTAGTATGCTTGCTGGGCAACTTGGATGAGGTCACTGCAGAAATAAACACAGCCCACGTTGTCTTTACGGCCCTATGCATTACCAAGAAAATGGTCCTCATTAACTGGAAAAATAAAAATAATCTTAATTCTAACCAATATAGAAACCATCTAATAGATCACATTAGTCTTGATACAACATCTGCCATCACATTTGATCAATCCCTTTGGGCTCCTTTGATCGGCTTCATCACCTAGTGGGGGTGGGGGATCATGGTTTGGTACTGCCTTCGCTATTGTGGTTGATATGGGGGTAGGGATAAGATAAGATAAGATAAGATAAGATAGAACTTTATTAATCCCTCGGGTGGGTTCCTCTGGGAAATTCGACTTCCAAAAAGCACAGCAACGACCGAAGTTACAGTTACAGAATTGTTATATATATATATATATATATATATATATATATATATATATATATATATATATATATATACACATACACACACACACACACACATATATAAATACAGAGACAAATATAACGGATGGCCTTAGGGCATCTGGGGAGTCCCTAGGGATGTTTCCCTAGAGGGCCTAACCTGGGGGATGTGGCCATGGCCTGGTTAGGAGCTCTGGGGGCTCTTAGATGGTGCTTTCCTTGTGGCTGCCTACAGCTGAGATGGGGGAGGGTCTGTGCTGGAGGACGTTGGTTACTGGCCTGGTAGCCTGGCTGCCCCTGGGAGGGTCCGGGACGGGCGTGGAGGCTTGGGGGTCTGGGAGTGCTCCGCCCCCCGGTCTGGGGTGCTGGCCGGGCCTTGGGAGCTTGGGTCCTGGCTGTTGTGTCGCCAGAGCAGTGGGCGGGTGGGTGCAGGGGGGCTCAGCCCCAGTGCAGGGGACTTCTGGTGCATCGGCCCTACTAGGGGGCTCTCTAACTGGTGGGGAGGTTGTTATATCTTTGCAGGTGGTCTCCTCACTACAAGAGCTCATTCTGCAGGTGGGGGGAGAGATATAGAAGAGGTGGAGAATGAACTCAACCTGTGTGTCTATTGTCTTGTGTAGTTTGGGAGATGATTGGATGATAGGGTGGGTGCAGTTTTCTCTGGGGTGGAGTCGAGTGGCCTGCCCCGGACTCTGTGGGGCTGGGCGGTGCTGCTGCTGCGGGCCCCGGTCCGGATGGGCCTGGGCCCCCTTGCCCTGGTGGGTTCCAGAGTGTGGGGGTGCCTACTGGGGTCAGCGGGGGAGCTGGCCCCAGGGAGGGGCCGCTTGCCCCTCCCTTTCTTCCCTCCCCATCCTCAGCTGCCTCCCTATTCCCGCTCTACCACACCCACTCACACACGCAGGGCTTGGGGTGCAGGTATGTCACCAGGGTGCAGGGGAGGCACTCCCCCTCTGTCCCCTTCTGGCCGCCTGTGCCTCAATTTTATTCTGCAACCTAGACATCTACATCACTCTCACATAACACATACATATAGGGCCTTGGGGATGGGCACGTTTTACAGCATCCAGAGGATGGTCGGTGTACTCCAACCCTACCCTCAATTTTAATTGCATTTAGACACTGAGGGTTTTCGGGAGGAGCCGGGCTGCTCTCTGAGAGGAAGCTAGTACCATGCTCTCCTGAGTTTTAAATGCACTTTAGAACAGCACACAGCAACACTACATATGAGCGGGCGTAGGGAGGTTTGAGGTCTTCACTCACACTGGTTCTGTTAGCCGTCAGGGCTGGGGGGCTGGGAGGAGGTGCTGGCCGTCAGACTGGGGTCTGGGATGCGGGGCCTCCCTGCTACTGCAGATAAGGAGGTGGTCCGCTTGCCTCCACCCCAGAGAGAAGGGTTACATCTCCTGGGTCTAGGTGCGGCTTGCCCCTCTGAGGGCGGGGTTACCTGGACCTGGGATATAGAGTATGTTTGGGGAGTGTGACTGTCTGTGCAGTGTCTATTTGTGTCTGTCTACACATTGGGTGAGTGCCGAGTACTTGGTTGTGCATATGGGGTGGGAATGCACATTTGTGTCTGCGTGCGCCTGTTCGTCTGTGTCTATATGTCAGGTTGGGTCTTAGACTCAACCTCTCTGGGTACATCTCAGGCCCTCTAAAGTACGGAGGCCTATCTCCCCTCACCACACTCCCTGCCGGTGGCTAATGCCCTCAGACGTTGGTGCATTGGTGGTCCTTGTCGCCTGGGGCTGGGCGCTCTTGTATGTACCGGCTCACTCCTGGTGGCCGATTGGCGGGGCCGGGCGCCTGTGGCCTGGCTGGGCTCCTTCCGGGGGGTGGGATGCCCTCTGGCCTCTGGGCCTGAAGCTCGGTCCTCTCTGGCACAGCTGGCTACCGGCCGAGCCTGCGGGCACGCCACTGCAACCCCCTCTGGCCTCTGCTCCGTAGCTGCGGGGTGACCTCTCATTTGGGGCTCTACTCAGCTCTTCCCAGGAGGGTGGCATGGTTCCCCCCCCCTTTGGTGGTCCTCCTCAGGTCCTTGTACTCTGGGGCCTGGATCTCCTCCATACCTGCTTCATACCCTGGTGGACGGGGCTATGGCTCCCCACACTCCCTAGCAGATCGTTACATGGAGAAACCTTTGGAATACAAGCATGCTGATCCACACAGGTATGCACACAGGTGTACACACGGGTGTTCACAGACGCGGACTACACCTTTCTTGGCTGCTGCCTCAAAGCACATTGTGCGCTGTCTATCTTGCGTGCTGCACAATATTGTTTAATATTTAGTATCTACTGTTATCTACTGCTAGCTAGTTTATTGTGATGGTGCTGTTTTTATTATGTTGCTCTTTGCTGTTTGCTTTCTCTTCTGTTTTTTTTTCTCCATACAGGTGATCCAGGTGTTTTGTTTGTTTTTCTTTCTTTCTTCCCCCCTTCTCACCGTCTCTTCTCCCCTTTGGTTTTCTCTCTCTCCCTCTCTTTCTTTCATTCTCTCTCCCTGTCCTATCCCCCAGTCATGTCTGTCCCGTTTGTAGCAACCGAAAATAAAATAAATTCATAATTATAATAAAGGTCAATCAAATGGACCAATATGGCAAGGCCATGATGATCCACTTGGTAAAATAAATCCGCTTGGCATCTTTCTGGGCCTTAAGACAACAATTCTGATGCAAAAGATCCAAACGGGAAACAAAAAAAAAAGTAACGTGCAGACATCAGGGCAGCACATAGAGAGAAGACGATAAACAACAAATAACAGCGCAGGAGACGGCTTGCCGTGAACACTGGCGCCATCTTGCCACACTGACTGACTTAACACTTGCTGAAGTGTTTTTTCTGTTGTTTTGACTCGGTGCAGCTTTCTGTTGTTACGACTGTTTTTCACTTCACTTCAGTCCAATTTCATTTCCTCAAGCCAAACTCGACCTAGCAAGCTGGGGCCGTCGCCTTCGACCACCACCGGGGGCAGATATTTTTTCTGCTGCTTGTATTTGACGCTGACTCGTGTTGCACCAATCACCTTAACAGGATCCCCTGTATAAGTTTCCAGCTTGATTTTGATGGGCTGCAGGCTGGGGGACTTGCTGTCTTTCCCTGTTTCTCTGAATGTTGCTTCGTTCATGACTGTTAGGCAACATCCAGTGTCAATTTCAAAGTTCACCTTTGTTCCATCAATTTGCATATCCACAGTGTAGGGGTCTACTCTTCTCAAGTGTACCACACTGCCACGCCCTAACTTGAACAGTTTTCTTTTGTGCCCTTGACTGCACTTGACACAGTTCAACATGAAAGAGTCATCTTCAGAGCTATCAGTTTTGTTGTTATCTGCTTTCTCACCCACATTGTGAGTACTGTAGTGTGAACTCTGCTTTTTTTCTTTCTTTACATATGTCGATCCATACTTTTTCTGGTTCAGTTTAGTCTTGCTTCTACAAGCTCTAGCTATGTGTCCCACTTTACCACAAGCATGACATTTTTCTTGTTTGTACTTACAGTCTGCTGCTGTGTGCTTGGTTTCTTTGCAACGATAACACTCTTTACTTTCTCCTTTAAAGGTACGACTCTCCTGTTGTCCTCTGGTGAGACTGAAACATTTTGCTGACGCCCCTGAGGTCTGCAGATCCTGTGCATTTTTATTTGCAGTCTCCATGGCTACTGCAATTGACAGAGCCTTGTCAAAAGTGAGATCTATTTCTGACAAGAGACATCTCTGAATTCGGTCATCCTTAATTCCGCAGATGATCCTATCTCTCAACATCTGTTGTAACGTGTTGCCATAGTTACAATCCTGCGCCAGGCGACGCAGCTCCGCTACATATTCCATGACGGTTTCATTCGGCTTGCGGGAGCAAGAGTCGAACTTATACCTTTGCACAATTTCACTGGGCTTCGGATCGAAGTGATTTTTCATCAGAAGCACCAGCTCTTGGAAGGTTTTGTCTTTGGGCTTGGCCAGGCTGAGAAGCTGTACGTCGCTGCTCCGACGACACTTGTTAATATCGCTCTTTGTTTCTCTGCATCGTCGATCTCGTTAGCTGCGAAAAACTGATCGAGTATTTCCGCATACTCATCCCACGTCTGATTCTTTGGATCGAACTCTACTAGCGTGCCAATTGTAGCCATTTCCGCTTCGAGGTTACTGCCTTCTATTTCCAGCCGAAAACTTTTGCATTCTTTGAAAAGCTAGCCAAACCTGTAGCCGACTCCATCACTTTTTTTCTTCTTCTCTTTTCTTTCAGTCCGGTTGCCCCAAACTCCTTCCCCCTAAACGTCCTCGTCGCCAAAAGGATGTTGCAAAACAAAAATAAAATAACTGAGCCTTACACCGGAGAATCGTTGCAACTTGTTTACTGAACCTTCTTTTCAGTACATGTACAGAACATCAGTGTCCATTTTACTGCGTCCCACAGGGCACTCTCTTCTTCCACTTTCTTACAACATAAATGTAACACAGAACCAATACTGCCTCTCCTGGCATTACCATTGTAACGACACACTCATTCTGTTTCTTTCAGATGAATAACAGGAACTTAGGATGCAGGTATCTATGAATAATAACTATTATGCATACTCATATATTTATATAACCAACTAATTTCCCGCGATACCACAAAACAGAAACTAGGAAGCCTGACCTCAAATGAGGCAACATGGATCCCGCGTGGATCACAGCGGGGATCGCAACAGGGATCCCGCGTGGATCGCAACGGGGATCGCAACAGGGATCCCGCGTGGATCGCAGCGGGGATCGCAACAGGGATCCCGCGGGGATCGCAACAGGGATCCCGCGTGGATCGCAGCGGGGATCGCAACAGGGATCCCGCGTGGATCGCAACGGGGATCGCAACATGGATCCCGTGTCGATCGCAACGGGGATCCCGCGTGGATCGCAACGGGGATCGCAACTGGGATCCCGCGGGGATCGCAACTGGGATCCCGCGTGGATCGCAACAGGGATCCCGCGTGGATCGCAACGGGGATCGCAACATGGATCCCGTGTCGATTGCAACGGGGATCCCGCGTGGATCGCAACGGGGATCGCAACGGGGATCCCGCGTGGATCGCAACAGGGATCGCAACGGGGATCCCACGTGGATCGCAACAGGGATCGCAACGTGGATCCCGTGTCGATCGCAACGGGGATCACGCAGGAATCACATGCACATGGGAAGAGGGACACAGCGTGGAGTGAGAACCCAACAAAGGGAACCCTGAGACAACATAAACACACAGAGGATAACAAGAGAACAGCTCACAGTTGACACTAACAATGGACTAATGAGAAAAAGGAAGCAAAAAAAAAAAAAAAGAACACAATGCAAACAGGATAAGAGACTATCAAAGTAAAACAGGAAATGACAAAAACTGAGACCTCGACTGAGAAGTGAACTTAACACGGAGAAACGAAAACAGGAAGACTGGATTACAACTGGAGACGCTGATGACAAGACACAGAGACAAGACTAGGAACAAATTGGAAAGGGAACTGCACAAAAGGGAACTAATGTAACAAAACAAGAACCAAAGATTTAGAAATTACAAACTCCGATTCACTAGAGAAATACAAAACACAAGATTAACAAATACAAAAAAAAGAAAAAAGAATGGAAAGCTCTTCAATCCAAAAGAACAAATCACAAATCCATAACAGCCTTTAACTTCTTTTACTTGACATTTTGAACTTTTATTTTCAAGCTTTTAAAGCTTGAAGCTTTTAAAGAACCGAGAACGAATTCTCTATAAAAACTGGTTCGAAGTAGGGCTGCCATGATTAGCCGACTAGTCACGATTACGTCGACTATCAAAATCAATAGCGTCGACTAATTTAATAGTCGACGCGTCATTTGAAGCTTTGTAAGATCTGAAAGACGCAGGAATAAGTAGTAGAATTTAAGAGTGTAGTAACGGACTGAAACGGCTGCATCCTCCTGAGGCCGCATTTGTAGGCCGATTACATTACAGCGACGCGACGAAGCCTGTCCAAATTCGAAGAATCCTCGAAATGCGGTTGACAAATGCGTCCTCCTTCTCCCCAGATTTGAAGGATGGGTGTATCCTTCGTGGCCCACCATATCCCAGAATTCTTAGCACGACCCAGCCATTTCCAGTTTCCAACAATGGCGGAAGCTACTTAGTTTTAATATTACTCTTATTACTCTTTCCGGGTCACAAAATAAACTTTTAACATATTTTCAGGCGAGAATGTAGCTGTGTAAACCTCAAATATCTGTTCGGTTTTTCAAGACATCACATATTTGTAAAAGTGCTCAGACGTTTTCAGAGAGGTCTGTTACCCACCAACTCGATAGCTGACCGGGAGCTCGAGGGGCACTAGAGCCGGGGAGAACAGCGAACTCCTGGCACATCGTTTTCAAACCCTCGCTACTCAGGTTAAACATGATATAGAAGTCATTTAGATAACTTATTGTTTGGCTTTTTTGCTGCATTTCGTTGACTTGTACTTGTGACATGTGCAATGACAATAAAGTTGAATTCTATTCTATTCTATTTTTTCAGTGTTTTATTTGCTATAGTTTTCACAAACGTCAGAAAACTGATTAAACAGATGGTCGAGAATTTACTCCAGTGTCCTGTTATTTTGCTTAGGCTGCTGCCCCCGCGACCCAGCCTCGGATAAAGCGGATGAAGATGGATGGATGGATGGATGGTCCTGTTATATTTTAGATAGCAAGGAGCAGACGGCTGAGTTTATTAAACTCCACCGAGACAATCTGCAAATTTCATTAAATTGCCATAACGGCAATGCTCAGTGGCTAGTGGATCTGAGGGCAGACCACAGCGACCTCCCTGAACAGGGTCCAGTAACCATCACAGTGGCAGATATCCAAGAAAGGGTCTCCAGTATGAAGAGTTGGACAGCACCAGGGCCCGACATGGTTCACGCCTACTGGCTAAAGAAGCTGACTGCACTCCACGAGCGTCTGGCAGCACAAATGAACCAGCTGCTAGTTAACGAGAGACACCCGGAATGGCTAACCGAAGGTCGGACGGTCCTGATCCCCAAGGACCCCAAGAAGGGACCGGTCCCCTCCAACTACCGACCAATAACCTGCCTCAGTACTACATGGAAGCTCCTGTCAGGCATCATATCGGCTAAGATGAACAGGCACATGGGTCAATACATGAGCGGGACACAGAAAGGGATTGGCAAGAATACCAGAGGCGCAAAACACCAGCTACTGGTAGACAGAACAGTCAGCCGAGACTGCAAGACCAGACTGACCAACCTGTGCACTGCCTGGATTGATTACAAGAAGGCCTATGACTCAATGCCCCACAGCTGGATACTGGAATGCCTAGAATTGTACAAGATCAATGGGACCCTAAGAGCCTTCATCAGGAACTCAATGGGGATGTGGCGTACAACACTAGAGGCCAACTCCAAGCCCATAGCACAAGTCACCATCAAGTGCGGGATCTACCAAGGAGATGCTCTGTCCCCACTGCTGTTCTGCATAGGCCTGAACCCCCTCAGTGAGATCATGAACAAGACTGGCTACGGATACCGACTACGGAACGGAGCAGTTGTCAGCCACCTCCTGTACATGGATGACATCAAGCTGTATGCCAAGAGTGAACGAGACATCGATTCACTGATCCACACTACCAGGCTATACAGCAATGACATTGGAATGTCATTCGGACTGGAGAAGTGTAGTCGGATGGTAACAAAGAGAGGGAAGGTAGTCAGAACTGAGGGGATTGAACTACCAGAAGGCAACATTGCAGACATAGAGGACAGTTACAAGTACCTGGGGATCCCGCAGGCGAATGGGAACCATGAAGAGGCCGCTAGAAAAGCTGCAACCACCAAGTACCTGCAGAGGGTCAGGCAAGTCCTGAGGAGTCAGCTGAATGGTAAGAACAAGATCCGGGCCATCAACACGTACGCCCTGCCCGTGATCAGGTACCCTGCTGGGGTAATAGGCTGGCCAAAGGAGGAGATAGAAGCCACTGACATAAAGACAAGAAAGCTCCTTACCATGCATGGAGGGTTTCACCCCAAGTCCAGCACCCTGAGGCTGTACGCTAAGCGGAAGGAAGGGGGCCGGGGACTGGTGAGTGTCAGCACCACAGTCCAGGATGAGACAACGAACATCCAAGAATACATTGGGAAGATGGCCCCAACTGACCGAGTGCTCAGTGAATACCTCAGGCAGCAGAAACCCAAGAAAGAGGAGGGAGACGAGGAACCATCATGGAAGGACAGGCCCCTGCACGGTATGTACCACCGGCAGATAGAGGAGGTGGCTGATATCCAGAAATCCTACCAGTGGCTGGACAAAGCTGGACTGAAAGACAGCACAGAGGCACTAATCATGGCAGCACAAGAACAAGCTCTGAGTACAAGATCCATAGAGGCTGGGGTCTATCACACCAGGCAAGACCCCAGGTGCAGGCTGTGTAAAGATGCCCCAGAGACAATCCAGCACATAACAGCAGGGTGCAAGATGCTAGCAGGCAAGGCATACATGGAACGCCATAACCAAGTGGCCGGCATAGTGTACAGGAACATCTGTGCCGAGTATAACCTGGAAGTCCCGAGGTCAAAATGGGAGACGCCCCCAAGGGTGGTGGAGAATGACCGAGCTAAGATCCTGTGGGACTTCCAGATACAGACGGACAAAATGGTGGTGGCTAACCAACCGGACATAGTGGTAGACAAACAGAAGAAGACGGCCGTAGTGATCGATGTAGCGGTTCCGAATGACAGCAATATCAGGAAGAAGGAACACGAGAAGCTGGAGAAATACCAAGGGCTCAGAGAAGAGCTCGAGAGGATGTGGAGGGTGAAGGTAACGGTGGTCCCCGTGGTAATCGGAGCACTAGGTGCGGTGACTCCCAAGCTAGGCGAGTGGCTCCAGCAGATCCCGGGAATAACATCGGAGATCTCTGTCCAGAAGAGCGCAGTCCTGGGAACAGCTAAGATACTGCGCAGGACCCTCAAGCTCCCAGGCCTCTGGTAGAGGACCCGAGCTTGAAGGATAAACCGCCCGCAGGGGCGTGCTGGGTGTTTTTTTTTTTTTTAATATATAAACGCGATTTCAATATGTCACATATTGACAGTGGCTCACCGATGCCAATAACATAATTGCCCAGCTGCATTTCAGAAAGAATGCAAAAGCATTGACATATATTTTTCCTTCCTACGATAGGCTGACGGGCAGGGCAGAGATAGATTTTGGTAGCCCGACTGGAAAAATCGCTAGCCCCGGGACGTCGGGCTAGCGATTTTGCAAGCCCTGTATCTGATTGAGGAATCACTCATCTTTGGAAAAGAGAGTTTATTACAGAGAAATGTCTCTTTCCAAAATAAAAGCTATACTATACGCTTCTTCTGGGCTATATTCTCAGCAGCATATTAAACATATCAGGTCCCCATAAGGAGACTCATGTGCTAACGGCTGTCTAAATGACTCGGGTAAAGTTTGTAGCATGCTGCTTGTTGTTTTTGTCTGCTTCCACTTGTCTTTGCACTAGGATGATGCCGGAGTAAATGTGCAGTCATATTCGTTGTGTTCCCACTAGTGCTGTCAGCGTTAATTTGAAATGACGTTAACGCCACAACACAGGAAATCTCCGTTAACAAGCTACTGCGGATCGCCCCGTGCGTGGGGCTGGACGGCCAACAAGCTAACAAGCTAACTGCGCTAACACACTAGTTCCCACCCATGTAATTGAGCATTGCGTGGCACATCCAACATACTGTTTTACTTTAGTCCATGACGCGCTTACCTTCAGGGTCATACGTCACATGAAAACCAAAATAGTTCCAAAGGCCAGATCTGAATGAGGGTGGGGGAGGTTCAATTTGTCATATTGCAACGAGCTTAGCTTCTGTCTCAGTAGCTTACGCTGCGCTCAGTGGATCTGCGCTCGACAGTGCAGCCTAGGCGGAGTAGTCGAACGCAGATCCACTGAGCGCTCAACACAGACAGCATCGTCAGAAGAAAAGTTGATAAAATAAATTACAAATTTTGTATTGTTCGATACATATGCGTACCGAACCGAAAGCACTGTATCGAACGGTTCAATATCGATACGAGTATCGTTGCACCCCTAATATATATATATATAAAACTAAACACCCAGCACGCCCCTGCGGGCGGTTTATCCTTCAAGCTCGGGTCCTCTACCAGAGGCCTGGGAGCTTGAGGGTCCTGCGCAGTATCTTAGCTGTTCCCAGGACTGCGCTCTTCTGGACAGAGATCTCCGATGTTGTTCCCGGGATCTGCTGGAGCCACTCGCCTAGCTTGGGAGTCACCGCACCTAGTGCTCCGATTACCACGGGGACCACCGTTACCTTCACCCTCCACATCCTCTCGAGCTCTTCTCTGAGCCCTTGGTATTTCTCCAGCTTCTCGTGTTCCTTCTTCCTGATATTGCTGTCATTCGGAACCGCTACATCGATCACTACGGCCGTCTTCTTCTGTTTGTCTACCACTATGTCCGGTTGGTTAGCCACCACCATTTTGTCCGTCTGTATCTGGAAGTCCCACAGGATCTTAGCTCGGTCATTCTCCACCACCCTTGGGGGCATCTCCCATTTTGACCTCGGGACTTCCAGGTTATACTCGGCACAGATGTTCCTGTACACTATGCCGGCCACTTGGTTATGGCGTTCCATGTATGCCTTGCCTGCTAGCATCTTGCACCCTGCTGTTATGTGCTGGATTGTCTCTGGGGCATCTTTACACAGCCTGCACCTGGGGTCTTGCCTGGTGTGATAGACCCCAGCCTCTATAGATCTTGTGCTCAGAGCTTGTTCTTGTGCTGCCATGATTAGTGCCTCTGTGCTGTCTTTCAGTCCAGCTTTGTCCAGCCACTGGTAGGATTTCTGGATATCAGCCACCTCCTCTATCTGCCGGTGGTACATACCGTGCAGGGCCTGTCCTTTCATGATGGTTCCTCGTCTCCCTCCTCTTTCTTGGGTTTCTGCTGCCTGAGGTATTCACTGAGCACTCGGTCAGTTGGGGCCATCTTCCCAATGTATTCTTGGATGTTCGTTGTCTCATCCTGGACTGTGGTGCTGACACTCACCAGTCCCCGGCCCCCTTCCTTCCGCTTAGCGTACAGCCTCAGGGTGCTGGACTTGGGGTGAAACCCTCCATGCATGGTAAGGAGCTTTCTTGTCTTTATGTCAGTGGCTTCTATCTCCTCCTTTGGCCAGCCTATTACCCCAGCAGGGTACCTGATCACGGGCAGGGCGTACGTGTTGATGGCCCGGATCTTGTTCTTACCATTCAGCTGACTCCTCAGGACTTGCCTGACCCTCTGCAGGTACTTGGTGGTTGCAGCCTTTCTAGCAGCCTCTTCATGGTTCCCATTCGCCTGCGGGATCCCCAAGTACTTGTAACTGTCCTCTATGTCTGCAATGTTGCCTTCTGGTAGTTCAATCCCCTCAGTTCTGACTACCTTCCCTCTCTTTGTTACCATCCGACTACACTTCTCCAGTCCGAACGACATTCCAGTGTCATTGCTGTATAGCCTGGTAGTGTGGATCAGTGAATCGATGTCTCGTTCACTCTTGGCATACAGCTTGATGTCATCCATGTACAGGAGGTGGCTGACAACTGCTCCGTTCCGTAGTTGGTATCCGTAGCCAGTCTTGTTAATGATCTCACTGAGGGGGTTCAGGCCTATGCAGAACAGCAGTGGGGACAGAGCATCTCCTTGGTAGATCCCGCACTTGATGGTGACTTGTGCTATGGGCTTGGAGTTGGCCTCTAGTGTTGTACGCCACATCCCCATTGAGTTCCTGATGAAGGCTCTTAGGGTCCCATTGATCTTGTACAATTCTAGGCATTCCAGTATCCAGCTGTGGGGCATTGAGTCATAGGCCTTCTTGTAATCAATCCAGGCAGTGCACAGGTTGGTCAGTCTGGTCTTGCAGTCTCGGCTGACTGTTCTGTCTACCAGTAGCTGGTGTTTTGCGCCTCTGGTATTCTTGCCAATCCCTTTCTGTGTCCCGCTCATGTATTGACCCATGTGCCTGTTCATCTTAGCTGATATGATGCCTGACAGGAGCTTCCATGTAGTACTGAGGCAGGTTATTGGTCGGTAGTTGGAAAGGACCGGTCCCTTCTTGGGGTCCTTGGGGATCAGGACCGTCCGGCCTTCAGTTAGCCATTCCGGGTGTCTCTCGTTAACTAGCAGCTGGTTCATTTGTGCTGCCAGACGCTCGTGGAGTGCAGTCAGCTTCTTCAGCCAGTAGGTGTGAACCATGTCGGGCCCTGGTGCTGTCCAACTCTTCATACTGGAGACCCTTTCTTGGATATCTGCCACTGTGATGGTTACTGGACCCTGTTCAGGGAGGTCGCTGTGGTCTGCCCTCAGATCCTCTAGCCACTGAGCATTGCCGTTATGGGTTGCATCCTTCTCCCATATGCTCTTCCAGTATTGCTCCGTCTCCAGCCTTGGTGGTGCTGTTCTCTTATTGTTCGCTTGCGACTGAGAGTACACCTTTGCTGGTTCTGTGGAGAACAGCTGGTTTATTCTCCTGCCTTCTATCTCTCTGGTGTACCTCCTCAAGCGGCTGGCCAAGGCTGTGAGTCTTTGCTTGGCAGTTTCCAAGGCCTCAGGTATGGACAGCTTGCTGTATTTCTTAGGCACCTTATTTGTTGCACCTTTCTGCAACTCCGTTAGTTGGCTAACCTCCCTCCGTGCTACTTTGATCTTGCCCTCTAGCCTCCTTCTCCATGGAGGGTACTGCCCCTTGTCGCTGTTCAACTTGTAGCCAAGCATCTCAATGTACGGCTATCATTTGTTAACATGACGCTTGTTCTTATACATGTAATACATTTATTACCAACCTGAAAGCTTATCCGCTGGTCATTCGACATGACGAATGACTTCTGAAATCTTAATCTAGCTCATGATGCTGTAGATTTCCGTTTCGGTCCACTAGTAAAACCTAGTTCTATTAATCTGCACTCATTACTCTTGAACCGGAAGTAAGTCCCCAAAAACTGAATTTTGGAACCGAAACTGAATGGTGAGAAGTGAATCTGAAATTATTTGAGAGCTAAATTTTTAAAGGATAATATACAGTTTCAAAGCAAATGAATTCATTACCAAAATATAAAATTCAATTTCAATTTAGTGATGATCATTTTCAAACCAATAAACTGAACTTCAAATTAGGCTAATTCATATTCAGTTTCTAAAAGCATTTATTCAAGTTACAATTCAGATTCAATCCGAGCAATTCAAATGTAACTTATTCAAATTCAGTTTCTTTATTTTAAAGTGGATGGTAAAGCGGATGCTGCATCCAGGAGCGAAACAACCGCATTATACTGCTAACTTAACTTCTGCTCCTTGCAAGCATATGTGTGGACAGCATGCTAACACTAAGCTAGCAAGAAGTCAGCATGACTATAAAGACTGTAGCCTATAGGTTTATAATGATACCATATATAATGATAAATGGTAAGTATGAGACAATGGATTTCATGTCATTTTATGGAGAAATGTAAGAGTAATGTAATGAGTAGTATAACAAATTACTTTCTCCTGGGAGTAGTTTAGCAATGCACTGCATTGATTTTAATAAAAGTGTTCTGTGTGTGTGTAATACATTACTTTTTATGAGTGATGACCCCAACAGTGGTTACAACAAAGAGGGGAAAAACTTCCAACACGCACAAACATTTAACCACACGGCATGATATTAATTTGTACAAATGTATTAATGTTATTATGACACAAATGACATGCTGCTTAGCCTGTGAGAGCCATATAAGAACTCATAAGACATATAGATAATTTTCATGTTACCTATAAAAAAGACCAACATTAAGTTCAATGAGGAGAGATGATTAGAAAGAATGAACGTGATTTATTGATGAAAAGAATATAGATAGCGGATAGACTCTGGTGGCCCGTCTCAGCGGAGTGGGTGAAAGGGATTAGAGCAGGACGGAGATGCTGGTGGTGGAGATGAAGGTGGCTTGAATGGAGCCTGAGTGATGAGAGGTAGAGATGGGGAGGAGGTGGGTTGCACAAAGCCGTCTGCAAGGAGAATGATAGATGCCAATGAGATTTAAAGTATACAGCATGAATGCTGATTGGCCTGGAGAAGGTCAGGAGAATGTGATTGGACTAGACCAGTGATGATGAGTGATGATGGGAGTGCTTAGATTTAGCTGGCAGCACCTGGATGTGGACAGATGTGAGGCCATACATCTTCTTTATTGAACTTGTGCATAAGCTTCATTTGTATTAAAAAAGTCAGTTCAAAATAATTCATGTCAACAGAGAAATGGCTGGATTATTTCTGTTAGTACAACATAGAAACAGTGTAGAGCTTTCACTGCTCTCAGGTTGGTCAGACTCCCACAGCATTGGGAACAGATCTACAAAATGAGTAGGAGTGCAGATCTGCTGTGGGAAGATTGCTTTCCCAGTCAAACACAATTTACTACATTTGTCTCCATAAAGAAAAGAAGGAGACTTAACAGCTCTATTAGTCAGACAAGGAATACATTTACCTAGTTTAGTTATGTTTTATTTGTGGAAACTACAACCCTCTTTTCAAAGATGTGTAGACACTATATTAAACGTAAATAAAAAGACAACATAATAACCTACAATTTGCTGAAAGCGTATACTGGGGACGATCCACCCAAAGTGGCCAGGGAATGATATAGATGAAAACAAAAGAGGGAGCATAAGGAACAAAAAGAGATGAAGAGAGGGTAAACAGCAGGCCTAACGCTTGCCACTGGTACAACTGTTGATGGTGCAGAAGCAGCAGCCCCGACAGCAAACGTGGGGAAATTTGAAAAACATTTCACCCCTAAACTTTGTTCTACGAGTTGCGTGAGCCCACAGCGACGGTAGAGGAAGTGCCCGGCTTCATTAAGGGATTTGACTGGGCGGAGTCGGTAATGAAAATGAATGAACAGGCTGCGGTCAGTGCGTGAAAGTCCAGTGCACAGTGATCAGCCAAAAAGTGTGTCGGCCCACCGGGCAAATGCCTGATATGCCCATTCCAGCCCTGCAGTATTAGTGTCAAGTTTGAAAGTCTAGTATTATGACTAGCCTAATTCCCACCTACACCTGTAATCACAGTCCCTGAAAGCAAGTGGTGTTTTAGACACTATGTTACTGTGCTAGCCAATGTGAAAGCTGCACATGTGGAGATGTACTTACAGTGACAGTAGGTGCAGCGAAGGCCAGGCTGAAGAGCAAAGGCAATGGACAGACTTCCTGTCTTGGGAGGATGTATGGCAGAGATAGACTGCGATCATTACAACTGTACCCAGAATGCACCGGCTGGAAAATATCCGTCAGCTCCAGGAAGTAAAGACTGACAATAGAGGAGGCCAGAATAGGGAGCTGCAGAACAGAACACAGACCGATGCAAAACAAATGAACACAGTGTGTGGAGATGAAGTTAGGAGAAATACATCAATACAAAAAAATCACACACTTGTTTAAAAACAATAAACTGCATGGATATAAGAAATTGACCTGTCTCATTGTGTCTGTTGAAGACTTGTCCTCATTTTTATAGATTCAGGCCAGAGTAACTCAACTAACTTAAAGTACTCATTCAGGTATTTGTCACAGATAAATGGTAAATGGCCTGTATTTGTATAGTGCTTTTACTAGTCCCTAAGGACCCCAAAGCACTTCATACATCCAGTCATCCACCCATTCACACACACATTCACACACTGATACTCCATATGAAGCAATGCCCAAACATTACTCCGTTTACTGCCCTCCCCCCGGCTCAGAGATTTAGTGGGGTGTTGTATATGAGTGTGGACTTGTATACAGTTAAACATGTGTGGGTTATAAAATGGCAAATTCTGAATATTGATTTGAAAATAATGGAATTTGAACAAAGGGGGTTGAAACAGAAAACGTGTAAATGTCATGCTACTCCTTTTTGAGCATAAACACTGTGTAGATATTAGATATTCATGGAAACTTGATGTTTTTACGTTTTTCTCTTGTTATTTTAGTTATATTTACATGTTCAAAATAAACTGTTCTGCCTATCCACATTTTATATGTACATTCACAGGTTAGGTGCTCCTGTTTAAGTGCTTGTTGATGCAAATATCTAGTCAGCCAGTCACAATGTCACAACACAATGCATTTAAGGCATGTAGCCATGATCAAGGCTACCTGATGAAGTCCAAACCAAGTGTCACAGTGGGGAAGAAAGGTGATTTAAATGAAGATGAAAGTAGCGTGGTCGTTGGTGCTGCTCTGAGTATTTCAGAAACTGCTGAACTACCAGGATAACACAACCTGCTTCCAGCAGGATAACACACCTTGTCACAAAGGTGAAATAATCTTAAACTGGTTTCTTTGAACACGGCAATTAGCTCACTGCACTCAAATATACTCTATAGCAGGGGTCCCCAACCCCTGGACTCCGGTCCAAATGTGGAGATCAAGGGGGTTTCCCATTTTCTATGTCGTTAGATATTTTATTCCTGCTGGCTGCAGTGGCTGACTTTTGAACAGGCGCGATGGGCAGCTATGTGGGTCAGCGACGTTCTAGTCCACACTCTAAGCCAGCTGGTGGCGGTATTGCACCAAAAAAACGACAAAGAAGAACAATGCAGGCCATTCAATGCGGGTTGCTAAGTGACTATCTTGGAAGCTCGCACTTGCTGACAGCACAATGACGACTTGGTGGTGCACAGAAGACTGGGTAAAAGAAGATGGCTCTGTCAAAAATATGTAAAGTGGACTATGAAAGATGAATGGCCATTCCCCATCTGTGAATGCTACTCATGACCACTGATCAGTGGTTGTTGATCAATGGTCATGACAATTTGCATATTATTGATCAAGGAGCTGATCTCACAGCCCATTGTTCCTTCAGTGGGCTGGTTTCAGTCATTGTGCAAATGTCCTGTTTATAAGACTGAAACCTGCAGTCAGCTGAGACTGAAGACGTCACCTGATGATGACGAAACGTTTCTCCCACTGAAAACATCCTGACGAACAGAATCAAACTTTTGGGATTTACTTACCTGGTTGATTGAGCATCGAGACACATTAATGTTGGTTTGTGTGCAATAGATTATTGCATAATTTCTTTGTTAAATAGTTTTAATATCAGTACTTGAACTGGATTGCACTTTTCTGTTCAGCAGATGATGTAATGAGCACATGAATAATTGATCAGTAGTTACAAGACAAAAATCTATATTGTTAATTAAATGTTTAATAAACATGAAAGAAAATATTTTTGTTGGTTCATTTAAAATGTTCTGACCCCAGATTGACTGGATGATGGAGTGGACCTCCTGCTATTGTAGCTGGATACCGCTGCTCTGTAGTCACCAGATCTCAGTCCCACAGAGCATCTTTGGGATGTGTTGGAATGACCGAACAGGAAGGTTTCTATGGAGCACGTCTGATTTTGGTTGGCACTGAATGATTTAAAGAAGCCGAAAAAGAAAATATAATTGAAAAATATTTTTGGATTTACATATAATTTGCATCCTACTTGTCTTTCTAAACCAGCCAGAACAACTGAAAGTCCATTTTAAGTTGGATTAACTCCTTCCTATGTTTGTGGTGTATTACATTCAACTGTTTCATAAAATGTAAATAGAACCTAAGTACATGTAAAATTTATTGTATTATCCTTTTCTAACACTTTTATGTTTTAACTGATTTAAAGAAGAAACACAAAAGACAAAGTGCTACATTTTAGATCTCTCTTTAACCTGTCAGTCAAATGTTCAACAGAAAGAAGCATCATATTGCATATTTTTGGCTTATTTAATGATACAATTATCTGCACTGCACATATGTGAAACCCAGGGGTTAAAGTGGGCCAGAGTGATCTGCGTAATTTCAAATGGCTGAATCAAAATCCCCAAACACACAAACTGTTCCCACGCAGTTTGTCAGAAAACATATCTGTGAGCTAAATGTGCAGAAAACATGTGCAGCACTGATAGCTGCAGGAAAATGTAAGAGGAAGAGGAGAGATTATTTTCAAAGGTGAGGACTGCTCAGCAAGCTCACATGTAACGTCCTAAATCGCTGTAGGTATTTAAAATCAGATCATTTATCAAGTTTTTGGCTTGTTTTTCTGAAACATCTTGCAAAACGAGCTGACGTATGCAAATGTTGGGTTATTCACAGGTTGCATGAAAATACCAGGCAGCTTAGCGCAGCATAAAGTGGTGTGTTAGCAGGACTGTGATAATGTTTACAGTGATGCATTATGTTGGACTGGCTAAATCTCGATTACATCAAAGGTAACAGACATTAGTTTATAACACTGGTCAGATTCACTCACTGAATTCCACCTGTTATACCAGCTATCAGCCGTAGAACTCACATAACATTTGTTTATATCTTTTTGAAATTTGGCTGGCTAAATCCACACAGAGAAGCTATTACTGAAGCAGCACAGCTGATCACAGCCTGCACACAAAGAATGTACTGCTCCTACGGGGTAAGAGCATCACAGGAGCACAAGCTAGCTAATGTGGCTTAGCTGCTCAAAAGTGTATGCAACTAAAAAGTTGTGTTGGTTCTCAGTCACCTAGGTCATGGCAGTCTAAGGAGAAAGGAACGTTTCTTGAAGACATTTCACCTCTCATCTGAGAAGCTTCTTCAGTTCTAAAAGCCAAAGGTGGAGACTCCCAGGTATTTAACCTGGGTTGGAGCTGACCCACTCACCATCACATAGCAAGGTCTCACACCCATGACCTCTGCTTATCTCAGAGGCGTCCTCCTTCGTTGTTTACTGCTGAGAAACCAAATAATGTTCATTTGTCTATTTAGGGTCCTGAGCTCCAGCATCATGACAGGTATGGCTTAACAGCTTGGACATATCAAACATATGACTCCAGCAGACAATCTATACTGCATTTAAAACATGTTTCTCTCCATGTTTGCTCTGATGACTGTCAGGCAGTATTGGGAATACATGTTGTGTTTCAGTGTCAGCAACAAACAAAGTTTCTTGTTTCTAAGCTGGCAAACCCTAATGTCTCTGCTCCTGAGCATCTGTGACTGTTTCTGTGTTCACCAGCCCAAGAAATTAGATAATGAATGTTGTTTTTCTCAGCCTGTGAAGACACAGCCTGAATTTTGTGTTGCCAAGCTGCCATGGCAGAGTCTTTCTGTGGTGCTTCACTTGAGACTATGCTAGTAGCACAGCTAAAGCCTTCAAGGACTGTCGCTCCATCTGGAGCCCAGGTAAGCACTGTTTCTGTTGTTGCTACTCCTAAAGACTGTTGTGCTCTCTTGTCTGTGCCAATAATGATTATAGCTCCACCAGTGATTGCCCCTGAGCCTTCACCTCCACCTGTGTCTGCTCCTAGGCCGGCACGGACCCAGCACTCTCCTGCACCCGTTCCAGTTCTTAGTCTGCTGATTAAATTGTGTCCACAATGAAGATTCAAATTTTAAGGATCAACTCCTGGATTTGTGAGTGAACAACCTGTGAGTAGCAAACTTATCAGGGAGGGAAAACAGACCAAACTCATGTCATACACGAACAAACAAATTAGGTTCCTTTGCTGGCTGCAGGACGTCCTGCAAACAGCAGCAGGGTTTGCTTGAGGTGTTAAGGAAGACTGTAAAAACATCTGGTAGCTCAGCAGACTAATTAAAAATTTAACAGCTTGAACTTTCAGGTGGAACCACATAATTTCATGGAAAAGATCAAGAACGAACAAGGAGACACAGAAACCCATCATGGTGTTAAACTGACACAAGCTCACAGCAGGGTTCACATAGATTGAACTAAGTGGTGATATTTTATCTATTTTAAGAAATTGTTTTAATAATGACAGCAATTATAAGAAAGAATAAAGATTTCTAAAACTGTTGTTTTTTTACTATTATTATTATTTTTCTGTATCGTTCCAATCAGCCTTTATCTGTCTGTCTTTCCACATAAACAGGTAGCGATTTTAGCATTAGCATCTTGGCTAATCCAATCAGATGGCGACAGACAACATGTCATGCCACACCTGCAGAAGAAAATACTGCTAATGATGACTTGTGACAATATGTCTCTTGTGTAAATAAACACATACATCCAAATGTATTGTTGTTTTTAATAATGGTAAATGGCCTGTATTTGTATAGCACTTTACTTAGTCCCTAAGGACCCCAAAGCGCTTTACACTACAATAATGGTAAGCAACAATGCGTGCTCCACGGCTAGTCTGCCAGAAAATATAACAAGATATCAAATTTAAAATAATCCAAAGAACATGTGTAGCTGCTACTGTACAAAGAGATGAAACATGCCAAAGATGATTGGTTCAGGTAAAACAAGCAAGTCAAAGGTCAAGCAGAACTGGGTACAAGAGGCTGATTAATAGTACTTTTGCTTGAAGAGCCCACCCCAGTTGAAAGTAGGAGTGTGCCACATATGTTATATACTGATTTCATTGCTATAGCAATGCCATTTTCTTGTTCCTTAGTGTAATGAACGAGCCCAGGCATGTCTGAGAGCAAGAGCTGCTTGATCATAAGTATCTGCATCAGCAACCTACAAAGCACAGTACCTTGAAGATATGCAAGAAAACTGATATGCAAGAAACAAACTTGTTTCACTACTTGGGGCAAAAGCACAGCACTGAGTACAACCAGGCTACAGACGAGGGAACACCAGCAGCTGGTCATGTTTAACCCAGATGACTACACTAAACATCAATGGAGCGCTCGTAACTGTACCAGGAGCAGCAAACAATGGATGGAAATTATAAAATATTTTATTATGTCAAAATATTGTGTAGGGTTCTGATGAGTTACACGGTTACTTTAATGACTGATAAACTAAAGCGTAAAGCAGTTATTTTGCAGTTATTTACAGTAAAGACCCTACATATTAATCAGTAATTTTCATTTTATTATTTCATTGGAAAAAGTCATTGGTTACACTGGATCCAACAACTGAAAGCAGTTAAGTAGCTGACACACTGTAACAGGTAGGGCTGCCACGATTAGCGGACTAGTTACGATTACGTCGACTATCAAAATCGTCGACAACTAATTTAATAGTCGACTTGTCGTGTGAAGCTTTGTAAGATCCTGAAAGACGCCGGAATAAGTTGTAGGATTCATCCATCCAACCATTATCTTCCGCTTATCCAGGGCGGGATCGCGGGGGCAGCAGCCCAAGCGGAGAAGCCCAGACCTACCTCTCCTCCAGCTTATCCGGAGGAACACCAAGGCGTTCCCAGGCCAGCTGAGAGATATAATCTCTCCAGCGTGTCCTGGGTCTGCCCCGGGGCCTCCTCCTGGTGGGACATGCCCGGAAAACCTCGCCCAGGAGGCGCCCAGGGGGCATCCTTGTCAGATGCCCGAACCACCTCAGCTGGCTCCTTTCGATGTGGAGCAGCGGCTCTACTCTGAGCCCCTCCCGGATGGCCAAACTTCTCACCCCATCTCTAAGGGAGAGGCCAGCCACCCTTCGGAGGAAGCTCATTTCCGCTGCTTGTACTCGCGATCTTGTTCTTTCAGCCACTACCCACAGCTAGTGACCATAGGTGAGGGTAGGGGCGTAGATCGACCGGTAGTTGTAGGATTTAAAAGTGTAATAACGGACTGAAACAGAAGATGGCAGCACTGCATCTACAAGGATGCCAGCTGCCCTTAAACGCCAAAGAAGAAGAAGCAGTCTCCGTCAGGGGCTGCATCCTCCTGAGGCCCCATTTCTAGGCCGATTACGTCACAGCGATGCGACGAAAGCTGTCTAAATTCAAAGAGTCCTCCAAATGCATCCGCCTTTTCCCCAGATTTGAAGGATGGGTCGCGTGTATCCTTTGTGGCCCAGCCTATCCCAGAATTCATAGCGCGATCCAGCTAATTCCAGTTTCCAACAATGGCGGCCGCTACTTTTTACTACTACTCTTATTACTCTTTCTGGGTCACAAAATAAACTTTTAACATTTTCAGGTGAGAATGTAGCTGTGTACACTTCATATATCTGCTCGGTTTATCAAGACCACATATTTGTAAAGCGCTCCGACGTTTTCGGAGACGTCTGCTACCCACCAGCTCGATAACTGACCGGGAGGTCACTAGAGCCGGCAATAACACCAAACTCCCGGCACATCGTTTTCAGACCCCCACGGTCTTTCGCTACTCAGGTTAAACATGATATATAAGTTGATCGTGGCTCAAGAGTTGGGAGTTCGTCTTGTAATCGGAAGGTTGCCGGTTCGAGCCCCGGCTCCGACAGTCTCGGTCGTTGTGTCCTTGGGCGAGACACTTCACCCGTTGCCTACTGGTGGTGGTCAGAGGGCCCAGTGGCGCCAGTGTTCGGCAGCCTCGCCTCTGTCAGTGCGCCCCAGGGCGGCTGTGGCTACGCTGTAGCTTGCCATCACCAGTGTGTGAATGTGTGTGTGAATGGGTGGATGATTGTGTATAGTGTAAAGTGCTTTGGGGTCCTTAGGACCAAGTAAAGCGCTATACAAATACAGACCATTTACCACTTAGATAACTTAAAAATGTGATTGTTTAGCTTTTTTCAGTGTTTTATTTGTTCCTCAGTAAATCGGTTTGGCTGAGATTAAAGTTATAGTTTTCACACAGCTGAATAAACGTCAAACAGAAAACTGGTTAAACAGAAATGTGAGATGCTTGAAAATTTACTCCAGCGTCCTGTTATATTTGAGATATGAAGGATCAGATGGCTGAGTTTATTAAACTCCACTGAGACAATCTGCAAATCTCATTAAAAGTTTAATAAACTATCGAGGACTTTCGGTGAGGCATGTAGAGACATGGTCACGCCACATTGAGCTCCGTCTGTACTCTCCCTTTCTAGCAGCCGAAGCCAAAAGAGAAACATTGCAGAGCGTGATGAAAAACATGCGGGCAGAGGCCTTGGACCAAGCTCTATCGCCTGTCGGTGCAAGTATTTCTCAAAATGTAACCTTGCTGCGGTCGGTCCAAGACAACTTAAACATGCAGGTAGCTAAAGTGGATATGCCACTGGTCAAGGTCGATAACCTACAGGGCTCAGTCCGCCAAGTCAAAAAAGATGCTAACAACTGTATAACTGAAATGGGCAAGCTCACACTCAAGATTAATCAGTTGGAAGATCGAGAACGGAGAAACAACATCAGAATCACTAACCTACCAGTGGGAATCGAAAGGGATCCTTGCGAGATGGCATAACTCAGCTCATAACCTCAGGACGTCGGAGCAGTATGCATCACGTGATAGAGCGGCTGTGGCGTGCGAGACCTGTCGGCAGTCTGGTTGAGCATTTGGAGCCTCACTACCAAACCAGCATTTAATCTCAGAGAAAGGTATCCCAGAGAAGTAAAGCAAGTGTGTAAGTTCATCTCTGAATGTTTGTAAAACATTCCCACATTAAGCTTAACAACTGATATAAGGAGCTACAGCCTCTTCTCTCTCCCTCCCTCTCTTGGTGCTGCTTCAATCATGAAACTGATCAATGATCAGCTGATCGGCTTTTCTCTCTTGTTTGTTTATCGCCCACTTTGCGCCAGAAAGAGGAAACCAGCGGCTGAACAACAGCAGCACGTTTAAGCTTGATAAGCTGCTGTTAGAATTTATTTAATATTACTTTCTACACCAGGATCTTTTTCTACAGCTGACGGCTGTAACTGTGCAGGGGCGGATCTAGCAAAGTTTAGCCAGGGGGGCCGATAGGGCATGAACAGGGAAAAGGGGGCACAAAGACATACTTTTCTTTCTTACTCTCATGTCGAGCTTTTAATAAATAATTATCTGAATCTTACAACCAAAGTTTTAATCTGATATAAAATGTATAGTCCATTATTATATATCAGAACTATTAAGTCAAATTTTTAACTTAGTAAGCTATAGTACTTTTTCCTTTGGGTACCATCTGTGCAGTCTGCAATCCTGTTGAACGAAGATATTGAATCTATTTAATTACTGTAGAAGAATAATTGATTTCTGTGCATTTTTTTGCACATACATTAAATTAAAGTTGATTACGTCGATTAAACATCATGAGGTGGAGGGTGGGGCGTGGTTCCCTATTTTTCTTTTTGCTGGGAGTTTGCAACCCTATTAGTTAGGTTGCTTAATATTTCCTTCTTTTTTTTTTGCCTGTCCCATTTGGTTCTTTAGCCATCAGAATTGTTGAAGACCAACAAGGATACCCAATGGATTTATTTTGCCAAATGGATCATCATGGCCTTGCCGTATTGGTCCATTTGATCGACCTTTGTTTTTATTATTTATTTTATTTTATTTTCAGTTGTTACAGACGGGACAGATATGAGTGAGGGACAGGAAAGGGAGAAAGAAAGAGGAAGGAAAAGAAAAACAGAAGGGGAGAGGGACAGTGAGAAAGGGAAAAAAAAATCTCCTGGATCACCTGTTGAGAGAAAAAGAATAGAAAACAAGCAAAAAAAAAACCAAAGCAACATACTAAACACAACACCATCGCATTAATCTAGCTAAGTGTAAACAGCAGTAAACACTAAATATTCAATGTTGTTGTGCAGCAAGCAGGACCAACAGCACACAATGTGCTTTGAAGTAGCAGCCAAGAAAGGTGTAGTTTATGTCTATGGACAGTGAACACCTGTGTGGATCAGCACGCTTGTATTCAAATGGTTTCCACATGTAACGGTCTGCAAGAGGATGGAGAGAGCCATAGCCCCGCCCCCCAGGGCATGAAGCAGGCATGGAGGAGATCCAGGCCCCAGACATCCAGAGGCCCCAGAGTGCGAGAGCCCAAGGAGGACCACCGGCGGGGCATCCGTGCCACCCTCATGGGAAGGGCTGAGGATCCCCAGACGAGGCGTCACCCAGTAGCCACCGAGCAGAAGCTAGAGGGGGCTGCACCGGCGTGCCCGCCGGCTCTGCCGGCAGCCAGCTGTGCCAGAGTGAACCAAGCCGCAGGCCCGAAGGCTGGAGGCCCGAGGGCCCCCCGCACCCCGGAGGAGGCCTGACCGAGCAACAGGCACCAGGCCCCACTTAGGTTGCTTAATATTTCCACTAAGTACTCTTTAAAATGCCAGAATATGAAGGATGGAGCAGGTTTAAATTTATTAGATTGATCAGTTTTGTTGAACTATGAAATATTTTGGGTGCAGTGTATTTTTTGCATACAGGTCTAACAGAATAGCTTTTGTGTTGTTGTTTATTTAAACTTGAGTATGAACTTATACAAAATGCAGCAAGATATTTAAAAAACTATTTTATTGATCAAAAAATACACTATATCGGATTTATATCGGTATCGGACATAAAAAAGTGGTATCGTGCCATCTGTAGTATAAAGTGGGATATATTACAAAAATCTAGACCAGAAGGAGGATGGGCAGTCCCAAATTTCAAACTATACCATTTGGCATTCACATTGAAATATATCAGGCAATGGTTGGATCCAGATGCAATGGCCCCATGGTTGGACATTGGAAAACACCTTGTAACCTCGATTACACTACAAGACTTTCTTTTCTCTGGGATTTCACTTAAACAGTGCTCATTGCGACAGGGGCCTATAATTTCGTATTTATTGAAATCATTTAGACTTTCAGAAAAAGGTCTTAGGTGGACTAACAAAGTGGCACAAGCACACCCCTGTATGGCAAAATATCACTTGCTAACTGGGTCCAAAACCTTCACTAAAAGCCCATGGGCTCAAAGCCCTATCCAGGTGTTAGAGGAGTTACAGTAAATGGTACAAATTCAAATGCTTAGTTTCCAGGAGCTGGTTACTCGCTATACAGTCCCAGAGCAGTCATTATTTCACTATTTTAGATTACGCTCAGCCCTCAAATCGCATAATATCCAGTGGGGAGACAATTTAAAGTTACACTTAATTGTAGAGGTGGTGCAAAACTCACCTAAAAGAATAGCTTCATCTATCTATTTGAATCAATTAAAGTGGTTAAAATCCCAAGATTTTCTATTAAAGAATGGCAAAAAGACCTGGCAGGCCAACAGGAGAAGATGGCCTGGACCACAACCTGGGCCAATGTTGCCAGTTGATCAAAGAATCCCAGCCACCAATTTATCTATTATAAGATTAACCCTTGAGCCCACTGGTGCCATATAAATACAACTGAATTGAATGCAGCATTCTCAGGACTAGTGTAATATTTAGTAATAATATTAACTTACTGTGTTTCATAGTTATTAGCTTATTGAGTTGATTTAGTTGCCTACAGACACCTGCTTCAGTGACAGAAAAGGATATTTTACACAGAGACAACGATCTATCATTTACTCAGCTGTCGTGAATGACTTCCCTTTAATCCTCATGGATGTTTTATTAAGTACATACAGGAAGAGAAATTTGAAGATGTGCCAAACAAAGCAAAGCCTTTGTGGATACTGTGCACAGAGGGAAGCAGGCTACAGTAAGGATGTTTTCCTCCTCTTAATGTCTGTAGCTCTGAATGCAGAGATATAAAAATACACCCCATTCAGTGGGCCATGTTGCCTAGCAGCCAGTTAGTGGGTAGGATGGTGTGACAGTGTGTGAGATAGGCAATGTACCAGACACAGAGCAACTCTGTCACGGAAAGAAAGAGAAACTGTGATTGACAGAGAATGTTTTCCACCTAAACTCTGTGCCAGGGGCAAACAATGAGCTGAAACGTAATCGTGCACGCTCCTCACAGTTAGCATCGCACGGCAATATTTTATGTATAGCACAGAATCAGCAAACCCTACATGCAAGCAGGCTTCCTCTTCATTACACATTCATATGAAATTCACACATTTTAGCTGAAAATACAACATTTTGGAAAGACTGGCTCGGGAATCTGCCGCGGGTCGGTAGATGGCATGGATCACCTGTGTTACTGTGCATCATAGAGCAGAAAAATATCAACAGGCCTAAAAGCTGGGTGTGTGAGTGAATATAGAGAATTGTGTAGAGGTTGTTTTGTGCGATGCACTGTCAGAATTGTCCTGGCATGCCTTCTCACTAATGCCTTTATTAGAGCTGGGCGATATAAGATTTTTTCATATCACGATATGTTTTTTTCATTTCAGGCGATAACGATATCTATCACGATATAAGCCAAATAACTATATTTGTACAATTTAAATGTGCCGTTGCTCACAAGTAAAATGTGAAATAATCAGCAGCTTGTTTTTATTTAAATATTTATTTCCCATAATAAGTTCAACAGGGTAGATGTACTTATGGAACATGAGACTTTTTCAGATAAATAAAGGCAAATATTGCAAACTACACAAAAGGCAGCCGCTAAAGCGTTTAAGTTTCAAAATAGAACAAACGAAACAGACTAAATTGTCAATTCCACTTAGAAACAAAATATTAATTCTAAAAATAAATCTTAGTTTGTTTTACAGAAGAACAGACAAAACTGACTAACTTTTGTCAATATCAAATAAACTGAGAACTAAAAGGAAATTCTCAATCTCTCCTTGTTGTATAGCTGAGCTTTTCAAACAGTTTTAACAGTTACTTTAGTCTGACAAAAGCCGAATGACGAATTAGCGCTTCCAGTCAGAGACTGAGGCTACGTCCACACGTACACGGGTATTTTTGAAAACGGAGATTTTCCGTTTTCGTTTTAAAAAATAATCCCGTCCACACATAAAGGCAGAAATGAAGGAAAACGCTGCTATGAACATGCCAAAGCAGCAGGTGGAGCTAGATTCCTAACCGTGCCGAAATGTTGGCCAATCAGAAGTCTAGAAGCCTCGGTGGGAAAAAGTAAACAAAGCTGGGGCATAGAAGCAGAACCGAGTCGTATGTGTGGACGGACAGTAACTGTGTGTATATGTAAGCATTTAAACACTGCAGAGAGTACAATTAACAGTATTGTAGAAATTCATTTCACCGAAACAATAACGTGGCGCACAGTGTGACGTCAAAAAATGCGCACACCTTTGACGCTGCGTTTTCTCCGTTTTTCTAGTCCACACGTAAATGCAAAAACGGAGTTTTCAAAAATATCCACCCTGGTCGGAGTTTTTAAAAATCTTCGTTTTCAGTGACCAAAAACACGTTTATGTGTGGACGAAAGGTGCAAACGCATAGAAAAATCTGTGTTTTCAAAAATACCCGGGTACGTGTGGACGTAGCCTGAGCATGCACCAGTTTATTGTATTTCCAGACTTGCTTTCGGCACATTTACAGTGCACGCTACTCTGTTTTTTGTCAGACTTGAAATAGCCGAAATACCTTCACACTACGGAACTTCTTTGGCTCTTCCGTTCGACAATCTCTCCGGCATTGGAACCATCATCTGTTTTCTCTTCGGTCACGCTCGGTTGATTTTTCTAGTCGGCACACTCATTTCCTCCATTACCCGGGCGGTACGGTGGCTGGCTGCTTCCCAAACATGTACGGCTTGACACTTGTGCTGTACGTAACAAGTCACGTGACGTGACGCTGCAGCTGTGATTGGTTCGGCTCTGTGCTACTTAATTTGGATTGGCTGTTCTTTTTTTTTTTTTTTTTTAAAGAGGACAAGAGCGGCGAGGTCTATCGCGATAGCTTAATTTTTCTATCGAGAAAAAGTTACATACATATCGTTATCGTTCTATCGCCCAGCTCTACTTTAGATTTAGCTGGGCCTGACCACTGGAACGATTATGTCTCAGGGCCAGAAATATCCACGTATCCAACGTCCAACTTCAAACATGACAGTAAGTGAAGGGACCATGAAGAGAAAATTAGAGCGTTCAAAGACTCGCTGTGCTGTCAGGCACTTGACCAAGCAGCCAGGCGTGGTTTTACCTCCCATCCTTTCTCTGGACTCCTGTTTCTGCCACACACTCTAAGGAACATGCCCCACTGGTTTGGACGACACATTGGTGCCTGCCATGTGGTTGTTTTGGTGTGTTCGGAGCCAGACGTTAACATTTAAGGAGGAAATAGGGTTGTCTGCTAATGCTTGCACACATACGTGCACATGCATATACTCCACATGCTGCTGGTACTGCCAAAAGGTCTTACTCTGTGCCACGTCATGTTACAACCTGTGGTACAAGAACAAGTGGCCTACAGGAGGTGATGGCAGAGTCAGAGGTTTTCTGAACAGCATCATTAATCAAACTCACAGAAATGCTTTTACAGACTCACACATGTTCTTTTCTTGGCTCTTTGTCTACTTGTCATTAATTAATCAGTCAGTAATTAGAAAAAACAAACTGAGATTTTACTTCCAGTGGCAAACGCCTGTGCACAGTACACAACAGGACAGCGTGTACACTCCTGGGTTGTCCTGAAGACTGATTTTTTGACCTTTGGGGGTTTCGGAGTAATCAGCAACAAATAATCAAAGCTTCCCCCAGCAAGTGGAGGGTTGGGGTGGCGAACAATGACACGTCTAATTTGATAAACACAGCAAAATCACCATTAACGTGAGTTCAAGACAACGTTGACATTTCAGCTAGTTAAAAGTAGATCACTCAGATAGAAATTCACAAGCAGCAGAAAAGCTCTTACTGTCTCCTTTCACACTGCTGCTCTCTGTCACTGTCTGAAACCTTGTTTTTCACATTCATCATCGTTGTGAAGCAGTAGGATCCTGTCACCAGATTTCTGCTAAAGGGAACTTGAAAAATGTCTAAATCTAGCAACAAATTGGCGAAATTAGCAGCAGTGAGAAGAAATGTGAAAACAGGAAATCAGCTGACACGATGAAGTATGTTTGGCCTTTTCTGTGCTTTTATTTATTTCAGGTTCTTTATGTTTGGCTACTGCAGATTTTAAGAAATAATTCTACTCATATATGACGCTGTGTGGTCAAATACATCAGCGATCTTCAGCAGCAGTTTGCAGAAGGTTTGTCAAAAATTCTCTTGGGACATTTGTCACTTTGTCGTTCATTTTCAGTCCAGTCCTTGTACCTGAACATTTTCAGAGCAATGATTTTTGTTTGTTAAGTCATGTAACTGACATAACTATTATTCATGCATAAACACCATGCACCAAATTCACAGGATGAACCAGTGTTGTGCCTGCAAATAACAAAGATCATTTATATTTGGTTGTCTGTTATTTGCAGGCATGTCTCAAAAACACACGAGAAAACACAATTTGACCGACATTGCTGGTGGAATATTTCTGCACCAACAGCATGCTGGTTCTGCTCGGTGTTTAACCTTCCCTGATGTCTGAAAACTTGACATATGGTGTGCACAGTGTCCTTAAAAAGGTGAAGGAAAAAAGCACAAGTGGCAATCTGTCGACAGGAGATGAACGGTATCCAAAATTCACAACATTAAGAAATGAGGGAAAAATCCAGCAAAGACCTACATCTTGACCTGAGAGATGCACCTGGAACAAGCCAGCCTTTACAAAGAGAAACGGAGAGAAAAGACACGAGAACTGGCCTGACAATCAGCAGGGAGGGATCTTACAGAGAGAGGAATGCTAAACGTTGGGTCAAACCATCAGTATGTGCAGAGGACGTCAGGAGCAAGGCACAACAGTCAGTGTCAACAGCATCCTTAGAACACAGTACAGGCTCTGTCAGGGTTTGGACTGCACCTCAGCCCATCAGATGCTGATTCATCATGGAAAGCATCTTATTGTGTACAGTCAGATGGTTTCTTAGGTGTTTACAGTCTCAGTAGGTTGCATGTCTAAGTAAAGTAAAATCTTTACTTCCTACTAAACTCCATTGCTGGTGTGTACGTAGAGTCTGAGCAGCAACACAGCCCAGTCTACGCCCAACATGTTCACATTGTCGTCCAAATCTTGAGGAAAATGTCATTTTCCTGGTGCAGCACAATTGTGACTGGGGAACAAAAGCACTGCTGGCGCAGATTTAAGACGTAAACACCTTAGATATGGTGACAAGCAGGCAGAAGTTAGGCTGATGTTTAATTCAGTGTAAAGTTAGACTAACAAATCATCTTTGCACGCACTAACCTGACAGTATAAAGCAACAGATGAAATATTATTATCATGTTCTGCAGTCAGTACTAGAAATACAGATCAAAACAAAGGCAGCCTTAATGGGCTAAAACCAATATTACTGCTATTATTATTAAAAACAGAGATGTCTTCTTTTTAATGCTGCTAGAAGAACGCTGCAGATTGTGGAGCCTACGGGAAGAAGGCTGCTTCACAGTCTGTGGGCGTATAAACGAAATGCAGCATGATGGCAGTAGGATTTAGCCCAGAAGAGGAGAGAAATGACTGTGCAAGTCCAAGCCTCGCACTGATCTGTCGGGAACAGACTAAAGCCCGAACCTGTGGCTGCTAATGTGCTAATCCTGATTATTCAAAACACAATGAAAGTAAGCTGCAGTAGTGCAGCGTTAAATCTGGACTCTCCTCACTCCTTTCTGTCTGCTGGCTCTGATCGACTGTGAGCCATGAACGATATCTGCACACTGACGATGTTTGATCTCAAATCTTTGTCCCCAACAAATCTGCTGTATGCAAAGGGAATCGTAACAGGATGCAGAGTCACTGGCCTCTGAAACATCAGGTAAACATCACTGCTATACCATTACAGCCTGCCTGGCCAACCTAGAGCAAAAAGCATCCTCAGTGTGTATCCACAACAATTTAACAGGTGATTTCTCTGTGAGTGTGTTTGGCTCCCAGGACAGTGACGAGCATCGGCGAGGAGCACCTGCACCAGCTGCCCCCTCCCTCCCTCCCTCCACCGTCCCCACCAGAGCAGCACAGACCCATCACTGAGAGCGTTTACATCGTAATAGACGGACAGATGTTCACCTCTACGAAATAGAAGCAGGGCAGCAGGGTGACGCTGTCCTTGGTCTCCTTCCCGCCTTTCAGTCGCTCCTTGGCACGAGACATCACGAGCGCCCGCTGGTCTCTCCCGTTGCCGGGAGACAGGGAGCTGTACCTGATTCCCGTCGTAATTTTGCCGAAACTGCGGCCGACCCCCCCCTCCCCCTCGACCCTCCCTAGCTCCCAAGCCTCTAACGGCGGACCTCCATCGCCGGGCAAGGTGAGCTGGAAGTGTCGGTGCTTCCTGATGGGGTCCGTCGCCCCTGAAAATATGGTGGCTGGTAGGCTTTAAAAAGCCGTGCTAGCGCACGACTCCAGACACCGTCTCCTCCAGAAGTGTTGGACCGCTGTGGCGACACTCAGACCATTCATCGTGGAAACGTGTGTGATACTGAGAGATGAGCCCTTCGGTCACGCTGGTCCTCCGCAGGTACCTCAGAGACGCTCACCCACTCGCTGTCCTCCAGCTCTGCTGCAGCAGGTGAGCCTGGTTGTATTCGCCGGAATAAGCGTCGATGGTTCCTGTCGGGCTTTTCAAAATAATCTCAAAGTACTGCTTTTTGTTTGTTTCGGCTTTTTTTTATTCAGTAAATGCAGCACAGTTGCTATATATATATATATATATATATATATATATATATATATATATATATATATATATATATAGAGAGAGAGCACAGGAAAATGAAGAAGAAAAAGATGTCCCACTATGCACCCATTTAGCCAGGAAAATGTACTGTACTTTCCATGTTATGTGACTGTTTTAGAGTCACAGACCCACTTGTGAATAGTTTTTCGTGGAGTACATGTCGATTATTGACCTATGAAACATAACAGCAAACTTGAGCTGCCACTTTGTTTCTGTTTTTGCCTGACAGAACTGACGACATTCCATAAATTTCTAAGTTATCAGCTAAACAGCAAAAATGTTTCCAAAGACTATGTATGTATCACAAATACACACTTATCTTCTAATTACTATACTTTCACTCACCAACACTGAAGCACAAACATCTTGCAGTTAAACAGTTCGATGCTCTAAAACGGGGGTGTCAAACTCCAGTCCTCGAGGGCCAGCATCCTCCTTGTTTTTGAGTTATCCCTGCCATACCTTCTGCTGATTACCTGGATCAGGTGTGCTTTGCCAAAAAGCTACAAAGGCAGGTTAGTTAGAAAACAAGCGAGACAGCGGCCCCTGAGGCCTGGATTTCGATACCTGTGCTCTAAAGGGTGACAACAGTGCAAAAACGGTCATGCCATACTGTAAACATGCTTTTTTAAATGTACTGCTTGTGTTACATGGACGTTTTGGGGGGGACAGACTCACTTTTTGAGCCAGTCACGAGTGTTAGAGGAGGGATGTGAAATTTATTTTACATCGTAGGCCACATACAGCTGACTTTGATCCTATGTGGGACAATTCATTGGCCAGACTATCCTGTAATCATAAATATAATGTTTTCATTAATTCACAGAAAATGTCATTTTTAAAATGTTTTTCTTATAACTGGGGACTCGCTGTACAAGAAAAATAAAAAAAGTAGTAGCTAAAAACAGAAAAACAGGAATTTTTCTGTCATTTATCTCTTAGTTAATTATTTTTGTGTGATATAAACTGGAATGGGAGAGGTGTTTATCAATGGGAAAAGCTGTAAAACAGTTAAAAGCTCACATTTTCTGAAGCTGTCCAGTGGGCCAGACTGGGGTCTTTGACGGGCTGATTCTGGCCACCAGGCCTGCAGTGTTTCTGACTTCAGCTCTACAGGTTAATTGACACTTCTTCTGTAATAACTACACATATTTTGACATATTAAGAAAAAATACTATAACAAAATCAGGTAGTGCCACTTTGCTCAGCAACTGATCTTTTTTTTACTTCCAAAATATGTTTTTTGTTGTTGTTTTTGTTTGTTTGTTTTTTTAAATATAGCGGTGTGCATCTTCTCCTCCGGTATGTGCACTGCAGACAGGCAGGTTGGAAAGAGTCTGATTTCGGGACATTTTTATTTCCCAGAAAGTCTGACAAACTGTTTATATTCCAAATGTAGAAGTTGTTGATATAATGGCTGAAATTAGCCTAAAAAATGTTACATTTCCTTCAAATTTTCCGCTTTAGATCTCAGTTAAGATGAATACAGTAGCCTATTATTAAAAATAAAATAGCTGAAAACACAGATGTGTTGCATTTTGAAACTGCAGAATGTTTAAAACATGTGGAGGAAACTCGCTAAGCACATGCCTAACATGATCTACGCCTTTGCTTCTGCTGTATCAACACTAACCTTTGAATCACACGTGAAAATCCATCTTCTCAACACACGATCTTCGGAAAAAAATCAAACCTGATCGACGCACATGACGTCACATGTTCTAAAAACCTATTTTCTGCAGCGCGCTTGAATGAATATGAAGGATCCTTTCTCTCAGCACTGGGCCGTAATGTTGTGTAATATGTGGGACACGCAGCCCTCGGGCCATGCTATGGCCGTGGGACACAGCCTGCTGTCAGTGCTGTAACAGGTGATCAATCCCATCACCCACGCTTAGCTTTTCATGAGGAGAGAGAGCTGGAGTGCAGAGAAGTCACTGATCAGGAAAATAAATCATTTACAAATATGATAAATAAACTAATCTAAATACATTTCTGCACTGCATTTTAAGCACATGGTGAAATCGAAAGTGGAAACGGACTGGCATTTTATAGCACCTTTTATCCAAGTATTCATACAGTGCGTTACAACCCGGCATCCACAGGCAGCTCAGAATCACCACTTAACCTACAGGCGAGTCTTTGGACAATTGGACAATGATGCTTATGTATGAGTGTTAATCCTCTAAGGCAGGAATGGCCCAGCGGTCAGTTCTGCAAAGTGTGGAAATTACTGAGACGTCATAAATACAGGGAGTGCAGAATTATTAGGCAAATGAGTATTTTGTCCACATCATCCTCTTCATGCATGTTGTCTTACTCCAAGCTGTGTAGGCTCTAAAGCCTACTACCAATTAAGCATATTAGGTGATGTGCATCTCTGTAATGAGAAGGGGTGTGGTCTAATGACATCAACACCCTATATCAGGTGTGCATAATTATTAGGCAACGTCCTTTCCTTTGGCAAAATGGGTCAAAAGAAGGACTTGACAGGCTCAGAAAAGTCAAAAATAGTGAGATATCTTGCAGAGGGATGCAGCAGTCTCAAAATTGCAAAGCTTCTGAAGCGTGATCATCGAACAATCAAGCGTTTCATTCAAAATAGTCAACAGGGTCGCAAGAAGCGTGTGGAAAAACCAAGGCGCAAAATAACTGCCCATGAACTGAGAAAAGTCAAGCGTGCAGCTGCCAAGATGCCACTTGCCACCAGTTTGGCCATATTTCAGAGCTGCAACATCACTGGAGTGCCCAAAAGCACAAGGTGTGCAATACTCAGAGACATGGCCAAGGTAAGAAAGGCTGAAAGACGACCACCACTGAACAAGACACACAAGCTGAAACGTCAAGACTGGGCCAAGAAATATCTCAAGACTGGTTTTTCTAAGGTTTTATGGACTGATGAAATGAGAGTGAGTCTTGATGGGCCAGATGGATGGGCCCGTGGCTGGATTGGTAAAGGGCAGAGAGCTCCAGTCCGACTCAGACGCCAGCAAGGTGGAGGTGGAGTACTGGTTTGGGCTGGTATCATCAAAGATGAGCTTGTGGGGCCTTTTCGGGTTAAGGATGGAGTCAAGCTCAACTCCCAGTCCTACTGCCAGTTTCTGGAAGACACCTTCTTCAAGCAGTGGTACAGGAAGAAGTCTGCATCCTTCAAGAAAAACATGATTTTCATGCAGGACAATGCTCCATCACACGCGTCCAAGTACTCCACAGCGTGGCTGCAAGAAAGGGTATAAAAGAAGGAAAACTAATGACATGGCCTCCTTGTTCACCTGATCTGAACCCCATTGAGAACCTGTGGTCCATCATCAAATGTGAGATTTACAAGGAGGGAAAACAGTACACCTCTCTGAACAGTGTCTGGGAGGCTGTGGTTGCTGCTGCACGCAATGTTGATGGTGAACAGATCAAAACACTGACAGAATCCATGGATGGCAGGCTTTTGAGTGTCCTTGCAAAGAAAGGTGCTATATTGGTCACTGATTTGTTTTTGTTTTGTTTTTGAATGTCAGAAATGTATATTTGTGAATGTGGAGATGTTATATTGGTGTCACTGGTAAAAATAAATAATTGAAATGGGTATATATTTGTTTTTTGTTAAGTTGCCTAATAATTATGCACAGTAATAGTCACCTGCACACACAGATATCCCCCTAAAATAGCTAAAACTAAAGACAAACTAAAAACTACTTCCAAAAACATTCAGCTTTGATATTAATGAGTTTTTTGGGTTCATTGAGAACATGGTTGTTGTTCAATAATAAAACTATTCCTCAAAAATACAACTTGCCTAATAATTCTGCACTCCCTGTAATTCCTGTTCCTTTTCCTGGCATGAGAAACAGCTGGAGCAAAGATGATTACCAGTAACTTCTATAGACGGTATTGCTGGCTCCATAGTTATTGATTAAAAAAAGTGTGGGGGTCAGGTAAGGGTAGCAGGAGGCACATTTCCAATTATGTTTAATTACTCATTAAAGATGGATAAGTACACCAGCTGGAAGATATGAACCAGGGCAAGTCTCCCACCCCAACCTGCAGAAATAACAGTTCACCACATTTGCTGTAAACCTTGATTTGGATTATATATTTTCTTTTTTCTTTATTGTGATAGTTTCATAATAAGCAGATTAAACACACTGAGACAGAAACTCAGAATACAGATTCATCTGCTGGTTCCCAAACTTCACAGTTTTAACTTCTTAAAAATAAGTTAACTGTAAATATTGGTTTAATTTTAAGCAATGATTGAAAAGTTATCAGCCATTAAAACATCTTATTTATATTTTCATTCACCTGAACAAGGATAAGCACTAAAATCAAAATGTACAAGTTATGTAATGACTACAGTGTTAAAGTTATGCATATACAATGACTGTGCAGTGACAGTACACCAGAATATGTTATGTATCAGCCATATTTATAGTGCTGGGGGTTACATGTGGGTGGCTTTGTAATAACTACAGCAGTATCTCTCCTGGTGGCTGAACAGTATAGGAAGAACAACTCTTTGCAGTCTTTTCCTGCTGCCCTATAGTAATTAGCATCCCAAGGCTCTGATACTTTTGCAACATCCCGTGATAGAGCATATCTGCTATATGTCATGCCTGAGCATTACTAGTGCTAAAGCTCACTAAAACATGTAAAAGAGGCTTAAAGAAAGAAAGAAACTGACCTGTGGTCTGATCCTCATCATGTCCTCATGGCAAGCATGCTTGGTTGTATACTACACTCTGATGGGCTCGCACTGTTTTCCTCATTCTGCTATTCTCAGCTCTGTTGGCACCTAAAGATTCTAGGCCAGCTAAACCATGCCAGTCCAATGGGGGATAACTCCCCCCTCCCTCTCTCTCTCTCTCTCTCTCAGTGCAGTGCAATCCGGTTGTTCAGTCTGACGTCACCAGCCGTGTCTGGGTCTAAACTCCGCTGCAGGTCCATATATCAAACGATCACTATGGCATTACTGAGAGTTGAAAAACTGTCTAAAGTCTTTCATCTTTAATAAAATGATCAGCGTTCTGCTCTACCAGGTGTAACAATTGAGTTTAACATCCAGGCATCCATGAAAACGGAATTTATGACATTTAACGGAGTTAGAAGTTAGCAGGGAGTTAGCTCGCTAGCTTCTACCTAAATACAATATAGCATGTCCTGACTGCGGGGTTTTGGAAACAAATTAAAACATTCAGCTTTCTTATCACTTCCAGCATAAATGAAGACAGAAAACTAAACAGCAGTGACGTTTGTAGGGTTACTGAAGTTTGGCTAGCTGGTATATAATGATGTGCTACGTGACTGCTAGCGACACAGCTATGTTAGCATAATATAAACAAGCTAACTTTTTTTCCACTCGATAAAAGTTAACGTGAGTGTTCTCGGTGGTCAGGAACAAATGTAATCGCATGGCAGGATGCTGTAAACGGACCAAACTTCAGCCAGGAGAACAACTGAGATAATCCATCCACAATACGAGGTTAGTCATTCATATACTGCTGCATGGGCTGGGCTGTAGTTACATCCTAAGGTTTTAAAAACTGAGCTTAAATAAATGATTAGTGGTAATAAAAGCCGAGGGAGGTCAACAGGGATCACTGACTGTTTTAGGAGCTTTTTGAGATCAAATAGAAGAAAATACAAAACATTAAACATGTTAACAACACAAAAGCCATATTAAACGCAGACTACTTTAGGCCCGGAAGTAGGATTCGTCGCGTCATCACTGAACAACCGGATTCAGTGGGGATTTTTTTTTTTATGTTTTGCCCTCCTCCCAAATCCTTCCATCCCCATCACACATGCAGGGGCTTAAGGTACAGGTGTGTCACTGAGGTGCGAGGTCAAGGTCAAATTTATTTCTACAGCACATTTCAAACAGCCGATGCTGCACAAAGTGCTTAACAATATAAAAATGGTATTAAAAAGCAACAATGTAATACAATAATAACAGTAAAAAACAATAATAGGACAGTAAAAGAATTAAAACAATAACTAAACTAATTCAAATAAGACCAGAATGCCTGGGTCATAGTGTGTTAAAAGCCAGGGCATAGAAATGTGTCTTTAGTAAAGATTTAAATTGCTCAAGTGTTTGTGCAGATCTAATATTTAAGGGGAGACTATTCCAAAGTCTGGGACCTGCCACAGAGAAGGATCTATCACCACAGGATTTGAGATTAGTCCGTGGGATGGACAGCATTAGTTTTGAGGTAGACCTCGTGGTTTTTCCTGGAGCACAAACAGAGAGGAGCTCAGACAGGTAAGGAGGGGCTCGGGCATTAAGTGACTTAAAAACAAAAAGTAAAAGTTTAAATTGGATCCTGTAGGAGACAGGAAGCCAGTGTAATGAAGCTAAAACTGGGGTTATATGCTCTCTCCGTTTGGTACCATGGCTGTGGCCCCCCCACACTCCCTAGCAGATCGTTACATGGAGAAACCTTTGGAATACAAGCAGGCTGATCCACACAGGTATGCACACAGGTGTACACACGGGTGTTCACAGACGCGGACTACAGCTTTCTTGGCTGCTGCCTCAAAGCACATTCTGCGCTGTCTATCTTGTGTGCTGCACAATATCGTTTATTATTTAGTATCTACTGATATCTACTGCTAGCTAGTTTATTGTGATGGTGCCGTTTTTTTTATTATGTTGCTCTTTGTTGTTTGCTTTCTCTTCTGTTTTTGTTCTCCATACGGGTGACCCAGGTGTTTGTTTTTTTTTCTTTTCTTTTTTTTTTTCTTTCTTCCCCCCCTTCTCACCGTCTCTTCTCCCCTCTGGTTTTCTTTCTCTCCCTCTCTTTCTTTCATTCTTTCTCCCTGTCCTATCCCCCAGTCATGTCTGTCCCGTTTGTAGCAACTGAAAATAAAATAAATTCATAATTATAATAAAGGTCAATCAATCAATCAGTCTTTATTTATAAAGCACTTTTCATACAAAAAATGTAGCACAAAGTGCTTTACATAGTTAAAAGCAGCCCACCCCACCCTCCAACTCACTCCCCACACTCTCATTAACATAAATGACACATATCCCCCCCCCCCCCCCACACACACACACACACACATGCGCACACTTAAAGAGTAAAATTGGGCTGGGTTCGCATGAGCCAAGTGAGGAAACACTACAGGGAGCCGTCTGCACCGGGAGCCGGTCACAGACCGCAGCCTCCAGGCTGGGCACACAGCAGGAGGGAGGCAAAGGAGCCCCCCAGCCAGGCTGAGAGGACCCCCAGAGACCCAGCAGCCACGGTCAATCACAGCCCCGGTGCAGAGAGCCCCCTCCGAGGAAACACTGGAGATATGACACAATAGGATATATACAGGGTAAAACGATAAAATAAATAAGAACAGGATACAATATAAATATAAATATAAATAGAGTAAGAAGATTAAAAAATGAATAAGAATAAAATCAATAAATATTAGGTAAAACCTAAATTAATAATATAAATAGAATAACAGGATAGAATAAATAAGCATAAAATAAATAAACGCTAAGTAAAAGCTAAATTAAAAAGGTGGTCTTGAGCCTGTTCTTAAAAACATGTACGTTCTCTGCGGCCCTGAGCTCCTCCGGCAGGCTGTTCCACAGACGAGGACCATACCACTGAAAAGCTGCCTCTCCGTGAGTATGTGTCCTGACTTTAGGGACAATCAAAAGGCCAGTACCAGAGGACCTCAGGGTCCGCGAGGGTTCGTATGGTAAAAGCAGATCTGAGAGATAAGAAGGCCCAAGACCATTAAGACATTTAAAAACCAATAAAAGAACTTTAAAATCGATCCTGAAACACACGGGGAGCCAGTGCAGCGATTCTAAAACCGGTGTAATGTGGGCCCGCCCTCTGGTCTCCGTCAGCACACGAGCTGCCGAGTTTTGCAAGAGTTGTAAAGGTGAAATATTCTTCTTAGGAAGACCAGAGAGCAGGGCATTACAGTAATCAATGCGACTGGTAATAAAAGCATGCATCAGCATCTCCGTGTTGGCCCGAGAGAGAATAGGGCGACTCTGGCTATATTTTTTAGATGATAAAATCCAATTTTGGTTACATGTTTAATATGTGGGATAAAACCAAGCTCAGAGTCAAAAATAACACCCAGGTTTTTCACTTGTAGCGAAGGACATAGTGAAAATGCCTGTAATTTAGACAAGAGTTTCTCTCTCTGAGCCTCAGGACCAACAATTAAAACTTCAGTTTTGTCCTGGTTAAGCTGTAAAAAGTTTTCTGCCATCCAAGATCTTATATCCAAGACACAGTTAAAAAGGGCATCCTTTGGTCTGGTGTCATCAGGAGACACGGAGATGTACAGCTGCGTGTCATCAGCGTAACTGTGGACGTTCACTCCATGCCTCCTGATGACACTGCCGAGAGGGAGCATATACAAATTAAAAAGTACAGGGCCTAGAACCGACCCTTGAGGCACACCACATGTCATTCTATGGATCTTAGAGGAGCATGTATCCATACTCACCATAAAAGTTCTGTCAGAGAGATAGGAAGTGAACCAGTTGTGTACAGCACCAGAGAGGCCCACCATGTGTTTCAGTCTGTTTAAAAGAATAGCGTGGTCTACTGTATCAAAGGCTGCGCTTAGATCCAGCAGCACCAGGACTGAGAGCTTTTGGGCGTCCCAGTTACATCTAAGATCATTTAAAACCTTTAGGAGAGCCGTCTCTGTGCTGTGGTTCACCCTAAATCCAGACTGGAATATCTCCAGGATCTGTCTATCATTGAGAAAATCAGTAATCTGAGTAAAAACAAGTTTTTCTAAGACTTTACTTAAAAATGGTAAGTTGGATACAGGTCTGTAGTTATTAAAATCATTACAATCCAAATTGCTCTTCTTCAGAAGGGGCCTCACCACCGCCGTTTTAAAGGCAGCAGGGAAGACACCCAACTGAAGAGAGCAATTCATCATGTATAAAAGCTCAGCCTCAAAAATCCATAAAGTGTTTTAAAGAGTGAAGAAGGGATTGGATCTAAAAGACATGTGGTGGGTCTCACTGTGGAGAAAACCTTCTGAAAGTTCTCAGCATTAACCAGGACAAAGCTGTCCAGTGTCTCCTCAGGTACAATCGAGCCCTCAGATGTGTTTACAATCATATTGCGATTAGATAAAATATCAGATGTGATGGCGCTGATCTTTCCCCTGAAGTGGTCTGCAAACTGCCCACAGAGCGAGTCTGTGGGTTTCTTTGGGAGCTGTTAAAATCAGGGTTAAATAAATGATCTATGGTGGAAAAGAGGACCTTGGGATTATTTTTGTTATTACTGATTATTTTGGTGAAGTATGAATTTCTTGAGTTCCTTAATGTATTATTGTACATTTTAAGTTGCTCGCAAAGTATTTGATGGTTGATAGTATTTTTATTTTTCCTCCATCTCCTTTCTGCTGCCCTGCAATTTCTTTTGAGTGTTTTGACTTCTTCGTTTCTCCAGGGTGATGCATGTTTTACGTTAATCTTTTTGGTGGTGAGTGGAGCAACGGAGTCAAGGCTTTTCTTCAGTTTGCTGTTGAAATGATTAAAAATCAGATCGCAGGGTGCAGGTAGAATCACAGGGGGGCATTCGTCTAAAACCCTGGTAAGATTTGCAGCCACTTCAGAGGTTAGAGAGCGCCTCCTCACAGTTCGCACCGAGGTCTCCCGCTGAATAAAACCGGTGATGTTAAAAAACACACAGTAGTGGTCAAAGACAGCCAAGTCAACAACAGAGGACACGCTGGTGGACAGCCCATGGGTGATGAATCAAATGGACCAATATGGCAAGGCCATGATGATCCACTTGGTAAAATAAATCCGCTTGGCATCTTTCTTGGCCTTAAGACAACAATTCTGATGGCTAAAGATCCAAACAGGACAAAAAAAAAAGAGAAAAAAAGTAGATAAATCTGCAAATCATCAGCAAAACAGTGAAATGAAATGCTGTACCGCGAGAAGATGGAGCCCAATGGCAACAAATAAAGTGCGAACAGAGCAGGACCCAAAATAGAGCCTTGAGGTAACCCGTATTTAAGAGGGGCTATTTTGGAGTTGTGGGGGCCCATACTGACATAAAAAAACCTTTCTGACAAATAGGACCGAAACCACTGTAGGGCAGATCCTTTTAGGCCAGCATGAAATTCTAGCCATGATAACAGGATGTCACGGTCGACCGTGTCAAAAGCTGCTGACAAGTCCAACAATAAAAGGGCAGCAGGGCTGCCAGAGTCCAGAGTTAAAAGAATATCGTTAAAAACCCTTAAAAGTGCCGTCTCAGTGCTATGTAGTGATTTAAAACCAGATTGAAGTTTTTCAGAGATCATATTAAAATCAAGGTGGGCCTGCAACTGTAGGTAGACCACTTTCTCCAAGACCTTAGATAGAAAAGGAAGCTTTGAGATAGGCCTGTAGTTGGACAGAACAGTTGGGTCCAGGTTTTGTTTTTTAAGAAGAGGCTGAACTACAGCTTGTAGCATGATGGGACACAGCCTGTAGCAAGGGACGTATTAATTAATCTCAGGATAAAAGGCCCAACAGTATTAAAAGTGCTTTTAAGCAAGCTCGGGGGGAGACAATCAGAGGGGCAGTGTGATGATCTTAGGTTACTAACTACCGCGGTCAAGTCCTTAAGGGTGACGGGATCAAACTGCTCTAAGACAGCTGAGCACACAGGAGAAGGACTCTGATCTGAGGCAGCAGACGACGAGACGAGGGCCCTAATCGATAGGATCTTGACATTAAAAAATGCTAAAACATCATCGCACATACTTGGTGAAGAAATGACTCCAGCATTATCACATGAACTAAGAAAGCGGTTAAGGACATTAAAAAGTACCTGAGGCCTGTGACTGTTTACTGACACTAAGTTTGAGACAAACGTTGTCTTTGCAGTTTTTACAGCTTCTTGGTGAGCAGAAAGACGAGTCCTTAAAGTCTGTAGGTAAACGTGCAATCTGTCCTTTTCCCATCTCCTTTTGGCGCGTCTGCAGTCACGTCTCAGGGAGCGCGTAGGTGCAGGAGGCAGTCCTCCTCTGTCTCCTTCTGGCCACCTGTGCCTCAGTTTTGTCCACAACTTAGACGCTCACATTACTCACACTCTCATAACACATACATATAGGGCCTTGGGGGTGGGCACATTAAACGGCATTCAGAGGACAGTCTGTTCATTCACCGTCACCTCTGGCGCCGGTGCCCGACTCTCGATTTTAAACACATGTAGACATTGAGGGTTCTTGGGAGGGGCCGTGCTGACACCAGCTGCTGTCTGGCAGAGGTAGCTGGCACTGTGCCCCTGCCATGTTTTAAATGCACTTTAGAGCAGCACGCAGCAACACCACATATGAGCGGGCGGCGTGAGGTATGGGGTCTTCACACCCTCGTCACCATTGCGGATGGGGGCCGGGAGGAGGAGCTGGCCATCTGGTCTGGGTCCGAGCTGGTGGGCTTCCCCTCTGGGGGTGCTGGTGCCTGGACCCATTTGGGGAGTGTGAGTGCGTGTACTGCGTTCAGTTCTGTGTGTCTCCGTGTTGTGCGAGTGCTGAGTATTTGTATATGTGTGCACGAGGGTGGGAATGCATGTTTGTGTCTGTGTGTGCCTGTTTGTCCATGTGCCAGGTCGGGTCATAGACCCCACCTCTCTGGGAACATCTGAAGCCCCTCCAGGTGTGGGGGCCTGGAGGGGCTAGGTGCCCAGGTATGTAGTGGCTCACTCCTGGCGGCTCCTTGGCAGGGCCTGGAGCCCGTGGCTTGGTCGGGCCCCTTCTGGGGTGTGGAGGGCCCCTGGCTCTCAGATCTCTGGGCCCGGTGATCGTTCCACCCTGACTTTGCCAGTTCTCAGCAAAGCCTGCGGGGTTGTCACCATGGCCCCCTGTGGCTTCTGCACTGTGGCTGCTGCTGGTGACCCTCCCCCCCCTCTGGGGCTCTCCTCAGCTCTTTTCTAGGTGGGTGGTGCGACTGCCCCTCTGGTGGTCCTCCATGGGCTCTCGTGCTCTGGGGGGCCTCTAGATTTCTGGGGCCTGGATTTCCTCGATGCCTGCTTCATGTCCTGGGAGGCAGAGCTACGTCACGGGCGGCACAGGAATGAACCTAAAAGCAGACACTGAACTCGGAGTGGTTCGATGCAAAAGTGAATTTATTTACAAGTGAAAAGTGAAAGTGCACAGGAAAAGTCTCGCAGAGAGGTGGGTCTGAAATCAGAGAGAGAGGAGTTAGCGATATGCGCCGCCAGGGACGGGACATGACTGTACTGTGGAATGTGTGGGTGGCTTACTTGAGACAAGGGTGAGCGGCACTGCGGGGGAAGCCAGAGAAGGTCCGGGGTGTCGATGAGCCGAGAGGGAAGCGTCCTTCCAAGCGGAGCAGGCGAGGATAGTGAACAGGTGGGCAGGCAGGTGAGAGTGATCTTCTGATTACGCAGATTGACAGCAGCTGATGTCCTTACTGGCAGAGATGCAACTGACGTGACTAATGTTGCTGTGAGCATCCCTAATGCTCTTAGAATTTGTTTTACTACAATGAAAACATTTAGAAAAACTGAACCATACTACTGTCATAGTCCCTCTATGTATTGGCACTGTAACGTTGGGTTGTGTTGTGTGGTTGAGAAGAGGCGGCAAAACACCTAGCAGGCTAGGCGGAAGAATACACACCCACACTGGTGTTGGGAATTCCACAGTGTGTTCTTTAATATACCTTCTCTTCATCAACCATATAAGCCCGGTTGAACGGCTGCAGCTTAACAAACATAGCGCACAGTGTTCGTACAACCCATAACGTTGCAAACAAAGGTGTCTGGAGGGGTAAAACATAAAATCCGTCCCTCCTCATGCACTAGCGTGCAAGCACATGTCCACACAATCACAGAGAGAGAGAGCAGAGCAGTGGCACAAACTGATGACACCATCAACCCTCGACTTGGGTGTCTTAGAGGGACACCACACCATAGTGGCTGTTACAGCACCTTGTCATGGTGGAGGGGTTTGTGTGTCCCAGTGATCCAAGGGACTATGTTGTCCAGGGACTTTTACTGCCCCCTGGTAGTCTCCAAAAGCAAACAGGTCCTGTGTGAGGGGACCAGACGAAGAGCTCTTTATCGTGTTTTTTGTTGTTTTATTTTTGCTGCTTGCTGTCTTGTTTTCTGTGCTCTTTGCCAAAACTTGGATGTGGTGCCTTGCTTAGGATTACCATAATGACCCTAATATCAGTAAAAAGCACAGAATTGCTGCTTTCAGGAACTGCTGGAATTTTGCAATTGCACCAGTGGTTCAAGAGTCACGGTAGTTTGACACCGTATTCACACATAAGGATGTTCATAAGTGCACAACGCACCAGGACATCCTAAGTAGCACTCAGGTGAAGAGAAGGGCAGAGCTGTTAACTGATCAACACCTGGTGGCGAGTTGGATCAGGTGGTGGGAAAAGACGTCGGACAGACCTGGCACACCCAAATTTGCCAGGTGCACTGGGAATGCCTGGCAGAGGCCCCAGTCTAAGAGATCTTCAACTCCCACCCCCAGCAGAGCTACAAAAGATTTGATGGGAAGCTGGGGACACTGAGTCTGAATGGAACGTTCTACACCTCCATCGCTGAGGCTCCTGCAAGGAGCTGCAACTGCAAGGTGTTGCTTTTCAGGCTTGTTTAGCCTGTAGGATTTCTGACACAGCTGATGGGTACTGGCAGTCCAAATGGTTTGTGGCTCGGATCGTAGCTGAAGCAAAAACGCTGGTGTGGGAGATGTTTGGTGAGGCCATGGATCGAGACTTTCAGTCTGCCTTGAAGCAATTCTGGCAAATTTTCATGCAACTGAGGAGGGAAGCAGTGCTCTGCTCACACAGTGTATAGTGGGGGTGGGGTGCTGATGTGCTCAGGTAGTTGGGAGTTGGAAGGAATACTCCGAGGGCCTCCTTAATCCCACTGACACACATTCTGTAGAAGAAGCTGAGTTTGGGGACAAGGGGGACGACGAGCCCTCTCCTGAGGCCAGGTCACTGAGGTAGTTAGACAACTTCTTTGTGGCCCCTGGGGTGCACAGAGTTCTTGAATGCTCTGGATGTTGTAGGGCTGTTTTGGTTGACACACCTCTATACCATATCACATGGACATCTGGATGGTATCTCTGAAATGACAGACTGGGGTGGTGGATCCCATCTTTGATAAGGTGGTGGGTGTTCTCAAACTTCAGGGGGATGACACTACTCAGCTCCACTGGAAAGGTCTATACCAGGGTACTGGAAATGTGAGTCTGTCCATCAGTTCAACCTCGGATAGAGGAGGAACAATGCAATTTTTAACCTGGTCGCGGAACACTAGACCAGTTATTTATCCTTTCAAAAATATTTGAGGGTCCATGGGAGTTTTCCAAACCAGTCTACATGTGTTTTGTGGACCGAGAGAAGGCATTTCCTGGGTACACTGTGACGATAAAGGGATTGACATGGTCAGCAACAATGAGCAGTTCGCCTGTAACATTTAAACAATCCTCAGTGGGGGCCAAGGAGAGCAAAGTGTGCCAAGCAAATAAAGTCACTGTCATATTATCATCTGTCTTTGTTGGTTTTAATTTATTTGAAAACAAAAAACAACAACAACAAGAAAATATTCCCCACGCCATTATACCCCCGGCAGCCTGAACTGTTGATACAAGGCTGGATGGATCCTGCATGGATACTTTCAAGTTGTTTATGGCAAATTCTGACCCTACCATCTTAATGTCGCAACAGGAAACAAGACTTATCATACCTGGCAATCAATGTTCCCTCTAATGTTTCACGTGTCTGAGCGAACACACAAACTCCCTGAGCGTCCCTTGGACCACTGTGAGCGACAGCAGACGTGAGCACTGTGGTCACGCTGGCATCGAATCCATCCAAGTTACATGTTTTATTAAAGTAATCAAATTACAGCATTTATGTTAGACTACTTTTAATTAACTGTCCATGACCTGTGCAGCATGTTAACACTATTAGAAGTAAAAAATAATTTGAACTTCAATTTTGAAAACACAACTTTCTTTAAATAAAGCTCTGACTTGTATTCTGAGTCTGTGGTCTGGGAGAGAGTCTGTAACTCTGTCTGCAAAATACAGGATATAATGACCAATGTTGGGCAATTAATTATATAGTTACTTCTTCAAAAAAGTAACTGAGTTATGCAAACAACAAAGTTTTTTGCAGCTGTTTACCTAAAAATGCAGCCAAGGCGTTTTTAAACAAACATTTCAAACTATTTACAGAACAATCAGCTGTTCTGCATCAAATCTGATGCCACACAAATTATTTGTGCCGCTCCAAAAATAATTTCTGTCCACTATGAGATGAAGGAGAACAGCAGCCTGATACCTGCAGGCCTGACAGCAGCAGATGTATCACTATCGTCTTTACCGTTTCTTCCCGCAGTAAACATAAACAACGACAGTATTCAGGAAGAAAACCAAACATTGCAGATATTTTATCATAACTCTGGTTTTACGTGGCCGATCAACACAATTTAAAAACTGGTATAAAGTCCACACTTTGTCCGTCAGTTGTTCCGTCTGTCCTGCTCACGTCTCCAATGGTTGTACACGTTGTCATTAATAGGGATGGGTATCGAAACCCGGTTCTTGTTGAGAACCGGTTCCCACTGTTTCAATTCCTTGGAATTGTTTGCCATTTTTGCAAATGATTCCCTTATCGATTCCAGTCGCCCCGAATGACGTCACCACGTTGCGGTGCGTCATTTACCTGGCAGGAAACACGGCGCCTAAACGGCTCAAACGCTCAAAAGTTTGGTTATACTTTACAGAACGAATGACAACAGGGCAACTTGCAATACTTGCAAAGTAGATATTTCATTTAAGGGAGGAAACACTGCGAATATGCAAAAAACACGTGATGACCTTAAATGAATGTCGTGTTTTTAATTCCGCTCCGGACTCGTGAATCTCAACCCAGCAGCAGCGGTAACGTTTGCACGTCCTCTCCCGTTAATGCAGCAGGTAAATAATCAACTAACAGTGCATATTATGTTAGCGCGATCTGCCTTATTACAAACCTGCCATTACTGTGCATTTAGTGACCATGATGAGACAGACAGAGTCTGGCTCAGATGCTGGCAGTTCTCGCTGCAGTCTACTGGTAGCGTCTCCTTTCAGGCCAGGATAGACGAATGTCACCGAGCAGTGACTCAGTTTGTGGTCAAAGGCTTGCACCCGTTTGCCACAGCAGATGATTTTCAGTAAGTGAATGTGTTTAATTGTAGGCAGGGACATTACTGGATATTCTTGTGTAATTGCTACAGAATAATTTATGTTATACTTTGTTGTTGCTACAGAAGAATATTTATTTTATTATTTTACATTTACATTTTTTTCCTGGGGACCCTGTGACACCCCATTGAAGAGCCACAGGCTGGATCTCTTAAGATCTCACTGTTGGGTTTGTAAGGCCATGTTACTCCTAAATTTCTATCTTGTTCAAAGAGAAGATATAAAGTTCTAAGCTAATCGACCTTAGTGTTCTCCTTTTTTAAAAGAATCGATAAAGAATCAAATCGTTAAACAGAATCAAAAATGGAATCGGAATCGTGGAAATCTTATCAGTACCCATCCCTAGTCATTAATTGTATTGTATTGTATTGTATCTTTATTTGTTTCAGACATATAAAACAAAAAACAATATATACACACTACATATATTTTCATTTACAGATACGAATATATATGTAGATATACACACACACACGTATGTGTTCAGATAAACAAAAAATATATAATGAAATAAAACAAAATCGTCTGACATAATGTAACAATGTTTGGTCTGAAAAGGAGTAGGAAGAAGTATGAACATACTTATTAATTCCTACCCCTGCTCAACATCTTATTGATCCCACATAATTCACCTAATTCCCATCATCACATACTCCACACGATACACGAGGAGAACCTATATAAACTTGGCTACCGTGACTGATATAATTTGGATATAATTTGATATTTTTATACATACAATGGGTGATCATCTTTATCGGTATCATATTCTTCCAAAATCAGTTTTCGAAGTTTTTTCATGAACTTACTAATTCCTGAGCATTGCTGTAGATCTATAGTAAAACTATTCCACAGTTTTACCCCATAAATAGTGACATAAATAGCGGCTGATGTGGCTTCACTCCACATCAGCCGCTTTGCCAGCTAAAACACCGGCACATAAGGACGCTGTCATAGCCTGTCGACCACGTGGATTAGCTGCGTATGTATGTAAATCGCATTATTGGCTGGACTATGGGATAAGGTGGCATCGTTCTAATCCCATACGGGAGCAGCCAGTCACTGACTGACACTGCAGAACAGAATTGTTAAAGTTTTAATTTTAATTTCAATTCAGGTTAGATTTTTTTCTTGTGCGCAACGCAGATTTTCTGTGCAGAGACCGTGCCAGCAGTGCGCAATTGCGCACGCGCGCAGCTTAGAGGGAACATTGCTGGCAATGTTTTTTCCAGTCCTCTATTGTCCAGTTTCAGTGAGTCTTTGTGACCTGTAGCCTCAGTATACTGGTCTTAGTTGACAGGAGTGGCAATTTCTGTGGCAACTTTAGTCCATCTGTTTCATTTCAGCGTTGAACCTGCTGCACTGAGAGATGCTTTTCTGCATACCTTGGTTTTAACAAGTGCCCTTTTTAAGTTACTATTGCCCTCCTACAGGCTTGGGGCAGTCTAGCCTTTCTCCTCTGCCCTTTGGCATTTTCACCCAGAGAACTGCAGCTCGATGGATATTTCCTCTTTTTCATCCTATTCTCTGTAAACTGTAGAAATGACTGTGAAAATCCCAGTAAATCAGCAGTTTCTGACATACTCAAACCAGCCCGTTGGTCACCAAGAACCATACCTTAGTAGCGTATGCTTCAACTTCAGCAGTAACACTAATGACCCCAAGGACACTGTTATTATAAAAGAGACACACAAAGAACTTCATATTGTTGCATGGAGGCCTTTTTGGCTACCGAGACGAGAGACTTGCTTCTAAAAGGGCCATCACCCAAAAAACGGTCTTCCCAGCTACACTTCCACTTAACTACAGCAGATGGCAGTGTCGCTGCTGACTGCCCTTCATCGGTTCCAGTCCCACCGAAGAAGAAGAACCAGCCCTCCGTGAAGCTAACAGCTGACATCCGTGAAGTAAAAAGGGATGAAAGCTTATGAAGGCCGGCTCATGCGACAGGCAAACCAGGTTAAAGTAGCGGCTCGGCGTGCGGAGCTATGGAGAAAAGCTTCGCTCAGTGGAAAAAGCAGTGCCTGAACAAAGCGGACCTGAGTAAGAAGGGCGCCGTGGACGAGGCCATCGAGCACGTCGTGTCTCTGCTCAACAGCCGGGAGGAGTACTTCACCACCAGCTCCTGCTCTGGGAGAGTCATCCTCATCGACGGGGTGAGTCTCACACACTTTTATTATAGAGGGATGTTTATGACAAGTAGCTGGGAGAAAACGATTGCCTTCACATTTTATTTCTGTAATACCTCTGAACTGAAATCAGCTGAAACATGAAGCTGCAGAGGAGAGCATTGTGCTGTCAGCGATCGGAGAAGAGGAGCAGTTCTTGGAATCATTTGAAGGCTCCGGTTGATCTGACCTGGTTGCCGTAGTTTGCAGACTGTGTGACTTGAGACTGATTGTCAGCACATCGTCAGCTGTAGAGGTGAAAGTGTCTGACCTGATCGCTGTTGCAGTGCTGCAGACTGGTTCAAGATGCAACACTCTGGGAGGCGTTCGTCATTATCGTTGTTGGACGTATTCAACATCCCTTTTGTTTTGCTGTCTTGGTTTCATGTTCTCTGGTGTTTTCTTAAGTTGCAGTTTGTTTGACAGCAAACCACATCCTGACTGCTGTCGGAGCAAACAAACAAAAACCATGGAAATCTGTACTGAAACATGACAGTTGTCCCCCCTCTCTAGGCTCCAGAGAGCAGTGCTGTCCAGAAACAGAACTGTGCCTGGCTGTTTGTCTCACATCACAAGTGTACCTCAGAGGACCTGGTGAGACTCGTGGTGTCCTGATGATTAATACCCGTCGTGGCTGAATGTGCTGTTTTATCACATGCCTGTGTGTGTGTTTTCTAGCTGTCTGCTCTGGCCGGGTGCTCCGGTGATGCTGTGTTGAAGTTTGAGCCCTTTGTACTCCATGTTCAGTGCCGACGGCTGGAAGACGCACAGCTGATGGTGAGTCTTTCTTAGGAGAAACAAATAATTTGTCACATTTTCTGGTTAGTTATCTCTCAAAGGCAGCTCTACTAATCTTTTAGGCTTGAACGTGACCCTTGCTTATGCTTAGTGACTTGTTTCTGCCGTTCATATATGTCAGTGACTCTGCAAACATTTAAGAAGCACAACACCGACAGGAGTCAAGATCTTTACTGACATGAAGAACACACGTTTCATCCCCTAAATCTTTCCTCACTGTGGTGAGTCCTCCAGTGTTTCTGTGTAATCTGTGTATATGCTGATGCCTGCACGTGTGTAAATGGGGCTTTTGCCAGCGTAACTACACGCTGTGCAGTCTTGGACCACATGCTGTAGCTCCTTCAGCTCTGCAGCGGTTGGGCTTTGGGCTTTGACCAGGCTTCAGGTGCTGAAGGTCCATCTCAGGTTGTTGGACATGGTGAGACCAAGGACGTTTTAGTTGTTCATAGTAAGAAATATGAGAATACAGGAGAGTGAAACAATAAGACCAAACTGTGTGTGGGTAACACTGTGACTCAAGTTTCATATATGAACCATCCAGTTGCCTTTGGTCATGTAGTTGACAACATCCAGCTTCAGGTGCTCTCGCACTGCTCTGTTTACGTGAGGAGCTGTGAAAGGTACAGGGTGAAGCCTAACATGCTAGCACACAAGTGAAGGTTTTTTAAACCCACGATGCTGCAGTACATCTCTGTAGTTCGTGAGCAGGTCAGTGCTGCTATGGCCATAGCTCCTACTGAAGGAGAAACACTAACTGTGGGTCAGAAACTCACTCAGCCTCGCTTCAAAGGAGCTAAAATACATTTCGCTCAGTGAAACCAATTTATGTGGTGATGAGCTGATTAAGATGAAACCTTACTGAGATGACCTCAGACATTTGTAATGTTTTATAGTTTTCTTTCTTTGGCTACGACGTGACGATTGTTCCCACTTATGGCCATTCGACACACATGTAGCGCAGATCACTGCCCACTGTAGAGGCCCTGCTCACAGAGATGCTCTCACACTGTGTTCAGTTAGCTTTGCAGGGAAAACTGTGACTCCTATAAATTCCTTTTTACACCTTTACAAAGAAAGACCCTTTTTGACACACTTTAATTTGAATGCTTAAAGCTTTTATGCAGTGCTGCTGTCACTGCTGAACGTGGCACATGCTGCTGACAAATCCTCTGTCAGCTGTTATGTAAAGCAGCTAGCTCATGCCTTAGTGCAGGGGTGTCGAACTCCAGGCTTCGGTGTCCTGCAGGTTTAGATCCCACCCTGGGTCAACACACCTGAATCACATGATTGGTTCATTAACAGGCTTCTGGAGAACTTCAAGACATGTTGAGGAGCTAATTTATCCATTTAAATCTGCTGTGTTGGATCAAGGACACATCTAAAACCTGCAGGACACCGGCCCTCCAGGCCTGGAGTCCGACACCTGTGCCTTAGTGTCACTATTCTCTAACATTGTCAACACACTACAAAGTATTAGGATCACCTCTAACACCAAAGAGAGGATTGTTTAGGATCGAGTCTCAATAATTTATCCAGGTAAACTGTGTGTGTGTCTAACATGTCGTCTCACCTGCAGCATTCAGTGGCCATCGACTCCGGCTTCAGGAACTCAGGCCTCACTGTCGGCAAGAAGGGAAAAATCATCACGGTATGCTTAAAAATGAATCTGAATCCTTTTGGCCGGGCTCGTTACACTGATGCATTTATCAGTGTGTGTGTGTGTGTGTGGGGGGGGGGGGGTCGTATTTTCAACGATTGCCATGTTTATATTTGTATGTATGTTAGGGCTGCTCGATTATGGCAAAAATGATAATCACGATTATTTTCACTGAAATTGAGATCTCGATTATTTGTTTTTTACCTCTCTTTTCAACCAACAGCAGTCACTCTCCAAATAACTTCTGCTTAGCTTTCCGAGCTTCCCTCGGGTCCTCTTAATTGCTGTGACGCGTGTTCGAAATGCAGAGAGGTGCGCTCGATTTTCCACACGGAGCAGCGCGAGAGTAAAGCATGAGGGAGGGGCTAATAATCGGCTCAGTCATTTTTAATGATCGTTGAAAGCCCAGATCGTAATCGTGATTAAAGTTCGATTAATTGAGCAGCCCTGATGTATGTAACCTGCTGTGCATGTCTGTTGTAAGAGGGCTTGCACAGGAGGATGAGTGGGAGTGAGGTCGCTGTGATGTTTGGGGGAGGTTGAAGGCCATCAAAGTGAATTCCAGTGTCAGTGATTATCAGACTAACAGTTTACAGTGTTCTTATTGATCAAAGCTAGATGCTGAGTAACAAGTAGAAATGTAACTATAAGAGTTTGACAGTAGTGATGAAAGCACAGAAACAGTGAACATTAAAGTCAGCTGACTCCTGCACGATGACACGCCGTCGTGATGCAGCTGTTGAGCCGAATGGATCAGAAGTAGACTTCATGCAAGTGGCAGCCTGCCCTGTGCTCGCTGCTAACACGGCGTGGTCTATAGAGCAGCAGCCCCACTGCCATTAGGTGTTGGATGAAATCATGTATAAGAGCAGTACTGAGACGTTATGATTGATGCCACCAGGCTACATCTCCGTGAGAGGTTCCCAGGACATGTTGTCTCATTAGAACAATGCTGTGATGACAGCAGGGCTCCAGCCGCTGCAACGCTCCGTTGGATAAGTGACGGAGAACTGACGGTTCTTTTGGGGGGCTTTTCTACACTAACTGACACTCAGAGGTTACCACAAATTTTCACTCAGTCCCACACATGTTCATGCAGTTGCTTTGTTCAGGTTTCATTTTAGTTCAATTCAGTTTCTTCTATATAAGGCCAACTCACAGCAGCATTCAGCTGAACGCATTTTCCATCCCCAGCTGCTCTTTGCTGAAGTACCTTGTCTGGCACACACACACACACACACAGGGTTCAGTATCTGTGGCCTAGGATACTTGAATACATGAAGGCTGGAGTAGCTAACGATTGAACCTCTGGTAGTCGACACTCTGCATCCACAGCTGCCCACATGTATATGCCCTCTTTGTATAATACAGTTACAATGATTCAGTAAAATTAGACCTTCGTTGTCGGCATTTCTTCCATAAACTGTAGCATAGTAATAAAAATGTCTTTACTGCATTTGTCCCTGTAGGCAGTCCGTAGCACCCATGGCCTGGAGGTTCCTCTGAGCCATGATGGAACGCTCCTACTTCCACAGGAATACATCACCTATCTAACACAGGTAGCCAATCAGAAGATGGAGGAGAACCATAGAAGGATATCCAGGTCAGTGTGTTGGTTGGCTGTAAAGTCAGAGGCATACTGGAGTCTCACTGGATTTCCTGTCAAACATGTGATTTTTCTCTCTCTCTCTCTGCTGCCAGCAGGTTCTACCAGAACCTCCACTCAGCCCTGCTAACAGAGAAACTCCAAAGAGTCCAGATCCAAGATCCTCATGATGCTCCGGAGACAGAAAAGGGGACAGACGAAGAGGAGGAAAAGGAGGAGAGGAAAAAAACTAGTGTATATAAACGGAGGCAAAAGAGGGAGCAGCATGAGACAGACGGTTGCCATGGTGATGGGGACTGTAGTGTGCCAGGGCTAGAAGACTGTCTGGATCTGTTCACGTGAACTAATGGCTCAGTTTCACAGACTGGTTTCACTGGATTCTAGAGTTTTCAGTTTTAGAGATTGCTAGTGTTGCAGTGATGATGGGCTTTCATCACTGTGATCACCATGGTAACAACGACATTAAAGCAAATACCAAAACAGAAAAGACTGAAGGGATCAGTTATTTGAGTTCTTATTTGTGTATAGAACGAAAAAATAATTCAAAGCATAATATGTGAACTTAGAGTTTATTTACATGCTGTGACCACTAGAGTGCAGCAGTGCTCAGAAAAATGATTGACTTGAGTTACATTAGAATGGAGGGCGAACACCGTGACCTGAAATACAGAACCTGACAGTATGAAGCAATCCTGGCACATAAAACTAAGACATTGTATTTACTGAAACATATTTTGATGCTAGCAACACACATTCAGAAACATCTTTCCTTTGATTATCTCTGAGTCTTAGGCTGTATCCCAATTCAGGGTCTGCAGCCTTAAAGGCTGCATTTTAAGGCCGATTACGTCACAGCGACGCGACGAAGGCTGTCCCAATTGAAAGGCCGTTCAATAGTTGACCTTAGAAAATGTGATCATTTTATGGATAATTAAAGTCAGTCATATATCCACAAACACAACAAGCTGAAAGTCAGTGATGCTGCTCGGTTTGCAGTCCTGAACATCACGGCACAAGCAGGATTCACTGCCCTGTTAATGTGAGCTATGTTATATTGCTGCCTCTGTTCGGTGGTGTCGAGCCAAACGGACTTTAACGTGTGTTTGAACGAGCTGACGGTTCACTCGTTAAGCTGAAAGAAAGATGCTTTAATCACAGCAGTCACACATGTGTCCACTGCACCATCTGGAACTCTTCTTGTTTACACTCGTAATAACACAAACACTAAATCCTGCTTCTCTGGTGCTGTTTTGTAGCAGTGTATACACCTGAGACTGTCACCTGTCTGTCTGTCCTGCACTCTCTCTCTGTTTCTTTCTCTCTGATTGTGGAATAAAAGTATGAACATGTGTTTATAAGTTACACTTGTGTTTGAATCCTGCAGCTTATCACACATTTGATGTCCATGTGTGACGACTGCAAGTGTCCAGAGCAGGGGTGGGCAACTCCAGGTATATATACAGATATATATACATATATACATGTATATGTTCTGTATATATTCTAATCGCTCTAATAGGATATTATGGTCGACAGTATCGAACGCTGCACTGAGGTCTAGCAGGACAAGCACAGAGATGAGTCCACTGTCAGAGGCCATAAGAAGATCATTTGTAACCTTCACTAAAGCTGTTTCTGTGCTGTGATGAGCTCTGAAACCTGACTGAAACTCTTCAAATAAGCCTCTGCAGATGATCTGTTAGCTGTTTGACAACTACTCTTTCAAGGATGTTTGATATAAAGGAAGGTTGGAGATTGGCCTATAATTAGCTAAGACTGCTGGGTCTAGAGATGCTTTTTGAGTAAAGGTTTAACTACAGCCAGCTTGAAGGCCTGTGGTACATAGCCGATCATTAGAGATAGGTTGATCATATTTAAGATCGAAGCATTAATTAATGGCAGGACTTCTTTGAGCAGTTTTGTAGGAATGGGGTCTAAAAGACACGTTGATGGTTTGGAGGAAGTAATTATTGAAGTTAACTCAGAAAGATCAATTAGAGAAAAAGAGTCTAACTTAACATCAATGGTACTAAGAGTAGCTGTAGATAATATTACATCTGTGGGATGATTATTGGTCATTTTTTCTCTAATGATAAAAATTTTATTTGTGAAGAAGTTCATGAAGTCATTACTAGTTAACGTTAAAGGGATGGTTGGCTCAACAGAGCTCTGACTGTTTGTCAGCCTGGCTACAGAGCTGAAGAGAAACCTGGGGTTGTTCTTATTTTCTTCAATCAGTGATGAATAGTAAGATGTTCTGGCTTTGCGGAGGGCTTTCTTATAAAGCAGCAAACTATTTCTCCAGGCTAAATGATGATCCTCTAAATCTGTGACACGCCATTTCCTCTCCAGATTACGAGTCATCTGCTTTAGTCAGGTACTTCTGATTTAAGGCCTTAGTTGTCATGGTCCTGGGTCGATGACCCAGCGTTTTGAGTGCATTGTTATTATTTTCTAGTTTATTCTGATTTTGTATTAATTCTTTGGGTTTAGTTCTCGTGTCTTATTATCCCTACCTGTGTCTTCTCTCTGTGCTCTGTTCGTGTCTCCGAGTTTTGTGTTGTAAAACAGTCTGTGAGGTTCCTGTTTTACTTTGTAGGTCTGTGCCTCGTTATGCCCATTAGTTCCAGCTGTGTCCACCCCTGCGTGTCATTTCCTCATTACCTGGTTTGTATTTATAGTGTGTGTTTGCCTCTGTTTGTCGTTGTGCCGTCTGTGTATTTTGGTATTCCTTGCATCTCTCTGTGCTCCTTTCCCTGCGTGTCCTCACGTTTTCAGGTTTGTTTATTAGTTTTCCCAGTCTAGGCTTTAGTTGCTCCTTGTTCCTTATATCCTGTTTTGTACTTTCATTACAAATAAACACTTACTCACACCCCAGCCAGTACCTGCACTTTGGATCCTTTTCTCACTACACCACACGACTGCTGCCCCAGCCGTGACAGTACGGAGCAACCACAAAATGGATCCAGCGGACTTACCTGGAGAGAGCAATCTCGCACGCGTCTTACGCCTGGTGGACTGGATAACCCACACATCTAATGCCAGGGCAAAACTTGTGGGAATGAACGTGACAGAAACAATCCTTGAAGGAAATCCCTATCTCCGCCAGGCTAGAGGATTTACGGACTTAATCGCCGATCTGCATGAAGCCCGGGAGGCGGTGCAGGGTCGGGAATCAGCTGACTTTGTCTGGCAGCAGCGAGCAATGGCCTTCCCAGAGCCGCCGCGTCAGTTTCACCTGCTGGAGATTTTGCCTGGCCCGCTGGATGTGGTTTTGCCCGGTGTTCCAGATCTACTGGCGTTTAGATCAACTGGCGTTGGTCGAACAGATGTGTGGCAGTCTTGCGTTTCAGGAGCTGCTACCGACAAACCAGCAAAAAAACGCCAAATGTGTCACCTGTGACACTTGTGAGGTTGTCTCAAACACACTCCGTCAGTCTTGATGCTGTTGAACAACAAAATGTTTAAAAATGTGGCGAGTTTACCTGGTGATATCCTCATGCGTGACGCGATCGCGAAAACAGCAAACAAGTAACACCACGCCGTTGTTGTTCACAGGACAGCAAGAGTAAACGATCGGGAGACTGTTGTCGTCGTTATCGTTCCCCTCGCACGGTTTATTTCTCCGAATTCAGCGTTTTTGCTTCACAACTACAGCGAGCTGTTTACTTTGTGCACTAACATGGAGTCGAGTCAACCAGCGCCACCTCTGGCCAAGTGCCACAGCCTACAGCCAGATCAACCTGTGACACACATCTGCACCACGTTTGAATTCGTGTCATGCACATTTGTACCTTTCAATTGTGTCTGTTTGTGCGTCATGCAAATAAACCTTTGAAAAGAATGAAATGATATCATATATTCCTTATTGGCCCACATTTGTACAAAATTCCAAATTATATACACAAAGTCATAGACATCACCACTCCAATTGGTCATCATGATTTTAATATTCTCTTTTTCCATAACAATGAAATACACCTTGGACAAATATGACACATCAATATTTCATTAGTGTTGTCACATCACATCCTGTAAGCATCGTCTGTCTGTGTCTTTTCCCTGAAAATGAATATTTCCAGCCAATATAGGCAATTCATCAACATGGCTGGAGTTATATACAGTCTGTATAAGTGTGGTTAATCCAATGAAGATTTGTAAGGAGACGGCAGTTACTGTGAATTCACAGCAGTTACACAGTGATTAGTAATAAACAGCCAGTGAGAGTGAGTGGATATGACTGTTCCCACCACTAACACATGACCATAGCCCACTACTAGATTAACTTGTGACACATCTGCACCTGCTGCTATGATCACATTGAGTAGAGGCTGAGTGGCTGCACTTACCCCTGGTACATCCAAATCTACCCACAAACATGTTGAAAGATGCAATGGCAGCAATGTGGATTGTCAACACTAAAAACAATCAGTAAGCAAAGACAACAGGGATCAATTGTTTCTGTTTATTTAGCACCCACAACATTTGTAGTCGCCTTCTGCACAGGGGAAGTCCACACACACCGTGTGGTACCACTTTCCACAGAAGGTGCAATCTGCAAGATTGAATGAGATTGTCAGGGTCATTGTCTGACTGTTTATTACTAATCACTGTGTAACTGCTGTACATTCACAGTAACTGCCATCTCCTTATAAATGTTTATTAGATTGACCACACTTATGCAGACTGTATATCACAACCAACTCTAACATGTTTGTTTGCAGAGGGCAGACACAGACAGACTACGCTAACGACATGTGATGTTACAACACTAGTGAAATATTAGTGTGTTCACGACATTTTTCGTATGGGCAAAAGTATTGATATCAGGATGGTGATTCTTATGTGTATGTCATTTGGCATTTTGTACAAATGTAGGCTGATAATAAATACATGATATCATTTCATTCATTTCAAAGGTTTATTTGCATGACGCACAAACAGACACAATTGAAAGGTACAAATGTGCATGACACGAATTCAAACGTGCTGCAGATGTGTGTCACAGGTTGATCTGGCTGTAGGCTGTGGCACTTGGCCAGAGGTGGCGCTGGTTGACTCGAGTCCATGTTAGTGCACAAAGTAAACAGCACGCTGTAGTTGTGAAGCAAAAACGCTGAATTCGGAGAAATAAACCGTGCGAGGGGAACGATAACGACGACAAGAGTCTCCCGATCGTTTACTCTTTGTGTCCTGTGAACAACAACGGCGTGGTGTTACTTGTTTGCTGTTTTCGCGATCGCGTCACGCATGAGGATATCACCAGGTAAACTCGCCACATTTTTAAACATTTTGTTGTTCAACAGCATCAAGACTGACGGAGTGTGTTTGAGACAACCTCACAAGTGTCACAGGTGACACATTTGGCGTTTTTTTGCTGGTTTGTCGGTAGCAGCTCCTGAAACGCAAGACTGCCACACATCTGTTCGACCAACGCCAGTTGATCTAAACGCCAGTAGATCTGGAACACCGGCCCGTTGGAGCCGGCAGCCGCCAGTGTGTCAGCCCACAGCCGGATTTTGGGACTTCACTGCGGCTGGCTGTGGTGAATGAGAAGGACACTAGTATTGTTTCTGAGACTATTTTTTGGGGGGGGCTGTGTGTTGTATGATGAAGGATAGCAGTCGTAGTTTACCTACCTCCATCATAACTGACCTCACCCAAGTGGGCATTTTTTAAAACTTCCATGAAAGTTACAGGCTGTGTTTCTTCCGCTCCTTCTGAGCCTGGATTTGGTAACTCTGAGACAATTAACCCCACTCAGAGGATGTTAGGGACAGTTTTTCACCTGCTCCACTTCTGCTACAATCGGCAGTACAGTCAGCCACTCTGAGTGAGTCAGTCACTCACTCAGCCTGTAGTTTTGCCGTTAGACCAATTATCAGTTCTGTCATTAGCTCACTTATCAGCTCAGCCATCAGCTCTGCCATCTGTGCAGCCTTTAGTGCAGCCTGTAGCACTGTCTGCAGTTCAGTTACCTGCCTCCTCATCCACTCATTCCTCTATTTTGTCACCTGTAGAGCCTTTGCTTTTACCTGCCTCTGTAAAGGAAGCTATGGCAATACATCCTCGCCTGGTCCAGCCTCATCCTCATCCACGCCTGGTCCAGCCTCATCCTCATCCACGCCTGGTCCAGCCTCATCCTCGCCTGGTCCAGCCTCATCCTCGCCTGGTCCAGCCTCATCCTCGCCTGGTCCAGCCTCATCCTCAGCCTCATCCTCGCCTGGTCCAGCCTCATCCTCATCCTCATCCATGCCTGGTCCAGCCTCATCCTCGCCTGGTCCAGCCTCATCCTCGCCTGGTCCAGCCTCATCCTCATCCTCATCCTCGCCTGGTCCAGCCTCATCCTCGCCTGGTCCAGCCTCATCCTCATCCACGCCTGGTCCAGCCTCATCCTCATCCTCATCCCCGCCTGGTCCAGCCTCATCCTCGCCTGGTCCAGCCTCATCCTCGCCTGGTCCAGCCTCATCCACGCCTGGTCCAGCCTCATCCACGCCTGGTGGTCGTCGGGCATCAGCCTCCCTCTCCAGAACTATTTCATGGTGAGTTGGATAAGTGTGCAGGATTTCTCACACAACTCACTTATTTTTTTCGTCAGCAAATTCACTTGTACCCTGGTGATGGAGATAAGATTTCATTCTTTGTGCAACTGTTACGTGATCGCGCACTACAGTGGGCCCAGGCAGTGCTGCGATCCCACCCCGAAATCTCCTACCCCGATTTTTTGTCTAAGTTTAAGAGCGTTTTTGACAAAGGATCCGAGGCTGCCGCCGCCGCTCAACGCCTGTTAAATCTCAAACAAGGTAGACGTAGGATGTCGGATTATTCTGTCGATTTCTGGGTTTTGGCTGAGCAAACGGGGTGGGGGCAGGAAGCGCTGAAGAGTGCCTTGCTAAATAACATCTGTGATGAATTGAAAGGCGAACTGATAATGCATGACCTGCCTGCCTCTCTTGACTCTCTAATGGCTCTGTGCATTAAATTAGATGATCACCTTCGGGCTCGCAGAGACCTCCGGGGGCGGGCCTTTCAGGAGCCACGGGTGCTCATGGACCCACCAGCGGGGGAGTGGAGGGCTAAACCCAGTGCTGCCCACAGTGGCGAGCTAAGCAAGGAAGGCGAGCAGCCCATGCAGCTGGGTCGCTCACGGCTAACACCCGCGGAACGTCAGCGACGCATGGTGTCTGGTGAGTGCCTGTATTGCGGCCGTAAAGGCCACTTCATTGCCACCTGTCCATCTCGACCAAAAGGGGGCGCCCGCCCGTAGTTAAGGGAGTACTGGTGGGCGACCTGTCTAGTAAAAGCTCCCTTCCGCGCTTAATGTTACTGGCCAAGTTAACAGTCTGCACAAAGACCCATTCTGTGATGGCGTTAATTGACTCTGGCGCGGAACAGAACTTTATCGATTCAGCCCTCGCGGAAGAATTAGGAGTTGGTTCTGACCCTCTACCTCATCGTTTACATGTCACCGCCTTATCTGGATAGCAGCTGCCTGATATAACCCATGTCTCAGAGCCCGTGTCACTCACACTCTCCGGCAACCACACCGAGGTGCTAAGCCTATTCGTGTTTAAAGCTCCTCAAACACCGCTTGTCTTAGGTCATCCCTGGTTGCGACAGCATAACCCTCATATTGACTGGAAATCCGAATGCGTGGTGGGCTGGGGAGTGGATTGTCACATGAATTGCCTCCGGGCTGCTACTCCGCCCTCCGCGTCTCCTCCAAATAACCTGTCTGAGCCTCCGGATCTCACCTCTGTTCCACCTGTGTATCACAACTTGGCTGAGGTTTTTCGTAAAGATCGTGCACAATCGTTACCACCTCATCGGCCGTATGACTGCGCCATTGATCTTCTCCCAGGCGCCACACTTCCCACCTGTTGCCTTTATAGTCTCTCCCAACCTGAGAGAGCATCTATGGAGAAATACATCACGGACTCACTGGCAGCAGGCATAATCCGGCCGTCCTCTTCCCCTGTGGCAGCTGGCTTCTTCTTTGTAGAAAAGAAGGACAAGTCCCTCCGCTTTCAACACCCATCTGGGGCATTTTGAGTACCTGGTGATGCCCTTTGGGCTGACTAACGCCCCAGCAGTTTTCCAGGCCCTCGTAAATGACGTCCTCCGGGACTTTATCAATCGGTGCGCGTTTGTCTACTTATCTTCTCTAAAACAGTGGCGGAGCACGAGACACACGTCAGACAGATTCTGCAGCGTTTGCTAGAAAACAGACTGTTTGTGAAAAGCGAAAAATGTGACTTTCATGTGGACTCCGTGGCCTTTCTCGGATACATAATAGAGCGGGGTGATCTAAAACCAGACCCAGCGAAAGTCCAAACAGTGCTTACCTGGCCCGAACCCCCAAACCGTCGACAGCTCCAGCGCTTTTTAGGCTTTGCCAACTTCTACCGCCGCTTCATTCGAGATATCAGTAAACTCGCTCTGCCTTTAACCAGAATCACTTCTCCTAAAGTGTCTTTTCAGTGGGACCAGTCTGCGCAGGAGGCCTTCCTACATCTCAAAGAACGGTTCGCTAGAGCGCCTATCCTCTGCCAACCCGACCTCAAACAACAGTTCGTCGTTGAGGTGGACGCGTCAGATTCCGGGGTCGGAGCGGTGTTGTCCCAACGGACGGAGGGTAAGCTCCACCCGTGCGCCTTTTTCTCTCACCGTCTCTCCCCAGCAGAGCGTAATTATGATGTTGGAGACCGGGAACTTCTGGCTATCAAGTTAGCACTGGAGGAATGGAGACATTGGCTAGAGGGAGCCACTCAACCATTCATCGTGTGGACAGACCACAGAAACCTGGAGTATCTCCGAGCTGCAAAGCGACTCAATCCCCGGCAAGCGAGGTGGGCTCTCTTTTTCACGAGTTTCAACTTTTCAAATACTCACAGACCCGGGAGCCGCAATGTGAAGCCAGACGCCCTCTCCCGACTGTATGACTCCTCTGAAGCGGAACCCGAGCCAGGTCCGATTCTTCCAGCCTCCTGCTCCATCGGCACGGTGACCTGGGAAATCGAATCTCAGATTAAGGAAGCTCAAAAAACAGAACCAGATCCCGGGACCGGGCCCCCAGGTCAGTTGTTTGTGCCCTCCTCTGTTCGTTCTCAGGTACTGCAATGGGCACACGCCGCCCGGTTCACCTGTCACCCGGGGGTACACCGAACCATACAATTCCTCCAGCATTACTTCTGGTGGCCCACTTTGGCTCGGGATGCACGGGAATACGTTGCCGCCTGCACGACCTGCGCCCATAACAAGTTGTCTAACCAACCCCCCTCCGGATTGCTACGATCACTACCCACTCCGGGACGGCCTTGGTCCCACATAGCCTTGGATTTTCTAACCATTGTGGACAGGTTTTCTAAAGCTGTCCATTTCGTTGCCTTGTTCAAGCTGCCTACGGCCCTGGAGACCGCTCACCTCCTCACCACGCATGTGTTCCGCCTCCATGGAATTCCAGAGGACATTGTGTCAGACCGTGGCCCCCAGTTCACGTCGCGGGTCTGGAGGGAGTTTTGCTCCGCCCTCGGCGCTAAGGTTAGTCTGTCCTCTGGATTCCATCCCCAGACTAACGGGCAAGCTGAGCGGGCGAGCCACGAACTGGAGGCTGCTCTGCGGTGTGTGCTGTCCACAAATCAAACGACCTGGAGTGAACATCTGCCATGGATTGAGTACGCCCACAATTGCCTGACTTCCTCAGCCACTGGAGTTTCACCTTTTGAGGCGTCATTAGGATTCCAGCCTCCGCTCTTTCCAGCCGTTGAGGGTGACCTCTCTATGCCGTCCGTCCAACACCACCTGCGTAGATGTCGCCGGGTGTGGAGAACCACCCGAGCTGCCCTCCTCCGGACGAAGGCACGTAACAAACAGCTCGCGGACCGCCATCGGACACATGCGGTCCGACAAAAGGTATGGCTGTCCACCCGCTATGTGCCCCTCCGGGCGGAGTCCAAGAAACTGTCTCCAGCTTTTATTGGGCCATTCGAAATCGGTGCGCTTGTGAACCCTGTGTCTGTTCAGTTGAACCTTCCACGCAACATGCGTGTCCACGACGTTTTCCATGTCTCCCAGATTAAGCCCGTGCTCTCCAGTCCTTTGTGCCCTCCTTCCGGGCCCCCGCCTCCCGCCCGGTTCGTTGATGGGCTGCCGGCGTATGGCGTCTCCCGCATTATGGACTCCCGGCGCTGGGGGCGGGGGGTCCAGTATTTGGTCGATTGGGAGGGCTACGGGCCGGAGGAGCGCTCCTGGGTGCCTCGCTCGGCTGTCTTGTGTCGGCGCCTGCTCCGTGACTTCCACTGCCGGCACCCTCGTAAGCCCGGTGGGTCGCCGGGAGGCTCCCGTTGAGGGGGGGTGCTGTCAGGGTCCCTGTGCCTACCCGGTCGGCTCAGTATGGCTACATATGTTTTTGTATTCTTTTTTTTGTTCCTGCTCTCTCCCTTCCCCCCTTTCCCTCCTCCCTCTGCCTGGGCGGAGCTCACCTGTGGGCTCCTGCTCTTGGCCCACGCACCTGTGGCTCATCACGAGTGATCCAGCTCCTTTATAAGATGGCAGCTCTGTGTTTCTCGTCGCTGGACCGTTGCCGACCCTCGTCAGTGTAACCCCAGCTCAATTACTTCTAGAGTGCTTTCACAGCGATTTGCCTTACTATCCCTTCGTGTCTCTGTGTACAGATTCCCTGGACCAACCCCTGTGTTACCCGAGTGAGTGGAGTGTGAAGAGGAGTGGACGGAGTGTGTGTGTGACTATCGGCGTCTTTCCCGTTCGTGGTGTGGACCCCCGGAGCCCGGCTTTCCCCTCACTTTTGTAAATAATCACCTGGTGTATCATAATAAAGACTCTTTTGCTTTCAAGACCTAGAGCCTGCGCGTGAGTCCGTTCAGTCGCAGTGTGACAATTTTTAAACATGTTTCTAAACAGGCTCCACCACTCTGCAGTCTGCCCCCCCAACCCACTACTAGCAACCATCATGATCCCCCGGCCAGCTCCTTTCGCCAACCTACACAGCTATGCGGCCTCCCCAGCAAATAGTCTGCGTTCAGTACCTTTTCTAACGACTGTATGCTTTGAAACAATAAGCTGCATCACAATTACATTGTAATCTTAACTTCAAAACACTAATTTATGCTGCTGAATATCATCTTATTTTGCTTTTTTAGATTCCAGAGAGTCTCAGGCCAGTTCTAAAATTTTGTACTATGACATTTTATGAACAGGCTAAATTGTAAATAGTTCTAACAGATTGAACTACTTGAACATGAATGCAAAATGTGAAGCCATCACTTATGAATATCGTTGTTTTTCTCATCACAATGCTTGTCCAGTTTATCACAAGCCAGTATTCTTTGTGTTATTGTTTTTTTTTAACAGATGCAGCCTTCTAAAAACGTATAACCATGGGGAGAGAGCTGATCAGAGAAGTCGGGGACCTCCGTGAGGAGTTCAGAGCCTCCGTTAATCTTGCAGCACTGAACCTGTTGATGCCGGTGTATTGCCTCTGGATTAGCCTTTTAACAACATAGATGAGATGAACAATGCAGAGGCAACTCTGCAATGACTAGAGGCAAATGAAGCACTGGTAAGTTCTTAAAGGTTAGGGGACTTTTGTAACCCAGAACTTTAAAAATTGTCCAAGTTGGTTAAACTGCTTAAAAATGGCCTTCTGCTGTATGTTCTGCTTGAATATACAACAGCAGGCTATCGTTGGAAGATCCAACAAATCGGAATAGAAATATATTTCACTGCAAATGGTTTGGCTTATTTATTTTATCTCTAGAAAATTAGGCTTTGAGCTATTCAACTAATGGCTCTTTGGGAATCGGTGAAGCAGCAGTTTGCTGATTTCTGCCTTGTGACTTTCATATTAATCAACCTAGTAGTTTAGATGCTTTCTCCCTGCTGAAGACAATTGACAAGAGGTTATTCATATTTAAGATCTAATTTGGTCTTTTTTTCTTCTTCGTTTTGTTTGTTTTTGTCCTAGTTGGCCTAACTCGACAGGTAAACGCTGTTTCTGAGTTTGCCTTTCCCCGAGCAGTGCAGAAATGTCTCTGCTACGCTCCAAATCGGATAGCTGGTGCAGGATGCCCGATACCGGAGTAAACATTTAAAAAAACAAAACAAAAAAACTGACTTGGACCTAATACATGTAACAAAGAACCTTTTTCATATCATAAATTACTTTGTTATTGATATAGAGATTTCTGTCATTTTTAATTGCATAATGCGAGATGCTTCATATTATAGGGATATTATTATGGACGTGACAAATTGTAAGATAATGTCCAGCATATAAAGGGTATCCTGTTTGTGGATCATACACAGGGATTCAAGGAGCTTTTTTTGTCATTCGCATCACATGTTAACATGAGGTGGAACAAAATTATGTACACACGGTCCCGGAGTGAAAAGAAACAAAAATAATGAAGAAGAGGAAGGGTTTTGTTTTGTTTGTTTTTTTTAGTAATAAATAAATAGTTGGGTTTTTTGTTTTGGTTTTTTAACAAACAGAAATGACAAGTAATAAGAAAATACAATAAATAATACAATAAGTAAAGTGCAACAACCTGAGTACCAGGGAACCTCCCCATTTATCTGGGCTTAGGACTAGCACTGGGACTCCACTGGCCTGTGGCTCCCCCATGGCTGGGTTATCAGATGGGTTTCCCATTATTTTCAGTAGCTTTTTGAAACAGTTTTTTGATCTAAGTAGACATGTCAGGCATACATTTTAACAACTATGTAGGTCTTTGTAGTGAGGTAGAATGATTAAACAAAGCTTAGATTTATTTGATCTTTCTCCAAATAGGAGTAAAGACTTTCTGGAGGTGTTACAGAAATGACCAAAACCCCAAAATGAATTGAAATGTTTAAAATTTTTAAAAACTGTCTTCTTTTGTTTGGTTCTCTATGTCTGTCACAACAAAAAAAATCACATTTAGAAACTTTAAAATGTCAGATGACACGTGATTACATTCATCTTTTATTTACAGTCTATTGACCTAACCTGTGACGTGTATTGAAAAGCTCTCAATGCTATCTCCCATTCACTCGACCTGCTCTTTAGTGAGTTTGTGTTCAACAGACTGTAAGTGACTCTTTAGAGATTGTTCACTGAAACAGAATGAGCTCGCCGGTCCACTCAGATGATTCAGTAAAGTCACAGGAGTGGAAGGATGAGGTTTCCCACTCACAGAGTCACTGTGGCTTTCCTCTAACAGCCTGGTCATCAGTAGAATCATCATCACTGTCTGCATTTAGATTTTTGTGCCTAACCTCTGTATTGCTCGACATTTATTGTTCCAAAACTGGGTGATAAACCGTGAGGGCTGGATTTCCAATTATAGTGACAAAAAACAGAAATCTTGAAACTGGATTTGGAAAAAAATGGTGACTGAAATTTGAATGGCTACTTTGTCTTCATTACATCAGCAGCAAAGACCTCAAAAAGCTGGATTTTCCTGTTCAACTGGACTAATGTGGTAACCGATGCTGACTCCATCATGCTGTACTTCCAGGTGGTGATACTCGCTGCTACAGTCATGCTGGTTTACTACTGTGAGTTCACTGACACTTTCAGTCCAGCAGAGCAGGGCTTCATTTGCAGAGATCCCACTTTGACCAAACCTGATCCTGGACCTGAGCAGAACAGCCGCATGCCACCTATAATACTGTACTCTGTGGTGAGCGGACTACCTGTTGTACTGGTAAGTCAATAGAGCTACAGAAAGCCATGCATGTTAAAGGACTGTTAGTATCTGTCAGTTAGTCGATATCTGCAGTGGATGGAACCATGCATTATTGTGCATTTCACAGCAGGTAAAATAAGTATTGAACATAAGTATTGCAGCAGGTCTCTGCAGGTGATTTCAGCAGTGCTGGAACAAAGTTCCACAACACCTTCTCAAAGTCATCAATATCTCTGAGCCCCCCACCGTCACGGCAGGGTGAGGCAGGCATGCTGTTCGAGTGGATATGTGCAAACTTTCTCCATGTGTTGGTGTTGTTCCACCTGTATCCTTTATCTGGAAGCTCTGTCCTCCTTCCACACCATACTGATATTCATGGGGAAACTGAGTCTGATGTTCAGCTGGGAAATTGTCTTTCCCATACCTGCACAGGCTCAGTCTCTAATATTCACCCTCTGTAAACACTTTGCTGATGAGCTTATGGTCAGTTTTGTAAATTGTGGTTATTTTAAGTGTCAGAGAGGATGATTATCCAGTGTATGTTTCCTGATTGTGTGATTGACGGGTTGTTAGTCGACGTTAACGGAGTTGCAGTCAGAACCACGCCCATCACATATAATTTTAAAATACTAAAAAGGTGAAGATGAAACGTGCAATAAGGCTTCATAATGGGATTTCACAAACTGGAGGGTAACATCATGGTGGCTGTGTTTGTCTTTTCTGCTGTTTGTGGTTGCTGTACGTGGCTGTTTGGTAGGCCCCGCCCACCTCTGCATTAGCTCTGCTGATGTTTTCTCTTCAATGGGTCAAAATTAGTGTGTGGCTAAAATAGCAGAGGATGAACCTTCAATATTTTTTTTCTCAACAAAATGTCAAATGCTAATGCTGATACATGATATGGGTTTTACTGCATGTCAATAACATATCACATAAAAACATGTGAACAAATAAAAATTTGATTTAATAGTAACTTTTAAAATCAAAGCTACATCATTGCAGCAAATTACTGGAATATGACAACGCCATCATTACTGCAAACTTTTCAGTACTGTATACTACAGCTAACATTTTCTCCAATTTTTTCTTATTCAATTTATTTTGTTTTTCATTCTGTTTTTTTTCTTCTTTTTCAGATTTCAGGGGTGGAAGTAGTCATCTTCCTCTTTTACTACAACTCAAACAACTTTTATGAGCAGGAGAAGGTTGTTGTCGTGGGAGACTGCTGCTATGTTAACCCCATGGTGCGCAGGACTGTCCGTTTCCTTGGTAATGTAAGACCAGCCCAAAATATTCCCACCATTGATTAACCCAGTTGTCGTGTCTGACATTTTTAAAATGTCCTTATAATAATGTTCTGGGCTACTGTAGAGCTAAACACAATTATGGTGTCTCTTCTAACGTTTTAGGATCAGCTATGTTTAAAATGGCCATTTTCACAGAATTTAAATGAACCGTCTATAATGTAGCCTATGTGAGTTATGCAATAGTTATGTTGGTTTAAGTTGTATACAAATATCACCTGTGTGTCTTTCTGTAGGTGTCTTTGTCTTTGGTTTGTTTACAACAGACATTTTTGTTAGTACTGGTCAGATGGTCACAGGAAGTCTGGCTCCCTACTTCCTGTCTGTGTGCCAGCCCAATTACACTGCTCTCGGCTGCCAGGATACAGCGTTCTTTGTGAGCCAGTCAGATGGCTGTACTGGTGACCCTGATGACATCATCAGAGCCAGGAAGACATTTCCCTGCAAAGAGGCTGCACTCAGTGTCTACTTAGCTGTTTACTTGGCAGTGAGTAGATCTGTCTTTAAATAATCCAACAGTCTTCACCAATGTCAATAAAGTAATATTTGGTTAAAGTGTCAGAGAAATAATCTTCCTTTTCAGATGTACATCATGTCCTGCGTTGGATCTGCAGTGGGGCGTCTGGCTGGGCCCTTTGTCAGCCTCTCATTGGTCAGTCTGGCTTTGCTAACAGGCATCAACAGAGTGGCTGAATATCGTAACCACTGGAGTGATGTTATAGCAGGACAAGGCATTGGTGCTGCTGTTGCTGTCTTTCTGGTCAGTTCCTGTTATTATTAGACTTATTCATATCAGTGTAGACTTCATTAGTGGGTCATTATGAAAAACAGATATGCCAATAAACACAGCATTTTATGCTAGCTCAAACCTGAAGTTAAATGACTGCTTATTTGTAAACCCATATCCATATATATATATATATATATATATATATATATATATATATATATATATATATATATATATATATATATATATATATATATATATACACACACACACACACACACACAGCTGGATAGCGTAGTGGTTAGACTACACGCCTTTGGAACAGAGGATCGCAAGTTCGATTCCTGCCTGGGGCGTCTGTATCCAGTAAGGGTCCTAAGGCTAGACCCCCTATGCTAAGCAAGCCTACCGCAGACATGAGCGAGACAGATAAATATGAAGGCATGCCGGCTCGGACGTCGCCCGGATCAACAAGGTCCGCGTCAGGTGTTGAGGAACCAGGGCACCCTGACGAAAAGTGGGCTACTGGAACAAGAAGGCATCGGTGGGCAAGAGACGAAAACAGGGCGTTGTTGGAATGCTACTACGCAAGTAACCCTGGCGGAAGGGGCTACATGAATAGGATGAGGGACCTATGGATTCTTCGATACCCAACATCCACAATGACAGCAAAACAACTAGTAGCTCAGTGTTCCAACATTCGAAAGAAGGGACTGCTCTCACAGCTAGAGATTGATGAGGTACAACACAAATGCTACGGCAAGGAGGAGTCAGGACGCCAGGTCAGGGGGGAGATATCATCACCCCCACCCGAGATTGGGTACATAGCCCCAAGTGCGATAGGAGAAGGATCGTTGAGTGCGAGAGGAACTGACCTGAAAAATAGGATCATGGCCAAGCTTGAAACCTGGATCCCCCGTAGCCGGTTACCAAGATTACGTGAAGTACCCTCAGAAGGTCTGCTAGATGATGTTAATGCAGCACTACGGGCAATACCTACAACCACGATTACCGACACTAACAAGCTGATCTACAATACGGCAGCAGTGATCAGTGAGATGCTTGGCTACAAGTTGAACAGCCACAAGGGGCAGTACCCTCCATGGAGAAGGAGGCTAGAGGGCAAGATCAAAGTAGCACGGAGGGAGGTTAGCCAACTAACAGAGTTGCAGAAAGGTGCGACAAATAAGGTGCCTAAGAAATACAGCAAGCTGTCCATACCTGAGGCCTTGGAAACTGCCAAGCAAAGACTCACAGCCTTGGCCAGCCGCTTGAGGAGGTACACCAGAGAGATAGAAGGCAGGAGAATAAACCAGCTGTTCTCCACAGAACCAGCAAAGGTGTACTCTCAGTGGCAAGGGAACAATAAGAGAACAGCACCACCAAGGCTGGAGACGGAGCAATACTGGAAGAGCATATGGGAGAAGGATGCAACCCATAACGGCAATGCTCAGTGGCTAGAGGATCTGAGGGCAGACCACAGCGACCTCCCTGAACAGGGTCCAGTAACCATCACAGTGGCAGATATCCAAGAAAGGGTCTCCAGTATGAAGAGTTGGACAGCACCAGGGCCCGACATGGTTCACGCCTACTGGCTGAAGAAGCTGACTGCACTCCACGAGCGTCTGGCAGCACAAATGAACCAGCTGCTAGAGACACCCGGAATGGCTAACCGAAGGTCGGACGGTCCTGATCCCCAAGGACCCCAAGAAGGGAGCGGTCCCCTCCAACTACCGACCAATAACCTGCCTCAGTACTACATGGAAGCTCCTGTCAGGCATCATATCGGCTAAGATGAACAGGCACATGGGTCAATACATGAGCGGGACACAGAAAGGAATTGGCAAGAATACCAGAGGTGCAAAACACCAGCTACTGGTAGACAGAACAATCAGCCGAGACTGCAAGACCAGACTGACCAACCTGTGCACTGCCTGGATTGATTACAAGAAGGCCTATGACTCAATGCCCCACAGCTGGATACTGGAATGCCTAGAATTGTACAAGATCAATGGGACCCTAAGAGCCTTCATCAGGAACTCAATGGGGATGTGGCGTACAACACTAGAGGCCAACTCCAAGCCCATAGCACAAGTTACCATCAAGTGCGGGATCTACCAAGGAGATGCTCTGTCCCCACTGCTGTTCTGCATAGGCCTGAACCCCCTCAGTGAGATCATTAACAAGACTGGCTACGGATACCGACTACGGAACGGAGCAGTTGTCAGCCACCTCCTGTACATGGATGACATCAAGCTGTATGCCAAGAGTGAACGAGACATCGATTCACTGATCCACACTACCAGGCTATACAGCAATGACATTGGAATGTCGTTCGGACTGGAGAAGTGTAGTCGGATGGTAACAAAGAGAGGGAAGGTAGTCAGAACTGAGGGGATTGAACTACCAGAAGGCAACATTGCAGACATAGAGGACAGTTACAAGTACCTGGGGATCCCGCAGGCAAATGGGAACCATGAAGAGGCCGCTAGAAAGGCTGCAACCACCAAGTACCTGCAGAGGGTCAGGCAAGTCCTGAGGAGTCAGCTGAATGGTAAGAACAAGATCCGGGCCATCAACACATACGCCCTGCCCGTGATCAGGTACCCTGCTGGGGTAATAGGCTGGCCAAAGGAGGAGATAGAAGCCACTGACATAAAGACAAGAAAGCTCCTGACCATGCATGGAGGGTTTCACCCCAAGTCCAGCACCCTGAGGCTGTACGCTAAGCGGAAGGAAGGGGGCCGGGGACTGGTGAGTGTCAGCACCACAGTCCAGGATGAGACAAGGAACATCCAAGAATACATTGGGAAGATGGCCCCAACTGACCGAGTGCTCAGTGAATACCTCAGGCAGCAGAAACCCAAGAAAGAGGAGGGAGACGAGGAACCATCATGGAAGGACAGGCCCCTGCACGGTATGTACCACCGGCAGATAGAGGAGGTGGCTGATATCCAGAAATCCTACCAGTGGCTGGACAAAGCTGGACTGAAAGACAGCACAGAGGCACTAATCATGGCAGCACAAGAACAAGCTCTGAGTACAAGATCCATAGAGGCTGGGGTCTATCACACCAGGCAAGACCCCAGGTGCAGGCTGTGTAAAGATGCCCCAGAGACAATCCAGCACATAACAGCAGGGTGCAAGATGCTAGCAGGCAAGGCATACATGGAACGCCATAACCAAGTGGCCGGCATAGTGTACAGGAACATCTGTGCCGAGTATAACCTAGAAGTCCCGAGGTCAAAATGGGAGATGCCCCCAAGGGTGGTGGAGAATGACCGAGCTAAGATCCTGTGGGACTTCCAGATACAGACGGACAAAATGGTGGTGGCTAACCAACCGGACATAGTGGTGGTAGACAAACAGAAGAAGACGGCCGTAGTGATCGATGTAGCGGTTCCGAATGACAGCAATATCAGGAAGAAGGAACACGAGAAGCTGGAGAAATACCAAGGGCTCAGAGAAGAGCTCGAGAGGATGTGGAGGGTGAAGGTAACGGTGGTCCCCGTGGTAATCGGAGCACTAGGTGCGGTGACTCCCAAGCTAGGCGAGTGGCTCCAGCAGATCCCGGGAATAACATCGGAGATCTCTGTCCAGAAGAGCGCAGTCCTGGGAACAGCTAAGATACTGCGCAGGACCCTCAAGCTCCCAGGCCTCTGGTAGAGGACCCGAGCTTGAAGGAGGATAAACCGCCCGCAGGGGCGTGCTGGGTGTTTTTTTTTTTTTTATATATATATATATATATATATATATATATATATATATATATATATATATATGTGTATATATGTATATATATGTGTGTGTGTGTGTATATATATGTGTGTGTGTGTATATATATGTGTGTGTGTGTGTGTGTATATATGTGTGTGTATATATATGTGTGTGTATATTAGGGGTGCAACGATACACAAAATTCACGGTTCGGTTCGATACTTTGGTGTCACGGTTCGATATTTTTTCGATACAAAAAAAATGTTCATGCCTTTTTAATTTGTCATTTATTAAAATTATAAATATATATTTTAACTCAAAAGTACAGTTTTTTAATTTAACCCTAACCCTTGTGCGTGTTTTTTATTTTGACAGCGAATGCGCACCTGCGGACCACTTATGTGCAGCCCTGGTTATTTAGCTCGTCATATTGCAGCCACAGAAATTCTTTTGTCCATGAAACCATAAAGCTGCACTTTCTTTTTGCCTTATAGTCTGATTTGTCATAACTTCTCCGTTTTGTGGTAAGCTTTTCTTTGGCTGTCACTTCTTCACCCTGACCGGTCTTATTTGGCTCAGCAGAACTGAAATGCTTTTACACACTGCCCGACGGGCAGGGCAGAGATAGATTTTGGTAGCCCGACTGAAAAAAATTGCTAGCTCCAGGACGTCGGGCTAGCGATATTGCGAGCCCTGTATCTGATTGAGGAATCACTCATCTTTGGAAAAGAGAGTTTATTACAGAGAAATGTCTCTTTCCAAAATAAAAGCTATACTATCCGCTTCTTCTGGGCTATATTCTCAGCAGCATAAGGAGAATCATGTGCTAACAGCTGTCTAAATGACTCGGCTAAAGTTAGTAGCATGCTTGTTGTTTTGGTCTTTGCACTAGGATGATGTCTGCGTAAATGTGCAGTCATATTCGTTGTGTTCCCACTAGTGCTTTCAGGTTAATCTCGTTGAAATGACCTTAACGCCACAACACGGCAAATCTCCGTTAACGAGCTACCGCCGATCGCCCTGTGTGTGGGGCTAGACGGCCAACACGTTAACGAGCTAACTGCGCTAACACACTAGCTCCCACCCATGTAATTGAGCATTGCATGGCACATCCAACATACTGTTTTACTTTAGTCCATGACTCGCTTACCTTCAGGGTCATACGTCACATGAAAACCAAAATAATTCCAAACGCCAGATCTGGAGAGCTTAACTTCTGTCTTGCTAGCTTGCCCTGCGCTCTTCCTTCTGACGATGCTGTCTGTGTTGAGCACTCAGTGGATCTGCGCTCGACAGTGCAGCCTAGGCGGAGTAGTCGAACGCAGATTCACTGAGCGCTCAACACAGACAGCATCGTCAGAAGGAAAGTTGATAAAATAAATTACAAATGTTGTATTGTTCGATACATATGCGTACCGAACCGAAAGCACTGTATCGAACGGTTCAATATCGATACGAATATCGTTGCACCCCTAATATATATATATATATATGTATGTATGTATATGTGTGTGTGTGTGTGTGTATATACATGTGTGTATATACATGTGTGTATATACATGTGTGTATATACATGTGTGTGTATATACATGTGTGTGTATGTACATGTATGTATGTACACGTATGTATGTACACGTATGTATGTACAACAAGGTCCGCGTCAGGTGTTGAGGAACCAGGGCACCCTGACGAAAAGTGGGCTACTGGAACAAGAAGGCATCGGTGGGCAAGAGACGAAAACAGGGCGTTGTTGGAATGCTACTATGCAAGTAACCCCGGCGGAAGGGGCTACATGAATAGGATGACGGACCTATGGATTCTTCGATACCCAACATCCACAATGACGGCGAAACAACTAGTAGCTCAGTGTTCCAACATTCGAAAGAAGGGACTGCTCTCACAGCTAGAGATTGACGAGGTACAACACAAATGCTACGGCAAGGAGGAGTCAGGACGCCAGGTCAGGGGGGAGATATCATCACCCCCACCCGAGATTGGGTACATAGCCCCAAGTGCGATAGGAGAAGGATCGTTGAGTGCGAGAGGAACTGACCTGAAAAATAGGATCATGGCCAAGCTTGAAACCTGGATCCCCCGTAGCCGGTTACCAAGATTACGTGAAGTTCCCTCAGAAGGTCTGCTAGATGATGTTAATGCAGCACTACGGGCAATACCTACAACCACGATTACCGACACTAACAAGCTGATCTACAATACGGCAACAGTGATCAGTGAGATGCTTGGCTACAAGTTGAACAGCGACAAGGGGCAGTACCCTCCATGGAGAAGGAGGCTAGAGGGCAAGATCAAAGTAGCACGGAGGGAGGTTAGCCAACTAACGGAGTTGCAGAAAGGTGCGACAAATAAGGTGCCTAAGAAATAGATATATCTATATATCTATATAGATATATCTATATATAGATATATCTATATATAGATATATCAATATATCAATCACAGAATGTACATAAGGTGCAGTTGCAGTCTAGGAGTGGGAGCAGTGTGACAGTTCAACTGTTTAGGAGGGAGATGGCGAGGGGAAAGAAACTGTTCCTGTGTTGGTTGGTCCCAGTCTGCAGGCTTCTATACCATCTGCCAGAGGGTAGCAGGTCAAAGAGTCTGTGTCCAGGGTGTGAGGGGTCTGTGATGATTATCCCTGCCTGTTTCCTGGTTCTTCAGAGGTACAGGTGCTGGATGGAGGGCAAGTTTTACTGAAATTTTAGTCATTTATTCAAAGTCAGAAAAAACGGTACAATTTAAAGCACACTTTCAAGCAGCTTTTCAAAATAATTCATCTTTCCAAGAGTAAGTTCAGCACCTTACTTCTGCACATCATTGTGTAACTTGGTCAAACATATTTAGACTCTTTCCTTAATAGAAAACCGATCTAATGGACTAAACTGCTGCAAGATACTCTCACACACACAAGCTGTGCTTGCATGGATGAACATGAATTAATTTTTTCCACTTCGTGAACAACAGTCTTAGTGGGGACAAAGATCTGGGTCACAGAAACAATGTAAACAAAAATAATAGAGCTCTATTTCCCTGCAGTAACAGGGAAGTACTTGCAATCCAAATGGTTGATCCGTGTGAAAGGAATAATTTTGAATGATCAAATGTATTCAACTTTTCTTCTATCTCTTCCTAGGTTGTTTTTGTGGTTCAGTATTTCAAAAAGAGACCTGTGATTCCCCAGAGTCCCTCAGACTCAGGCACGGCTAATACCGATGAGGTTTCCCCTGAAGTCAATCACAATATGGAGACCAGTGATAAGGTAAGGTATAAAGGACTGCACTTTATACCATGCTGTTAGGGCTAGTGGTTGAAAACATGGATAGATAGCAACAGTGGCGTTACCTGTTACCTTCGATACTCCTATATTTGAATCTTAACATTGTATTTATTTATTTATTTATTTATTTTTGGGCATCATGTTGCTTTTTAGAGCCAGAAGCGGCCATATTTGGAAGGTGGAGTACAAAGCCATCAGCTAATGCTAGCAAGCTTGGTTATCAAACTGCATTCATAAATTGACACTTAGTGTTATATGTGTTTTAAGTAATCCAAAGTGAAAACCTAAAAAAAACTGTAGAATTTGATTAACCAGAACAGAAGCACAAACGTCCATCCATCCATTCATCGATCCATCTTCTTCTGCTTATCCGGGGCTGGGTCACGGGGGCATAAGCAGAGAAGCCCACCCCTCCCTTTCCCCAGCCATCTCCTCCAGCTTTTCCGGTGGAACACCAAGGCGTTCCCAGGCCAGCCGAGAGATATAATCTCGCCAGCGTGTCCTTGACCTGCCCTTGGGCCCCCTCCCGCTGGAACATGCCAGGAACACCACACCTAGGCATCCCAGGGGGCATCCTTGTCAGATGCCCGATCCACCTCAACTGGCTCCTTTCAATGTGGAGGAGCAGCAGCTCTACTCTGAGCCCCTCCCGGATGGCTGAACTTCCCACACTATCTCTAAGGGACAGGGCAAGCCACCCATCAGAGGAAGCTCATTTCTGCCGCTTGTATCCGCGATCTCGTTCTTTCAGTCACTACTCACAGCTCGTGACCATAGGTGAGGGTAGGGACGTAGATCGACCGGTAAATTGAGATTGAAATTTTACACTCAGCTCTCTCTTCACCACAACGGACCGGTAAAGCGTCCGCATCACTGCAGCCGCAGCACCAATCCATCTGTTGATCTCCCGCTCCCTTCTCCTGTCACTCATGAACAAGACCCCGAGATACTTAAACTCCTCCACTTGGACCAGGAACTCGTCCCTGATCCAGCGTGGGCTTTTTTTGGGGTGGCTGTAGCTGAGGAAGTAGAGCAGGTCACCTACTGATCAGAAGGTTGGTGGTTCGATCCCTGGCTCCTCCAGTCTGCATGTCATGTATCCTTGGGCAAGATACTAACCCCAAGTTGCTCTCCGATGCATCCATTGGAGTATGAATGTGTGTGAATGTAGTTAGACAGCACTAAGTAGAGCGAAAGTGCTTGTGAGAATGGGTGTGACTGGGTGAATGTGACATGTTGTATAGAGCGCTTTGAGTACTCCGGGAGAGTAGAAAAGCGCTATGTAAGAATCAGTCCATTTACCATTCTGGCTGAGGACCATGGCCTCAGATTTGGAGGTGCTGATTCTCATTCCCACCGCTTCACACTCGGCTGCAAACCGTTCCAGTGCAAGCTGGAGGCCATCACGCAATGAACCCAACAGAACCACATCATCTGTGAAAAGCAGCGATGAGATTCTGAGACTACCCAGGTAAAAGCCTTCCGCCACTTGGCTGCGCCTAGATATTCTGTCCATAAAAATTACGAACAGAATCTGTGACAAAAGGCAGCCCTGGCGGAGTCCATCACCCTTCAGGAACAAGTCCGACTTATTGCCGGCTACGAATACCAAGCTCTTGCAATGGTTGTATAAGGACTGAATGGCCCGTAGCAATGGGCCAAACACTCCATACTCCCGGAGCACCTCCCATAGGACACTCTGAGGGACACGGTCAAATGCCTTCTCCAAGTCCACAAAACACATGTAGACTGGTTGGGCAAACTCCCATGCACCCTCAAGTATCCTTGAGAGGATAAAGAGCTGGTCCAGTGTTCCGCGACCAGGACAAAAACTGCATTGTTCTTCCTGTATCTGAGGTTCGACTAACGGATGGACTCTCCTTTCCAGCACCCTGGCACAAACTTTCCCAGGGAGGCTGAGGTGTGTGCCCCCCTATAGTTGGAACACACCCTCCGGTCACCTTTCTTAAAGATGGGAACCACCACCCCGGTCTGCCAATCCAGAGGTACCACCCCTGATCTCCACGCAATACTGTAGAGGCGTGCCAACCACAACATCCCTACAACATCCAGAGCTTTCAGGAACTCAGGGCGGACCTCATCGACCCCAGGGGCTCTGCCACCAAGGAGTTGTTTAACTGCCTCAGTGACCTTGTGCCCAGGGATTGGAGGGTCATCCCCCTCATCCCCAGACTCTGCTTCCTCCACGGAAGATGTGCCAGTGGGATTAAGGACATCCTCAACTTATACCTTCCACCACCCGACAATTTTCTCCCTTCCGCAAATTGCTACCTTATCGTGGTGGAGGGGTTTGTGTTTGTGTGTCCCAAGGATCCCAGGGGTATGTTGTCTGGGGGCTTCTGCCCCCTGGTAGGGCCTCCTGGTAGGGTCTCCCATGGCAAAATGGTCTTGGCTGAGGGACCAGACAAAGAGTGATTCAGAAGATGCCTATGAGTAGAACACCAAGGGAACAGTTCACCCTGCCCGGGGAGGGTGCCCGAGGGAGAGCATCTGGTGGCCGGGCCTTAGTCCATGGGTGCCCGGCTGGGCACAGCCCAAATAAGGGACATGGGCCCATCCTCTTGCAGGCCCACCTCCCATAGAAGGCACCGTAGGGGTCAGGTGCATTGTGTGCTGGGCAGCAGCCCTTGCGAACCAATCCCCGGCTACCAAGACTAGCAGTCTGGACATGGGATGTCACCTCTCTGGTGGGGAAGGAGCCTGATTTAGTGCGTGAGGTTGAGAGGTACCGGTTAGATATAGTCGGGCTCACCTCAACGCACGGCTTGGGCTCTGGAACCAGTCACCTGGAGAGGCGCTGGACTCTGTCTCAGTCTGGAGTAGAGATGGACCGATCCGATATTACGTATTGGTATGGGTCCGATACTGACGTAAATTACTGGATCGGATATCGGAGAGAAATAAAAAAATGTAATCCAATCCATTAAATATCAAAAAAGCACCTCACAAAACTTGTGACACGGCATAACTCGGCTCATAACCGTAGAGCAGTATGCGTCACGTGATAGAGCGCCTGTGTGTATTTGTAGCCTCGCTACCAAACCAGCATTTCATCTCCGACAAAGTTATCCCAGAGAGAAGTAAAACACGTGTGTAAGTTCATCTCTGAATGTTTGTAAAGCATTCCAGCGTTAAGCTGATCTTTTTCTACGTAGCTGACGGCTGGTAACTGTGCAGGGGCGGATCTAGCAAAGTTTAGCCAGGGGGGCCGATAGGGCATGAACAAGGCAAGGCAAGTTTATTTGTATAGCGCAATTCAACAACAAGGTGATTCAAAGTGCTTTACAGAGACATTAGAAATAAAAACAAATAAAAAGCATGATTTAAAATTGATTAAAACAAGCAAACAAACAAACAAACAAATTAACAAACAAACAAACAAACAAACAAACAAAACAGTATATAAAATCAAAACAGATAAAAGCAGAACAATAGATAAAATCAGTAGTTAAAATGTTAGTTTTGAAATTTAAGCTTAAAAGTGTGGATTTGGTGCTTTATTCAAATGCAGCTGAGAACAGGTGAGTCTTCAACCTGGATTTAAATAAACTGAGTGTTTCAGCTGATCTGAGGCTTTCTGGGAGTTTGTTCCAGATATAAGGAGCATAAAAGCTGAATGCAGCTTCTCCGTGTCTGGTTCTGACTCTGGGAACTGATAAAAGACCGGATCCAGATGACCTGAGGGATCTGGAAGGTTCATACTGGGTCAGGAGGTCACTGATGTATTTTGGTCCTAAACCATTCAGAGCTTTATAGACCAGCATCAGGACTTTAAAGTCTATCCTCTGACGGACAGGCAGCCAGTGTAAAGACCTCAGAGCTGGACTGATGTGGTCCACTTTTTTGGTCTTAGTGAGGACTCGAGCAGCAGAGTTCTGAATGAGCTGTAGTTGTCTGACTGATTTTTTTAGGTAGACCTGTAAAGATGCTGTTACAGTAATCAAGCCTACTAAAGATGAATGCATGGACTAGTTTTTCCAGGTCCTGTTGAGACATCAGATCTTTTATCCTTGAAATATTCTTGAGGTGATAGTAAGCTGATTTTGTTATTGTCTTAATGTGTTTTTCTAAGTTTAGGTCTGCATCCATCACTACACCCAAATTTCTCGCCTGGTTTGTGGTTTTTAGATGTATAGATTGAAGTTCTCTGGTGACCTGTAATCGTTTTTCTTTGGCGCCAAAGACTATTACCTCAGTTTTGTTTTTGTTTAGCTGGAGAAAATTGTGGCACAACCAGTCATTAATTTCCTCAATGCATTTACCAAGAGCCTGTACAGGGCCTTGGTCTCCTGGTGACACTGTGATATATATTTGTGTGTCATCTGCATAGCTGTGGTAGTTTATTTTGTTGTTCTTTATAATCTGTGCCAGTGGGAGCATGTAGATGTTAAACAGAGGGGGTCCTAAGATGGAACCTTGGGGAACTCCACATGTGATACTTGTCTGCTCAGATGTGAAGTTACCTATTGATACAAAGTATTTCCTGTTTTCTAAGTATGTTTTGAACCAGTTTAGTACAGTTCCTGAAAGACCTGCCCAGTTCTCCAGTCGTTTGAGTAATATGTTGTGGTCAACTGTATCAAATGCTGCACTGAGATCCAGTAAAACTAAGACTGACATTTTTCCATGGTCTGTATTCAGACATATGTCATTGAACACTTTGGTCAGAGCGGTTTCAGTGCTGTGGTTCTGTCTAAAACCTGACTGGAAGGCATCATAGCAGTTATTCTGTTTTAAGAAGTAACTGAGCTGTTGAGAAACTGCTTTTTCAATGATCTTACTTAAAAATGGGAGATTTGAGATCGGCCTGTAGTTGTTCATTTGTGTCTTGTCAAGATTGTCCTTTTTCAGTATAGGTTTTATTACAGCAGTTTTTAGTGGTTCCGGAAACACACCTGACATTAAAGAAAAGTTGACGATCTGTAACAGGTCTGACTCCAAAGTCTTTGAGACCTTTTTGAACAAACTTGTTGGCAGGACATCTAAACAGCAAGAGGAGGAGTTCAGTTGACCTAAGATGTCCTCCAGGTCTTTGCTGTTAATAGGGTGAAACTGTTTCATGGTGTTTAAACAGTTTTTTGGTGGACACAGTACATAGTCTGGATCTGCTGTTGATGTACCAATTGCTTGTCTAATCTTTTGGATTTTTTCTGTGAAGAATTTAACAATAGCAACCCCTCCTCCTCTCCTGCTCACACTCTCGTATACAGGGGTAGAAGAGCTTCTCTGTCTCGTAGGAAGTGAAGGCCAGTCGGTTTCAGAGATTTCAGCTCGCTGTGCCCTGCCTGTGATACGTCCTCCCCCTTCCAGGAGACATGATTTATGTCTTGGTTTTGCACCAAGACAGTCCAAGGGGGGATTATCGCTTGAGGATTTATAATAGTGCACAAAGTCTACTTTCTTGGTCATGTTATCTGTGCTCCTTAGCTGTGTACTAGCTTGCTCATCGCCATTGTTTTGAATCAAAGGCAAGGTTGTTTCATTTCCACACAGTCCATTTACCTCCACGTTTACTTCTAAGCGATGAATTTTTGTCTCCAGTACTGCAATCTTCTGCAGGAGGCTGTGGTAGTCATCTGTGGAGAGGGAAGGCATCTTGTTGCTAGTTAGCCTAGCGGTTAGCACCATTCCAGGCTATTGAGGCTGCTCGGTGCCCAGACGCTGTAATCAGCTGTGTTTAGGCCACAGACACACGGAGCGCTGAGGATAAGGTAACTATAAAGATAAGATAAGATAACCTTTATTAGTCCCACACGTGGGAAATTTGTTTTGTCACAGCAGGAAGTGGACAGTGCAAAAGTTATGACGCAAAAATTAGAATACAATAAGAATAAATACAGTACACAGCTGTACAGAATAGAATAAAATAATATACTATATACAGTAGAATAAAATAGAATAAAAATATACAATAAGATAAAAATAGAATACGAATGCTATATACAACTGAGTAAAAATACAACGATGCCAGAAAAGATTATTGCACTTAGTGTTATTGCACATGTGTGGATGTGTGTGTTTGTTCAGTTAAAGTCTTTGTTGTGGAGTCTGACAGCAGTGGGGAGGAAAGACCTGCGAAATCTCTCCGTCCCACACCGTGGGTGCCGCAGTCTCCCACTGAAGGAGCTGCTCAGTGCTGTCACAGTCTGCTGCATGGGGTGGGAGACGTTGTCCAACAGGGATGACAGCTTAGCCGCCATTCTCCTGTCACTCACCACCTCTACTGGGTCCAGAGGGCATCCTAGAACAGAGCTGGCCCTTCGGATCACCCTGTTCAGTCTCTTCCTGTCCCCAGCAGAGATGCTGCCGCCCCAGCAGACCACACCATAAAAGATAGCAGAAGCCACCACAGAGTCATAGAAGGTCTTCAGGAGTGGGCCCTCCACCCCAAACGACCTGAGTCTCCGCAGCAGGTACAACCTGCTCTGCCCTTTCCTGTAGAGGGCGTCTGAGTTATGAGTCCAGTCCAGTCTGTTGTTCAGATGAACACCAAGGTACCTGTAGCTGTCCACAGCCTCAATGTCCATACCCTGGATGTTCAGTGGTTGCAGTGGAGAATGCTTGTGCCTGCGGAAGTCTACCACCAGCTCCTTGGTTTTACTGGCGTTGATCTGGAGGTAGTTCAGCTGGCACCAGTCCACAAAGTCTTGAGTCAGTCCTCTGTACTCCTTGTCGTCCCCATCAGTGATGAGGCCGACTATTGCAGAGTCATCAGAGAACTTCTGCAGGAAGCACTGGGTGGAATTGTGGGAGAAGTCTGCAGTGTAGATGGTGAAGAGGAACGGAGCCAGAACCGTTCCCTGTGGGGCCCCCGTACTGCAGACGACCCTGTCCGACACACAGCCCTGAGTCCTCACATACTGTGGTCGGTCGGTGAGGTAGTCCAAAATCCAGGTAGTGAGGTGATGGTCCACTCCAGAGTTCTCCAGCTTGTCCTTCAGAACCGAGGGAAGAATAGTGTTGAAGGCACTGGAGAAATCAAAGAACATGATTCTCACAGTGCTTCCAGCGGTCTCCAGGTGAGCGAGGGAACGATGTAGGAGGTGAATGACGGCATCATCCGCTCCAATGCCAGGCTGGTAGGCAAACTGAAGTGGGTCCAGTGATGAGCTTATTAGGCGCCGAAGCTGAGCCAGGACCAACCGCTCCAGGGTCTTCATCAGGTGGGATGTCAGAGCCACCGGCCTGTAGCTGTTGAGGTCCTTGGGGCGTGAAGTCTTTGGCACTGGTACAACACAGGAGGTTTTCCAGAGCTGTGGGACTCTTCCCAACCTCAGGGAAGAGTCCCACAGCTCTGGAAAAATGTTGCTGTTTCTGTTAAGAACACTTTGGTCCTAATGATCTATAAGTGTCCAGAAGCTATCGCAGGTAAGCTCATACGGAAAAAAGGGAAAAAAGTCAGCATAAAAATCAATAAAAATCAATACAAGAAGCAAAGCATTTAAAGAGCAAAGAGACGAAGCGTCCACACTCACAAAGGGGGAAACACAAACAGGGAAAAGGGGGCACAAAGACATACTTTTCTTTCTTATTCTCATTTAAAATGTCTAGCTTTTAATAAATAATTGTCTGAATCTTACACCCAAAGTTTTAATCTGATGTAAAGTATATAGAAGTCCATTACTGTATATAGTAACTGTTAAGTCTAATATACCCCAGTAAGCTATACTACTTTTTCCTTTGGGAAGGTACCATCTGTGCAGTCTGCAGTTCTGTAGAAGAAAGATGTTGAATCTATTTAATTATTCTTGAAAAATAATTAATTTTGGTGCATTTTTTTTCACACTGCATCAAATTAAAGTTGATTACGTCGATTAAGCATCATGAGGTGGAGGGTGGGTGGTGGTTCCCTATTTTATTTATTTTATTTTTTTGCTGGGAGTTTGCAACCCTATTAGTTAGCAGAAATATTAAGCAACCTAAGTACTCTTTAAAATACCAGAATAGGAAGAATGGAGCAGGTTTAAGTTCATTAGATTGATCAGTATTGCTGAACTGTGAAATATTTTGGGTGCAGTGTATTTTTTTTTACATACAGGTCTAACAGAATAGCTTTAATGTTGTTGTTTATTTAAACTTGAGTATGAACTTATACAAAATGCAGCAAGATATTAAAAAAACAGTTTTATTGATTAGAAAACACACTATATCGGATTCATATTCGTATCGGTATCGGACATAAAAAAGTGGTATCGTGCCATCTCTAGTCTGGAGTTGCCCCTGGTGAGAGGCGGCGGGCTAGGGTGGGTATCCTAGTATCCCCTCGGCTTGCTCCCTGTGTGTCTGGGTTTCTCCCAGTGAACGAGAGGGTTTGGTCCCTGTGCCTTTGGGTCGGGGAACGGGTCCTGACTGTCATCCGAGTGACGGTTCAGAGTACCCAGCCTTCTTGGAGTCCCTGGGCGGGGTGCTGGAGAGTGCCCCGCCTGGGGACTCCAATGCTCATGTGGGCCACGACAGTGAGACCTGGAGGGGTATGATTCGGGGGAACGGCCTCCTGGATCTGAACCCGAGTGGTGATATGTTGTTGGGCTTCTGTGCAAACCACAGTTTGGCCATAACTAACTCTATGTTCGAACATAAGAGTGTCCATAAGTGCATGTAGCATCAGGACACCCTAGGCCACAGGTTGATGATCGATTTTATAATCATATCACCAAACCTGTGGCCATATGTTCTGGACAACCGGGTAAAGAGAGGGGCTGAGCTGTCAACTGATCACCATCTGGTGGTGAGTTGAATCAGGTGACGGGGGAGGACACTGGAAAGACCTGGTACACCTAAATGTATAGTGAGGGTGCACTTGGATTGCCTGGCAGAGGCCCCAGTCCGTGAGATCTTCAACTCACACCTCCGGCAGAGAGTCAACAGCATGCTGAGGGAGACTGGGGGAGACCACCCAGGAGGATATATTACTTATGACATAATACTATTAAAAAGACTAAAAAAGGCACTAACGTCACAAACAAGATGGAGAGGTCCAGTTCAGTGACTTGAATACGTGGAAGTAGAGTCAGTAAGGACCAAACTTTTTGCACCAGACTACAGATGCTGAAGTTAACATCAGTGTCTGTCAAGTTACTTGAAAAAAGTAATCAGTAACTAATTACTGATTACTTCCCAAAAAAGTAATCCCGTTACTTTACTGATTACTTATTTTCAAAAGTCTTTAGTTACTTAGTTACTTTTTAAAACATGATTTATCCCCTGAATAGGTACTAAAGCAATAGATCTTTTAGCCCAATTCTACTTTTTCTACATAATCCATCATACAAAATGTAATCAAATGAAAAAGTCTCTTTTTAAAACTTGTTTTATTAATTTTAATCTTTTAACTTTATGCATCAAGCAAACATTAAATTATATGCAACATTCTCTGACTGGAAGAAATTTGTTTAGCATTTAAACCTATTTTCTGCACATTCCAGCACATAAAATAAAATTGTTTTTTTGTGTTTACACTCAGTCTTTCAAATAGATGCACGTAAAACACAGCAGAAAATAAATAAAATCAAAGACTAGCGGTCCTGTTGCTCTATTTTCACCTGTAAAGCAGGAGTGGGGCAGGCGGATATTTGCCCTGGTGCAGGTGAGCCGCAGCGGTCAGTGGAAGGATACGGCAGTTTCTCTGTGAATTTCACATTCCCGTGGCAGCGCACTGTCGGTGCTTGCTCGGACGTTTAGGGGTTTGTTTCGCTGTAAAAAGAAATTTTCTTCCCACACAGTGAACAGCGGACGCTAATGATTTTGTCACTTTTTACAGAATCAAACTCAAAGTAAGGTCAGTACTTCCATGCTTTAAACGCTGCACGCTCACACTCTCTGCCACACTTGTTATATTATCCATTGTTGATCTGCACACAGCTGTTGCCACGAACATCACACTCGCTTACGTCACTGTCACGAGACACTCTTGCAAAAAAATCACGGTTTTAGTAACGCAGTAACGCAGCATACTAACTGGAAAGTAACAGTAATCTAATTACCTTTTTTGCAATAGTAATCCCTTACTTTACTGGTTACTCGAAACGCGTTACTGCCCATCTCTGTTTTTTTTTTTGTTTTGTTTTTTTGCCTGTCCCATTTGGTTCTTTAGCCGTCAGAATTGTTGTCTGAAGACCAACAAGGATACCCAATGGATTTATTTTGCCAAATGGATCATCATGGCCTTGCCGTATTGGTCCATTTGATCGACCTTTGTTTTTATTATTTATTATATTTTATTTTCAGATGTTACAGACGGGACAGACATGAGTGAGGGATAGGAAAGGGAGAGAGAAAGAGGAAGGAAAAGAAAAACAGAAGGGGAGAGGGACAGTGAGAAAGGGGGGGAGAAAAAAAATCTCCTGGATCACCTGTTGAGAGAAGAAGAATAGAAAACAAGCAAAAAAAAAAAAAAAAAAACCAAAGCAACATACTAAACACAACACCATCGCATTAATCTAGCTAAGTGTAAACAGCAGTAAATACTAAATATTCAATGTTGTTGTGCAGCACGCAGGACAGACAGCGCACAATGTGCTTTGAAGTAGAAGCAAGAAAGGTGTAATTTAAGTCTACGAACAGTGAACACCCGTGTGCATACCTGTGTGGATCAGCGTGCTTGTATTCAAATGGTTTCCACATGTAATGGTCTGCAAGAGGATGTAGAGAGCCATAGCCCCGCCCCCCAGGGCATGAAGCAGGCATGGAGGAGATCCAGGCCCCAGACATCCAGAGGCCTCAGAGTGCGAGAGCCCAAGGAGGACCACCGGAGGGGCATCCGTGCCACCCTCATGGGAAGGGCTGAGGATCCCCAGACGAGGCGTCACCCAGTAGCCACCGAGCAGAAGCTAGAGGGGGCTGCACCGGCGTGCCCGCCGGCTCTGCCGGCAGCCAGCTGTGCCAGAGTGAACCGAGCCGCAGGCCCAGAGGCCGGAGGCCCGAGGGCCCCCCGCACCCCGGAGGAGGCCTGACCGAGCAACAGGCGCCAGGCCCCGCCAGGTAGCCACTGGGAGTGACGCCGTTAACGTGCCCACCCTCAAGGCCCTATATATATGTGTGTGTTATGAGAGTGTGAGTAATGTGGATGTCTAAGTTGTGAGATAAAATTGAGGCACAGGTGGCCAGAAGGGGACAGGGGGGGGGGAAATGTCTCCCCTGCACCCTTGTGACACACCCGCACCCCAAGGCCCTACCTGTGTGGGTGAGTGTGGTGGAGCGGGAAGAGGGAGGTAGTCGGGGATGGGGAGGAAAAGGAGGGAGGGGAGGATGCCCCTCCCTAGGGCCAGCTCCCCCGCTGACCCCAGTAGGCACCCCCGTCCTCTGGTACCCACCAAGGCAAGGGAGCCCAGGTCCATCCAGACCGGGGCCTACGGTAGCACTGCCAAGCCCCACAGGACCCGGGGCAGCCCACCCTACCCCACCGCAGAGGAAACTGTACCCACCCCAACATTCAATCGTCTCCCAGACTACACAAGACAACAGACACCCAGGTTAAGTTTATTCTCCACCTCTCCTATGTCTCTCCCCCACCTGCAGAGTGGACTCCTGCAAGGATGGAACAACCTCCCCGCCAGTTGAAGAGCCCCCCAGTTAGGCCGATGCACAAGAGGCCCCCTGCGCCAGGGCTGAGCCCTTGTGCACCCACCCGCCCACAACCTCGGTGACACACCGACGAGGACCGAAGCCCCCAAGGCCCAGCCAGAGCCCTAGCACGGAGGCGAGGCACCCCCGAACCCCAAACCCCCACGCCTGCCCCGGATCCACTCAGGGGCAGCGAGGCCACCAGGCCAGTAACCTACATCCACCAGTACAGACCATCCTCCAGCCCCGCTGCACGCAGCCACGAGGAGAACAACCTCTGAGAGCGACCAGAGCCACTAACCAGGTTATGAACGCAACCCCCGGGGTAAGCCCTCCAGGGATAACATCTCTAGGGGTCCTCCAGCCGCCCTAAGCCCGTCCCAACTCCATATCAACCACAGTAGCTAAGGCGGGACCAAACCACGACCCCCTACCCCCACTAGGTGATGGAGCCGATCAAAGGAGCCCAGAGGGATTGATCTAATGTGGTGGCAGAGGCTATATCGAGACTAATGTGATCTATTAGAAGGTTTCTATATTGGCTAGAATTAAGATTATTTTTATTTTTCCAGTTCATGAGGACTGTTTTCTTGGCGATGCATAGGGCAGTAAAAACCATGTGGACTGTATTAGTTTCTGTAGTGACCTCATCCAATTTTCCCAACAAGCATACTAAAGGGGAGGTTGGAATTTTACATTTCAGACACTTTGATAAGTCTTCACATATCTCGCGCCAAAACTTCTGCACTGGTGGACAGAACCAAAGAGCGTGGATGTAATTGTCTGGTGTATTGTCTTGACAGTGTGAGCAGTTGTTGGAAGATGTAAAGCCCATCTTGAACATCCGATGACCTGTATAGTGCACTCTATGTAGTATTTTGTACTGTATTAATTGCAGACTGGGATTTTTAAATCAATTTAAAGGTTTTTAAGCATACCTGAGACCAGAAGTTTAGGTTTAAGCTGACTGATAAATCTGCTGCCCATCTCTGGTTAACATACAACTCTATGGTGGCTTCATTGCTTTTAGAGCGAGCGATAAAAACACCATGGAAAGAAATTGAGACTTACCCGGAATCATTAGGGCAAGATTTACTGTCAGACTTGTTAAGGGTACAGATAAAGGCAGGTAGGAAGGTACTTAACATAAACAAATGTGAATATTCAAACAAATGTTGGCTTGTGTCATGCACTACAAAACCTGCGCTAGGAGCACAGAGATAAAAGAATAAAGTTACGTTGAAACCAAGCACACCATTGTTTTTCTTGTGACATTACCAATAAGTTTGATGTGTCACATGGCCCTCTTCCTATTGAAAAAACAAAAGTTGTATCCAAGATGGCCGACTTCTAAATGGCCACCATGGTCACCACCCATCTTGAGGAGTTTGCCCCCTCACATATACTAATGTGCCACAAACAGGACTTTAATAATATCACCAACCATTCCCATGTTATTACGGTGTATTCATATAAATGGCCTACCCTGTAGTGAAGCCACCAGAACATCCTGTGGAGAAAGGAGATTCTGTCCTGGGTGAAGTTAAATTTGCTGTGTGTGCACAGTGGATTACCTGGAATCTTGCTGCTGTAGGAACATAAAGTCTTTTGAGTGGTCCTCCCCCATTATCACAGTCAGTCTGCTGGTCTGTCCAGTCCCAAAATGCCTCAGGTCACTATGCCAACAATACAGCTGGGGGGCCGGATGGACTCCAGGAGGGAGCATCCAGCGTCATGTTTCATATTTTCTATATTTTAGTCAATATTTAATCAATGCAGGCAAACCCTTTGTACATATTTATACTAAATCACTTTTTCCTGCGTCTGTCGACATGGTGTCTGGCCAAACCAGTCAAGGCTCAGGCTAGCTGTCCCACTCCCATCTCCCCATACCCACACTTCAGACAATGAACAAAGTCCACTGATATCAAAAGAATGGGGTGAGTTCTTTTATGTCAAAAAGGCCCCATGGTTAAATTAATTTTTATTCTGCACTATTTATTTGGTAATAATACATTATCATTATGTTGGATTATTATATTGGAGAAGTGTGCTTTGCTCTGCAAATATTTTGGAGTGTGCGAGAGCTTTAAGTGAAACTGATTTGAGATCCACAATATCTCATGACAGAGATATATATCAGTCGGCTACACTTTGCCTGAAAATTGACAGCCAAAGGATTATTTAATTTATCTTTGCTAATGCTTACTTAAAATACTAAAATATTATTATGTTGTCAATGCAAACAGAGTATTATAAATAAAAATCTGTAACCTTAAAAAAAATTTTTTACATTCCACAATTCCATTCAAAACGTTAATGGATATATTGTGTTTGATGTGAAGATACCAATCAATATTAAAAACTAAATAACATTGATCCATGTCTGCACAGTGTTATATTTTTAGGATTGGCATGCGTTGGGGCCCAAAGTCATTGGGGTTTTTTTTATTTTGCTTTTGCTTTTGCCACGGGTCCCATATCCCTGGTGGCACCCTGCTCCTACCCCAGAGTCCATGGCATTAACTTCCACAATGAATTGTTTGGATTTGTCAGACTGGATGAGAACTGGCACAGATGCAAACAGTCACTTCACACAGTCAAACACTTGCTGTGCTTTGGAGTGGAATGGGACCTTGAGGGAAGTGAGACTCTCACTAATGTTCTTGACCAACGATACAAGTTTGCAAACCCCAAGAAGATTTTCAGCTGTTTGCATGTGGTTGGCTCCGGCCAATCCACCACCTCCTGAGCCTTTAGAGTCTGCCTTTACGTGCCTCCTCTCAATGATAGAGCCTGTGTCTGACTTGATGAACTGAAGTAAATTGTAAGATTCAGTTGACTCCAGATAGTATTAGTGTAGCATTAGCTTACCTGCTTGTCGCTCCGCCCCCCAAGCCTAATTCTGTTTTCCTCAGTGGTTTTGCTAACTTACTTACCCACCTTTCATCTGTCTCCCCACATGTTAGTTTGATGGGAGATTTCAACATTCATATGGTAAATGGCCTGTATTTATATAGCGCTTTACTAGTCCCTAAGGACCCCAAAGCGCTTTACATATCCAGTCATCCACCCATTCACACACTGGTGATGGCAGCTACATTGTAGCCACAGCCACCCTGGGGCCAGAGGCGAGGCTGCCGGACACTGGCGCCACCGGGCCCTCTGACTACCACCAGTAGGCAACGGGTGAAGTGTCTCGCCCAAGGACACAACGACCGAGACTGTCCAAGCCGGGGCTCGAACCGGCAACCTTCCGATTACAAGGTGAACTCCCAACTCTTGAGCCACGATCGCCCCATATAAATAATAATAACCTTCTGCTCACCAGAGACTTTTCCTCCTGTCTTGAGGACTTCGAATTCAGTTTATTGACTTTCCCACTCACTCCAAAGGAGACACCTTGGACTTGATCTGCTGTTCTGGTCTTACTCCCTCTAATCTTTCTGCTTCCCATAACTGACCACTTCCTCCTTTCATTTAACCTCCCTCTCTGCTGCTCTTTAACCAAGCCAACCTATCTCATCTCACTCCACAACATCAAGAACATTGATATGCACATTCTCACTGCCAGTTTGGATAATATTCAGATTCCAGACTTCTATTCTACTCCTGATGATTTGGTGTTATATTTTAATAATTGTTTAGTCATTGTCCTTGATTCTCTGGCTCCTGTAAAAACTCACTCTGTTTCCTTCGCTTCCTCTGCTCCCTGGTTTACCTTTGACCTCCGAGCTCTGAAGGCCAAAGCTGTGCAGCTAGAGCATAGATATAAGAAATCTGGTTTAACTGTTGATGAAGAAATCTATACATGCCATGTACTCCAGTATAAAGACTCCATCAACCAGGCCAAACAAAGCTTCTACTCTGGTATTATCAGTTCTTATGAGGGTAACAACAGGATTCTGTTTTCACTTCTTGACAAACTTCTTAAACCCTCTGATGCTTTACCCCCACACTTCTATTCTTCTGAAACCTGTAACTCCTCGATTCTGTTTTTCCCCTCTCCAGAACCTTTTCTCTATTTTGAGCCGTTTTCCACTTTTCATCTTCATCATATATCTGAGTTTATATGTAAATCAAAGCCATCATGTTATCTTGACCCTATACCTACAGGGCTTGTGATATCCTGCCTCTCTTCCTTACTCCCACTCATCTCTGCTATCATTCACTCATTACTCACCACCGGTATCGTTCCCTCCTTATTCAAGATAGCTTCAGTCACTCCTATACTGAAAAAACCTTCCTTGGATCCTAACAACTTTAACAACCTCCGTCCAATTTCTAATCTACCCTTCATCTCTAAAATACTTGAAAGAATAGTCGGAGCTCAACTTCATTCACACCTGGTTAATAATAACATCTACGAGAGGTTTCAAACTGGCTTTCGCTCATGTCACAGTACAGAAACTGCTTTTCTTAAAGTTACTCATTCCACTCTATTCCCAGTCACCTCTGGTGTACCCCATAGTTCAGTCTTAGGCCATCTTCTCTTCATAACATACATCCTCCCTCTTGGTACCATTTTCCATAAATTTGATCTTCACTCTCACTGTTTTGCTGATGACACTCAGTTATATCTCTCCTGCAGGCCTGATTCCTCCCTCCCACCTTCTTCTCTTACAGAATGCTTATCCCAATTAAAATCCTGGTTCAGCTTAAGCTCAATGAGGATAAAACTGAAATCCTCCTTACTGGCACTAAATCCAACCTACTGAAGGCGAACCATTTCACTCTCACTATCAATAACTCCACAGTTTTCCCTTCACCTCAGGTTAAGAGCCTTGGTGTCATCCCAGACAGTTCACTATCCTTTAAATCTCACATCAGTGATATCCTATTTCCATCTATGCAGCATTAACCTATTTCGTCCTTCTCTTTCCACCCAGTCTGCATCCATTCTTGTTCATAGTCTCATTATCTCCCGCCTTGACTACTGTAACATCTCTTACGTAGTTTCCCCCCAAAATTCATCCAAGCTTCAACTGGTTCAAAACTCCGTTGCCCGCATTATTACCAGAACCCCTCCTACCAGCACATCACCCCTGTTCTCCAGGAACTTCACTGGCTCCCTGTGAAGTTCCAAATAGTGTACAAGCTTCTTCTGCTCACCTTCAAGGCCCCTCATAACCTTGCTCCTCGTTACCTCTCTGACCTGTTAAGTACTACCTCTTCTGCCCGCTCACTTCGATCTTCTTCTTCTATCCCCAAGTTTAAATCTGTTCAAGTCTGCATATATTCACTGTGAACTTATTGTCCATTTGATCTTGTTTTGTACTGTTCTTTGTTTTGTCATTGTCCTACTATGTGTTTTATTTTATTGTTAAGTGTCTTTGGGTGTCTTGAAAGGTGCTTTTAAATAAAATGTATTATTACTATTATTAGTAATATTAGTATAGGCAGGCCACAAAGTCAAGATCAGCTGCTATCCAATTGCTCACAATTGTTGACTTTACAACCCACCTGTGTATCAAAACACAATCTTCTTGTGGCTATAGTAGCCCTGACTGAATTGTTGCTTTTCTTTACTGTTTCTGTAGAGCCCAGGGTCCATCACAGAAGTCACATGACTATGAAGGACCACCCCCTCACCCAACCACATCAAGGGGGAGATTGACGTCACCAATTCTGTGTAGTTCATGGACCTTTGTTTTTTACATCAGTCTCATTTGCGTCTCATTACATCAGCAACATTTTCTGTCATTTAAGAATTAATCTATCATTGCCACTTTTATTTTGCACTGTAGTGTTGTTCTCCCAGGGTCAAATGTGGCACGCACAGTTTAAAAAAATGTTTACTGTAAATGTACTGTCAACTTAAGAAATGTCACTGTGGATATTGTAGCAGCCATTTTAATTAATATATGATTTGTTTTCTTTATGGGTAAAAGTATTTGATATGTGTATTCAATGTAAATTTGATGTGAATACATGTAACACGTGTTAATGTCATATATAAGTCAGTAAGATTGCATGATATCTGATATATGAGGTTATAAAGAGGGATAAAGGGATAAATAATAACTAGTTTAAGACAGGATCATTGGTTGTCATGGTTTCCACGATATTGTCTGTGTTATGTAGGAGTCTTTGGAAATCTGAATTCAGTTCATTTCAGTTTTCCATTTTATTTATATAGCACCAAATCACAACAGTTGCCACAATAATAGAGAGAAATCCCAACAATCAAATGACCCCCTTGACCAAGCACTTGGCGACAGTGGGAATGAAAAACTCCCTTTTAACAGGAAGAAACTTCCAGCAGAACCAGGCTCAGGGAGGGGCGGGGCCATCTGCTGCGACCGGTTGGGGTGAGAGAAGGAAGACAGGATAAAGACATGCTGTGGAAGAGAGATAGAGGTTAATAATAACTAGGGATGGGTACCGGTATCTGGTGCCATTATGGTACCAGTTCTGACATAAACGGTAGTAACTGGACCGAAAAGCAGCGCACATTTTGGTGCTTTATTTCGGTGCTTTTTTTTCCTGAGATGTCATACACTTTGGATTCTAGCCAATCATTTTACATTTCCGAGGATAGTAGGCGGGCCCAGGTACGTACGTTCTTTTAGAGCAGAGCTACAGATTAAAAATGCCCAAGGTGAACCAATCAAAGTCTGGCTGTACTTCACAGCAAAAGATGCAAACTCAGCAGCAACAAGTGCTTTAAGCTGATACTGTGATACTGTCAAAGGAGGTAACACCTCGAATCTGATGAAACACCTGGCGATGTATAGGGTTCTTTTAAAAGCCGAGAAATGCACCGTATTTGATAGCTTGCTGCGAGACCTCACACCAAGCACATCTACTGTGGGTGTACAAAACAAAATATATAAGAAATGTATATGTTTGATTTAATTATATATCCATGTTGTAATACTGCAAATGTAATATTACTTGTAAATGTTATTTGTGCCAAAACTATATAATAAAGAGAATAAATATGCATGTTGCTTTCACATGTTTCAGTTACCGGTGATGATAATGTACACAGATGGTAAATGGACTGATTCTTATGTAGCGCTTTTCTAACCCAAAGCGTTCTATACAACACGCCGCATTCACCCAATCAAACCCATTCTCACAAGCACTTTCTCTGTACTAACTACATTCACACTCCGATGGATGCGTTGGAGAGCAACTTGGGGTTAGTATCTTACCCAAGGATACTTGACATGCAGACTGGAGGAGCCAGGGATCGAACCACCAACCTTCTGATCAGTAGGTGACCTGCTGTACCTCCTGAGCTACAGCTGTCAGTAATCCGACTACTTTTCCTTTATCTAAGTTTGAGCCGATCTACTCAGTGAAACAAAGATAACAGGCAAGCAGATTTATGTGTATCCACCCAATTTATCATCTTCTAAAGGTATTTTCTGATATCTGTTGATTGCTTAGATGATACATGACTCCCATCTGCTGCACACTGAAGTAACTACAGAGGACCTGTAGAGCCTTTAGTAACTCGAAAACAAGCCTTTGACGTGTGATTTTCTTCTCACAGTAACGCCTCAGCAGCTTCTGTGTCTGTATGTATCCCCTTTAGTTCATATTACCAGAGGGTGGTGATCAGACGTCCTTCTGAGTTGGTTCAGGATTTTTGCCTGATCCTGAGACCTTCTGATCAGTTCGAGTTTAGAAAAATGTCCGTCCTGGAGTGACTTTTGTAAAGTCCTGTTTTTACCCAGTGGCTGTAAGCAGCAAAAGCTATTATGGTGAAATGTTCTTAGATTCTGCATGAGGGAAAATGATACCTTGTATGTGAGTCTGACACCTGCCTCAAAAAGTTTACAAATGTCAGATGCAGATATCGATGCTGAAACCCAGAGATGATCACCAGACAGAACAGCAGCTTAGATAACAGCAGTAGTTTTACAAATAACTGGGATGGGCCATTAAAAAAAACAAAACTTTAGCATCCTTCCATGTTTGTTGCACTTAGACAACAGGGAGGGTGTATGTGGCAGGGTGTGGCCCGCGGTGCCGCTGCAGGGTAGGCAAACGCACCTGCAGGGCATCTGCAATCACACCTCGCCGGGTTAAAACACTGAACGGGGTCCTATCATATCGTTGATATGTTGAGCTGGCAGTGGGAGAGCTGCAGCTGTGTCTTTGTAACAGCAACCGTGTGTAAATAAAAGTATGCTGAAAAGCAGTAAACTGTCATCAGGTCTGCTGTAGTTGTTTACAGTATTTACAAAAATATTTGTACACGATTGCAAAATGTCAAACCTGTAACCTGCACTGCTGTCATGTGTGTTTGAAAACTGAAAAATTATTCGAGCTTAAGTATCGGAATTTCAGGAGCAGGACCACGCCTCCAAACACACTCCTCCCGGTTCTCATCTATATATGTTCCCCCAGTTCTGCAAGCTGTTCCTTCTTGTTCCTCCCTCCCCTTTTCAATTCTTTAACTGCTTCACTTCTATTTAGTACATGGGGATCTGCCAGGCCCGGGAGCCGTCGCCAGTCCTCAAAGCCTTCCCCAAACCGCAGCTCAATTCATGTCCAAGCTTCACCTTTACCTACTAAAACGCTGTCAAACCTAAAATGAGGACGTGGGCCCAGCGAGTGAATGGCAATTATATTTCATTTATTTATTTATTTCACACATGGTTCAACAATGTTTCATATTCCTACGCACAGATCCTCCTTCCCATTAATATGACACCGCACCCATGGGTGAAAAAGAGCAGGAAGAAGAATAAATTCTTGTTAGCACCTGGCCCCTATCTGCAATCTAATTATTCTTACAAGAGGGCGCCAACAACCCAAAAAACCCTCTAACATGTATCTTTATGGCACAATGCAAACCTAACACATCAGTATAATCACAATATACAGCACTACTACATGGCAATGAAAAATTTCCTTCCACATTTAGCCCTAATTACTTTCATGTTCTTCATATTGATTTATCCTTTTAAGTATGTAACACTTTTAAAACGGTGCATGTTTGTACAACTCTTGAGATTATCTTGAATTCCAGATTCTTAGACCTGTGACTGTTGGACACATTGGCCTTTGTGTGGTCCTTGCAAACTGATGCTTAAAGTCAAACTTCCTTCTACTGTCCCCACTTCCTGAACACAATACAAACAAACTTTGTAACTTAAGACGTAATGTGTTATTTCTTGCCTTGCACATGAATAATAATGTCTGTAATTTCACTAAGTCTTCAAATTTCAACAATTTTGATTTTATAAACAGATTATTTGTTTGTTCTCTATATTTAACATTATGAACCATTCGTACCACTTTCTTCTGTAACAAGTATAGAGGATTTATTTTAGTCGCATATGTATTCCCCCACACCTCAGCACAATAACTGAGATAGGGGAAAATTAGTGAGAAATATAAAATACGCATTGCCTTATAATCTAGTATATCTCTGACATTACCCAGAATATAAATATTTTTAACCATCTATTTTCTAACATGTTCAATATGAGATTTCCATTTTAATTATCATCCAATACTACCCCCAAAAAACGGAGTTCAGTAACTCTCTCAGTCAAAACTCCATCAATGGACAGAGTTCATCCTCTTTTACCCGATTTCCAGAAATCGGGTAGAATTTCTGGCAAAAACTATAAATTTCGTTTTTGTCAGGTTCAAAGATAATTTGTTTACATTGTGGAGGGGTTGGTGGTGCAGGGTGGAGCAGCAGGGTCAGGGTGTGGTGTCAGGGGAAGCCAGCAAGCGTCATCTAATCGTGCCTTTCAGTAGAGGCCGGGGAGGAAAGAGGAGTTCTGACCAAAGCTGGCAGCAGAGAGCAGAGCGCTGCAAAATGCAAAAGTGAGAAAGTGAAATGACACAGAAGGAAAGTCCTGATAAGCATCTGGGTCATGCTGCATCCTTCGTATCTACAGACGTATATATTATGATTTCAAACTGCCTCTCAGGATGACTATGCCCCCATTTTCCCTTCTATGGTCACACTATCATAATATGTTGGATAGCATTTGTAGAGTGTATTATCATTATTGTAGGATCTTTAAGATATAAATCACCTGTTATCGTGCTATATAAATACATTTAAACTGACCTGAGTGGGCTTAAGCTCAACATCAGCAAAATAAAGGAATTGAGCAGATCGAGGACAAATAGTATTCAAATGAATCATCATGCATGTCTCCCATCGTATACAGAGGTGATCCAGTAATGCTGCACTAATGAATTAGACTAACTATTCACTTTAGCTAAAGTTATTAAGTTAGCTAAAGAGTTGGGATGCTGTGTAAGACATAAATAAAGCTAAAACACAAAGGTTTGGACACCGTTTTGCATGTTTCCCTACTGTAGGGGTCTCTGCAAGCATACAGAGGGGTACTCTGAGAGGGTCCAAGATGACAACTTTGGAATTCTACTAGAAACAGTCGATCATATTTGTTGTCAAAGCTGAATTCAGGGCAAACTACGCTAAATTAGCGTTTTTAGCTAGCAGCTACAATAAGCATAAAAGTTACTGTACGGCTATCATTTGTTAACATGACGCTTGTTCTTATACATGTAATACATTTATTACCAACCTGAGAGTTTATCCGCTGGTCATTCGACATGACGAATGACTTCTGAAGTCTTAATTCAGCTCAAGACGCTGTAGATTCCCGTCAGTAACACTTTCGGTCCGCTAGTAAAACGTAGTTCTATTAATCTGCTCTTGAACCGGAACCGGATGTAAGTTCCAAAAAACTGAATTTTGGAACTGAAATTGAATTGTAGAACTGAAACTGAATGGTGAGAAGTGAAACTGAAATTATTCGAGAGTTGAATTTTTAAAGGATAAAATGCAGTTTCAAAGCAAATCAATTCATTTTCAAAATATAAATTCAATTTCAAATTAGACTAATTCAAATTCAGTTTTCAAAAGCATTTATTCCAGTTACAATTCAGATTCAATCTGAGCAATTCAAATTCAAATTGAACTTATTCAAATTCAGTTTCTGATGGCACAGATTTCTGCCCATACACTTCTCATTGCTATTGGCCGCTAGGTTGACAGCTGTCAATCAGCATCCCAAAGACCCGCCCACCTGTACCTGTGGGCTGTCTGAGGAGTCCTGCGTGCAGCCACGAGAAAAGACCATCCTCTGGGTAGGTGAACAAATATATGCTTGTCTTTCAATAATTAATAACGTGAAGTTGAAGTATTCTGTGAGGTTTGTTGTTGTTCTTTAAGAAAACGTCCTGTCCTGTCAGAAAGACTCAAATGTTCCCATATGAAGTAGGCCTACGTCTTTTATCCTCCCAAATAATGCAAGCTGTCAGTCTGCAGCTTAGAAACTGTTTGATAGCATCTTGACAAAGGCTGTTATCCTCTGCTGGTAGCAACGTTTGTTTTGGAGTCATGTAGAGAAGCAGATATAAAAATGTTTTATAAATAGTTAATGTGCTAAATTGAGCTGACCTTTATTCTACAACAGAAACAGGACCAAACGGGAGAGGTAGAGATAGCTCCTTAATTCTCTAAGCTTCTGCTCATCCTGACTGATCGTCCCTGCAGGGCTTACAGCATATTGTAGCCTTCAGTTTGCACTCACTGAAAATCCTTCACACACTTTATGTAGCTTCATTTCCTTTTTGACTTGACTCTCAGTAAGCAGGGTGATTATTTTAAGGTCACCCATTGTTTCTGGACTTTTTGAAGCCGCACCATTGGTGGGTTTTTGTTTTCTTTCCTGACATCAGTCATGTTAGCTCTAAAGTGAACATATTTTAGACCACAGGGTGAAGTGTTAAGACATGCTAGCAAGCTTTGTAATTGCAGTCACAATCAACACACACAGACACACACAGGAAAGGTCCAATTTATTCATTCAAATTAGCAAAGTTGAGTCTCGCAGGCTCTAATCGGCTACAGTTGGCTGTGTAGCAACTGTAACACACACACACACACACACACACACACACACACACACACACACACACACACACACACACACACACACACACAAAGAGTACAGAACATGTTTTTCACAAAGATTTATTTCACACAAAACAAATCCCAAAACTATCCACAGCTGAGATGTGACTGATTGCTTACTTGGTATATGAAGGTGACATCCAGGAAGGGTGAGAGTCTGCACGGTGGGAAGTTGGGGGGCGGGGTCAAGGCACCGGAGGGTGGGCAGGCAGGTGAAGCGGTGAGCAGTAATGTTAAAGCCCTGAGGCCTGTGTTTATTGAGGGGCGTGTCCAGATGAAGCCCATGTCGAGGCTGCTTATTGGTCTTATCTTTATCACGTGATAAAAGATAAACAAGGCCCCGTTTCCTTGAAATGACATCACTGTCTCGTTATGGGATTCAAGCTGTCACAAACACATGGGAATGAGTTTTTGGCATGAACTGGATCTGAGGTGATTCTGAGGATCATCACGAGCTTGCACGGAGATTTTAAGCACATGAAGCTTGCATGGAGAATCTCAAAAAACATCAGCAGTTAGGGAGCATTTTGATATGCTGGTGCCCAATAATAACATAAGTCTTGAATCAATCTCAGGTTGAGATTGAAGCAATCCAGCACATAACAGCAGGGTGCAAGATGCTAGCAGGCAGGGCATACATGGAACGCCATAACCAAGTGGCCGGCATAGTGTACAGGAACATCTGTGCCGAGTAGGGCAGCTCCAGGAGGTCGATAGATTAAAGTACAATAAAAGGATTTCAGGGAACAGCCCGTAATCATCTGTAACTCAGATCATACATTTGATCAGCCTTCATTTGAATCTGTCCTGGTACGCAGCAAGTCATCCACCACGACCTGAAATCACAGTTCTTGTAGTGGTACTTGTCTGGCTGCATTGTGCCAAGTGGAAGTGGGCTTGTGGTGCGGGGCTGATTTTCAGGTCTTGTAACCTTAAATCCGGTGAGAGGAACTCCTGATGCTTCAGCATACCGAGACATTTTGGGCAATGTCACATTTCCAACTTTGTGGGAACAATTTGGGAATGACATGGACGAGCAAGTTTGGTCTGAACAGGTTCCTGACATGAACCCAACAGAACACACGCAGATGAATTCGAGCTGAGACTGTGAGCCAGCATCAGTGTCTGACCTCACAGATGTGCTTCTGAATAATGGTCAGACATCCCAATTAAAACCTTTGTGGAAGCCTCCCTAGAAGAGTTTAAGCTGTTATACCTGCAAAGAGTTGGACGATGTTATATTAAACCCCGTGGATTCAGAATGGGACGACACTCAAGTTCATATGCTTGTGAAGGCAGAAGAATAGTTTTGGCAACACTGTATGTGGAATTACCCAGTTCATGATGTATTTACATGTGCATTGATAAATCAGTAACACAGAGCTCTGCACCCATGAACAGTGTGATTCTTGTTTAAAGGCATAAACATTTCAGCACTTATATCTATTTCTTATCTAGATAACACACAAAAAAACGAATCTGAATTTTATGAAGCGAGAAAAGAACCCACAACAGAAGCAGTCTGGTGTGGATCCAGTGCATTACTCAAGGAGAACGATGTGTTCTGTGTGATTTCTAACATTTCCTATAAATAAAAAGTTCAGACTTTTCAGTTAATAGAGTCTAAACCACACAGCAGCCCTGCCTGTGGTTGGCAAGCAGATGGTTTACGCAGATTATCAGGCTCATGAGCAGATTAGCTTAGCGCTTCAGTGACAGGTTACTTGATGGACTTGTAGATAAAGCCTCTCTCCGCCTTTCTTTAATTAGAGTGAGACAAAAGTTACAAATGGCTCGTTTAGGATAAGCAGATGACTGTGTCGTAAAGAGTGAACAAGCTGGCAGGTGGCAGTGTGCTGTCAGAGGAATGAATACTGAAATAAAATAGTGATGTCACAGTGTACCGTTGTGTCAGGGTGCTGGAAACAGCTGTTTCATGCTGCTCATTTCAGTCTTCATATTTTTATTCTTCTACTCAGGCAGCTGTGCATGACTCACACTGCAGATGCTTATTCTCTTATATTGAACCGTCAGTTTGAGTTTGTAAATGTGGTTAATGTTGCTGGTGGTCATGTTTATAAGTGATACTGTGAAATAAAGGCATCTGACAGGTTCTCTTTCTTCTCGTCTCCAGTCTCTGTGTTGATCCTGAAGCAGTATGGAGGAGAGTGACCTGCTCCAGGAGAGGCTCCAGGCCATCACTGTAATGCTCCCGTCTACTCTGAGCAGTCACAGACACTTGTGCTACACTTCTAAAGATATCTGCTTATCTATGTGACAATTATTCACACTTTCATTTAGAAGTTTTAGAGCATGATGCAGATGTTACTGAGACATGTACAGTCTGTACCTTTTTTCTTTTTTTACTGTACTCTAAAATAAAACATGTAACTTACAAATAATTATTATTATTTAAATAAGTAACAAATTAAATCTTTGTGGCTTTTGACTCTAAAAAATGTAAATTAGTACTTTTGTCATTTGTTTATGACCTTTTTCTGTCCTTTAACATTCACTTAACTTTGGAACATTTAAAACTTAAATGAAACAGTTTAAACTACTCTGAGGATTAGTTTGCTTTTGTAGCCAAGTACAGGACAGGGTAGGGGAAGTTAAAGTAAGATGGAGAGAATGGGCCAATAGCTCGACTCGCAGGAGGGTCATGGTGAGTGGCGTGCAGAAGAATGAGTGGAGCCACAGGTAAAGTTGCTTTGAATTGTACTGAATTATATAGCAACAATTAAACAGCACTTCATAAACAGGAATGAAACATTAAATAAGATACAACAACAGCAATAATAATAGTAACCAGAATCCTATCTGAGCTCAGATATGTCAGTCTTGCCGGCTTAATAGTCAGTGTTCAGTGATTTTGTCCAACCGCTCTGCTGCAATTCTTCGTGAGAAAAGAGCAACCTGCCCTTCTGGGCCAACTCGGAATGGCTGTGGTTCGGTTCAAAGGGAACGGCTCGCCATCTTCCTCGTCAGGAAGAGATCCAGGTTGCACGATCCCCCAAAAAAGCCTAGCCTGTAAACAACAGGGCTATTACTAATTCAACTCACACTCTAATGATATATATGGGCATATGTAAATAATTTAAGTGCTATAACAAATCAAGCACAAAACATTAATTCTAATTTCTAATTACAGTCTATACAGTGCGTCTTAATCATGAATGCAATCTTTAAATCACAATCAGCTTATTTTTCCATCAAGGTGCACATTTCTATCAGAAACCAGAAATAAACCATGAACTATGGTAGATTATCTTTCCCAGTACTGCCCCTTTTACTGAATTACAGGAGCCTTGCTTTGCACTGCATAGCAACGAAGCAATATGTTAATTACACTCAATGTACAAAATAAAATGACCAAAAATATACAAAAGCCCACAGGCTGTAGTTCTACAGTATGTGGTAACGTATCAGCACAGTAAGAATATGCAGAGGCATCTTTACAGTGCCGCTCGAGCATCAAATAAAATAGATTCATAACCTTTAAGATCAAAATTAACTTCATCCCATCATCTTATTTTAGTGCATTTAATATTCAACATGTAATACTAGAACATCATCAGCACACAAGCTGAGTGCTCAGAGTAGCTGAACTCCAAACCCCGTGTGTTCTCCCACAGTGAAAACGTGGTCGGCTCCAGCTACAGCTACGAGCGTTAAGCTAATTAGCTTGTTAATTAGCCTGATTCGCCCAGTCCCAGTTTAACTCACCAGCACGCTTCTAATGTTCAACTCTCAGAAAGGATCTTGTCCACTTCATCCGCACCCGTGCAGATCTACAACATTGAAATTGGGCCATTATATTCCCGGTTAACTTCTTGTTAGCTTGTTAGCTTGAAGGTTAGCTTCTGACTCACGGCAATGGTTCCAAAGTCCAAAATGTTCAAAACAAATCAGGTCCGTTTCTCCAAGGTCCATGCAGATCTCCGGTATGGATATTTGCTCAATTTATCAAGTTTATAGTTATTTTCCAGCAACAAGCTTGGCGGTGAAAATCAGCGACGGTGCACCTCCTCTCTCTCTGTGTCTGAGCACATACAGAGCAGGGGAAGGCAGGGCTTGTTCCTTCCTAACCAGTAGGGGTGTCAAATTTACTCTCTGGGGTTTTATTTTTATATTCAGATTATTTATCTTTTATTATTGATTTACTTTAGCTCAACTCAGTGATTAACAGAGTAACGATGAATCACAATTAGCAATAACAATGTTGTAGTGCATTACAGAGTCGTGTAAACTCACTGGGTTACATTTTCAATAGATATTTGACTTATTCTGACAATCCATTGTCAATTGTAAATGTTTCATATATTCACTCATTTAAGCTTTTGCTTTTGATGAAACAGCAGAAGCATCGAATTCAAGAGGACATTAAAAAGAAGAAAGTGAAACTCGATCAAGAGAAATTCAAACTGCAACATCTGAAGGTTGGTTTGAATAAATGATCGGCTATAACAGCAGATAAAGTGTAGAGCAAATCATTTCATTGGATGTGTATTATCAGCATGAACTGCAGAAGTAATCAATTCATTTCAATTCAGTTTTACTGATACAGCGCCAAATCACAACAACAGTCGCCTCAAGGTGCTTTATATTGTAAGGTAGACCCTACAATAATACAACAGAGAAAAACCCAACAATCATATGACCCCCTATGAGCAGCACTTTGATGACAGTGGGAAGGAAAAACTCCATTTTAACAGGAATGTCGCAGCAGATGGCCACGACTGGTTGGGGTGAGGAGAGAAAGGCAGGATAGTCGTCCTACCTGTTTGCAGACCTGCATTTTTACTTCCAGTCCCAATCCACACTAATGATAATTCTGTTCTTCTGTACAGAAAAAGGCTCTGAGAGAGCAGTGGCTGCTGCGAGACTCCAATAATGGAGTCGACTGCACACAGCAGCAGAGCTTTCTGTCTGACCGGGAACACACCAGAACCCTGCAGCTCAGCATCCACAGGTACAAAATCAGCTCAAACAGAGCTCACAGAGAAGCAAATATCATCACCATAGATTACGCATGGGCATTGTTTGGCCTTGCAGGCCACAGCCTTTTGGTGTCTCTGACATCTAAAGGTGAATGGGAAATTAGAATTCAAATGTAAATAAGTATAATGCAGCTTGTTCCATCTTAGACATCAAACACTCATTGATCATCTCCAGAGAATGGTGTACTGTGTGTTTTGTACGTTTGTGAGAGGTGTGGGTTTGCTAGCTCTGAAAGATGTCAGCACACAAAAAAGATTGATGCAGAATATAGTTTTTAACGAGGTAAATCCTTAAACACAAGGATTACAATTTGAATTGTTGTTAGGAGACTAAACATGGTAAATGGACTGATTCTTATATAGCGCTTTTCTACTCTCCCAGAGTACTCAAAGGGTTCTATACAACATGCCTCATTCACACCCACTCATACAAGCAGTTCTAAACACAAGTGCAAACGACTCTACATTCACACTCCAATGAACGCATCGGAGGGCAACTTGGGGTTAGTACAGTGGGGCAAAAAAGTATTTAGTCAGCCACCGATTGTGCAAGTTCCCCCACCTAAAATGAGGACAGAGGTCAGTAATTTGCACCAGAGGTACACTTCAACTGTGAGAGACAGAATGTGAAAAAAAAATCCATGAATCCACATGGTAGGATTTGTAAAGAATTTATTCGTAAATCAGGGTGGAAAATAAGTATTTGGTCAATAACAAAAATACAACTCAATACTTTGTAACATAACCTTTGTTGGCAATAACAGAGGTCAAACGTTTACTATAGGTCTTTACCAGGTTTGCACACACAGTAGCTGGTATTTTGGCCCATTCCTCCATGCAGATCTTCTCGAGAGCAGTGATGTTTTGGGGCTGTCGCCGAGCAACACGGACTTTCACCTCCCGCCACAGATTTTCTATGGGGTTGAGGTCTGGAGACTGGCTAGGCCACTCCAGGACTTTCAAATGCTTCTTACGGAGCCACTCCTTTGTTGCCCGGGCGGTGTGTTTAGGATCATTGTCATGTTGGAAGACCCAGCCTCGTTTCATCTTCAAAGTTCTCACTGATGGAAGGAGGTTTTGGCTCAAAATCTCACGATACATGGCCCCATTCATTCTGTCCTTAACACGGATCAGTCGTCCTGTCCCCTTGGCAGAAAAACAGCCCCATAGCATGATGTTTCCACCCCCATGCTTCACAGTAGGTATGGTGTTCTTGGGATGCAACTCAGTATCCTTCTTCCTCCAAACACGACGAGTTGAGTTTATACCAAAAAGTTCTACTTTGGTTTCATCTGACCACATGACATTCTCCCAATCCTCTGCTGTATCATCCATGTGCTCTCTGGCAAACTTCAGACGGGCCTGGACATGCACTGGCTTCAGCAGCGGAACACGTCTGGCACTGCGGGATTTGATTCCCTGCCGTTGTAGTGTGTTACTGATGGTGACCTTTGTTACTTTGGTCCCAGCTCTCTGCAGGTCATTCACCAGGTCCCCCCGTGTGGTTCTGGGATCTTTGCTCACCGTTCTCATGATCATTTTGACCCCACGGGATGAGATCTTGCGTGGAGCCCCAGATCGAGGGAGATTATCAGTGGTCTTGTATGTCTTCCATTTTCTGACGATTGCTCCCACAGTTGATTTTTTCACACCAAGCTGCTTGCCTATTGTAGATTCACTCTTCCCAGTCTGGTGCAGGTCTACAATACTTTTCCTGGTGTCCTTCGAAAGCTCTTTGGTCTTGGCCATGGCGGAGTTTGGAGTCTGACTGTTTGAGGCTGTGGACAGGTGTCTTTTATACAGATGATGAGTTCAAACAGGTGCCATTCATACAGGTAACGAGTGGGGGACAGAAAAGCTTCTTACAGAAGACGTTACAGGTCTGTGAGAGCCAGAGATTTTCCTTGTTTGAGGTGACCAAATACTTATTTTCCACCCTAATTTACGAATAAATTCTTTACAAATCCTACCATGTGGATTCATGGATTTTTTTTTCACATTCTGTCTCTCACAGTTGAAGTGTACCTCTGGTGCAAATTACTGACCTCTGTCATCATTTTAAGTGGGGGAACTTGCACAATCGGTGGCTGACTAAATACTTTTTTGCCCCACTGTATCTTGCCCAAGGATATTTGGCATGCAGACTGGGGAAGCCAAGGATCGAACCACCAACCTTTCAATCAGTAGCTGATCTGCTCTACCACCTGAGCCACATCCATCCCAGCTTGAGGAGTCCAGATCCTCACTCAAACCTGGCAGCTCTGCACTCACCTTCAGGACTGAGGACATGGTGAGAGCCCTCAGGAGGACCAGGGAGAGAAGCTCACCCGGCCCTGACAACATCAGCAGGCGAGTTCTGAGACAGGGCAACTAGGAAGTGTGTTCTGGACTCTATTTCAAAACTCAATTGACAGTCACACCGTCCCCAAAAGAAACAACCCAAAGTCTCTGAATGATCTTCGTCCTGTGGCCCTCACCTCCCTGGTGATGAAGGCCATGGAGAAGATCATAAAACAGCACATCAAGAGCAACTGACCCACTGATGGACCCTCCCCAGTTTGCTTACCGTGCACGCAGAGGCGTCGATGATGCAACAACCTTCATCTTGGACTCCATCCACAAACATCTGGAGCTCCCTGACTCCTCCACCAGACTTCTGTTTGCTGGTTTCTCATCAGCATGCATCACTCTGCAGCCTCGTATCCTGCCCACTAAACTTTCCTTCTGATTTCACCTGGATGATCAGCTAATCCTGTGGACAGAGATGGGCAGTAACGTGTTACTTGTAACGCGTTACTGTAAACTGATTACTTTTTTCGAGTAACGAGTAAAGTAAGGGATTACTATTGCAAAAAAGGTAATTAGATTACTGTTACTTTCCCGTAGGAACGCTGCGTTACTGCGTTACTAAAACCGTGATTTTTTTGCAAGAGTGTCTCGTGACAGTGACGTAAGCAAGCGCGACGTTAGTGACAACAGCTGTGTGCAGATCAACAATGGATCATATATCGAGTGCGGCAGAGAGTATGAGCGTGCAGCGTTTAAAGCGTGGAAGTACTGACCTTACTTTGAGTTTGATTCCATAAAAAGTGACAAAAACATTAGTGTCCGCTGTGCGTGGGAAGAAAACTTCTTTTTACAGCGAAAAAACCCCTAAACGTCCAAGCAAGCACCGAGTAGCTACGACGTAATGGGAAATTCACAGATCCTTCCACTGACAGCTGCAGCACACCTGCACCAGGGTAAACCTCCGCCTACCCCACTCCTGCTTTACAGGTGGAAATAGAGCAAAAGGACCGCTGAGTCTTTGACTTTATTTATTTTCTGCTGTGTTTTGCTTGCATCTATTTGAAAGAGTGAGTGTAAACACAAAAAATATTTTATTTTATGAGCTGGAATGTGCAGAAAATAGGTTTAAATGTTAAACTAATTTCTTCCAGTCAGAGAATGTTGCATATAATTTAATTTTTGCTTGATGCATGAAGTTAAAAGATTAAAACTAATAAAACAAGTTTTAAAAAGAGACTTTTCCATTTGATTACATTTTGTATGATGGATTATGCAGAAAAAGTAGAATTGGGCTGAAAGATCTATCGCTTTATCACCTATTTAGGGGAAGAGTCCTGTCTCAGTCAATTATAGATGATGTGAGAGGGCGGGTGTGTGTGTTTAGGGCACGGATGGCTTGGGGATAGAAGCTCCTCTTGAGTCTCTCTGTCCTTGCCCGGAAGATGCGGAACCTTCTACCAGATTGCAGAAGTTGGAACAGTTTGTTGCCTGGATGGGACGGGTCCTTCAGTATCTGCGCTGGTGAAATATGCTGACGACACAGTTCTCCTGTCACTGCTGTCAGGCCCTCACAGCACCACGGCCGCTCTGCAGGAGTTTGTAGAGTGGTGTGACAGCTCCAAACTTGAACTGAACGTGAGCAAAGGTGGTGACCTTCTCCAGCAGGCAGAGGGATCTGGCTGCTTCAGTCACCACCACCATCCACGGGAAGCCAGTGGAGGTAGTTGAGGAGTACAAATACCTGCGAACCATCTTTGACAACCTCCTGAGATTCTCTGCCAACACTGAGGAGATTCTCAGGAGGTGCCACCAACAGCTATACCTCCTTTGGAGTCAGCACAGCCATCATGATGACTTTTTACTATGCTTTCCTGGAAAGCATCATGACCTTCTCCATCACCTGCTGGTTCCACTGCCTCAGCCTTCATACAGGAACAGACTGCAGCGCACTGCATCAGTGTGCTCTACAGTCATTGGCCTGTCAACAGGCCCTCAGACAGGCAGCCAAAATCATCAACGACCCCTCTCACATTCTTCACCCCGCGTTTCAATGGCTCCCCTCTGGGCGACGCCTCCGCTGCATTTCCTGCAGGACTGAGAGGAGGAGGAGCGCCACCTTTGTCCCCAAAGCCACCCTGCTTTTTAACTCCAGCCGATGAGACCGTTTCCCACACCAGAAACAGAAACTACTCTACACTCTTTTATACTGCCGACACTTTACTCACTTTTAGTCACTTACAGTTATTTATTCACCTATTCAGTCACTTTAATTTTAAAACTGTGTATATACTGTATATTCTGTGTATTTATTATTTCACTATTATTGTATGTTATCGCCTCTGTCAGTGCACCCCCAGGGCAGCTGTGGCTACAGTGTAGCTGCCATCACCGGTGTGTCAATGTGTGTGTGAATGGGTGGATTACTGAATGTAGTGTAAAGTGCCTTGGGGTCCATAGGGACTAAGTATACAAATACAGGCCATTTACCATTTACCATGTTTATGCCCTGTCCTTACCTTCAACGTCATGCTGCTCTGTTGTATCTTAATTGCCCCCTGGAGATAAATAAAGTCTTTCTGATTCTGATTCTGTAACTTTGCATTTTTGAAGCACATGCGAGACAAAGTTGTTAACTTAATCAAGGCAAGAACACTGACTCGCTGACAATTTGTTGCACTTTTGATTCACTGCTGTCACTACTGGAGTCATGTCAAACAAAAAATTCCCCACTCGTCCCTGCGGGCGGTCTATCCATCAAAATTGGGTCCTCTACCAGAGGCCTGGGAGCTTGAGGGTCCTGCGCAGCATCTTAGCTGTTCCTAGGACTGCGCTCTTCTGGACAGAGATCTCCGATGTTGTTTCTGGGATCTGCTGGAGCCACTCGCCTAGTTTGGGGGTCACTGCACCTAGTGCTCTGGGACCACTGTCACCTTAACCCTCCACATCTTCTCCAGCTCTTCTCTGAGCTTCTCATGTTCCTTCTTCCTGAGGGCCAGTCCTTCCATGATAGTTCCTCCTCTTGGGTTTCTGCTGCCTGAGGTATTCACTGAGCATGCGGTTGGTTGGGGACATCTTCACGATGTACTCATGGATATTTGTTGTCTCATCCTGGACTGTGGTGCTGACACTCACCAATCCCCGGCCTCCTTCCTTCTGCTGCTCCATTCTGCAGTCGGTCCTATGCAGAAAAGCAGTGGGGACAGAGCATCTCCTTGGTAGATCCCGCACTTGATGCTGACTTGTGCTATGGGCTTGAAGTTGGCCTCTAGTGTTGTATGCCACATCCCCATTGAGTTCCTGATGAAGGCTCTTAGGGTCCCGTTGATCTTGTACAATTCCATGCATTCCAGGATCCAGCTGTGGGGGCATTGAGTCATAGGCCTTCTTGTAATTCAATTCAATTCAATTTCATTTATTTACACAGCACCAAATCACAACAACAGTTGCCTCAAGGTGCTTTATATTGTAAGGTCGACCCTACAGTAATACATACAGAGAAAAGCCCAACAATCATATGACCCCCTATGAGCAGCACTTTGGTGACAGTGGGAAGGAAAAACTCCCTTTTAACAGGAAGAAACCTCCAGCAGATCCAGGCTCAGGGAGGGGCGGGGCCATCTGCTGTGATTGGTTGGGGTGAGAGAAGGAAGACAGGATAAAGACATGCTGTGGAAGAGAGACAGAGGTTAATAACTTAACTTATTTTATGTATTTTATGACTATTGTTCCTTTTATTAATTGTGTTTTTTGTAAGGTGACCTTGGGTTTCTGAAAGGCGCCCTCAAATAAAATGTATTATTATTATTATTATTATTATTAATAACAGGTATGATTCAGTGCAGCAGTCGTGTTGTGGAATGAAAATGACCCAAAATGCAGGAAGCTGACTGGTCAAGAGTGTGACGTTTATTTACAAGGTGGGATAGCAGTGAGGCATGACAAATAACTGAAGAAACCAAAACTGGGAGAACTAAATAACAAACCTGAGAGCATACAAAAGGGGTGCGGGGCAGAGAGACGCAGAGACAGGACCGAAACACCATGGAACACAGAGAAATGCAGACGAACACAGACGAGCCACAACGAACACAGACCGACACCCACTAAATATACACACACAAGGGTCACCTGGTCCAGCCCTAACTATATGCTTTAGCAAAAAGGAAAGTTTGAAGCCTAATCTTGAAAGTAGAGATAGTGTCTGTCTCCTGAATCCAAACTGGAAGCTGGTTCCACAGAAGAGGGGCCTGAAAACTGAAGGCTCTGCCTCCCATTCTACTTTTAAATACTCTAGGAACAACAAGTAGGCCTGCAGAGCGAGAGCGAAGTGCTCTAATAGGGTGATATGGTACTACAAGGTCATTAAGATAAGATGGGCCTGATTATTTAAGACCTTGTATGTGAGGAGCAGGATTTTGAATTCTGGATTTAACAGGAAGCCAAAACAGGAGAAATCTGCTCTCTCTTTCTAGTCCCTGTCAGGACTCTTGCTGCAGCATTTTGGATCAGCTGAAGGCTTTTCAGGGAGTTTTTAGGACTTCCTGATAATAATGAATTACAGTCGTCCAGCCTGGAAGTAATAAATGCATGAACTAGTTTTTCAGCGTCACTCTGAGACAGGATATTTCTAATTAATCCAGGCAGTGCACAGGTTGGTCAGCCTGGTCTTGCAGTCTCGGCTGACTGCTCGGTCTACCAGTAGCTGGTGTTTTGCGCCTCTTGTATTCTTGCCCATCCCTTTCTGTGCCCCGCTCATGTATTGACCCATTTGCATGTTCATCTTAGCCGCTATGATGCCTGACAGGAGCTTCCATGTGGTGCTGAGGCAGGTTATTGGTCGGTAGTTGGAGGGGACCGGTCCCTTCTGGGGGTCCTTGAGGATCAGGACCGTCCGACCTCCGGTTAGCCATTCCAGGTGTCTCCCGTCAACTAGCAACTGGTTCATTTGTGCTGCTGGACGCTCGTGGAGTGCAGTCAGCTCCTTCAGCCAGTAGGCGTGAACCATGTCGGGGCCTGGTGCTGTCCAACTCTTCATACTGGGGACACTGTGCAATACCTTTTGTGCAATACTTTTGTAAATAGTCAACAGTGCAATAGACCTCAATACTTGAAATGTGCAATTCACTTGTATTTTTATTTTTTATTCCTATTTATTCTATTTATCCCCTTCGTATATTTTATTTATATTGTCTCTGTATTTATATATGTGTGTGTGTGTGTGTGTGTGTGTGTGTGTGTGTGTGTGTGTGTGTGTGTGTGTGTGTGTGTATATATATATAATATTCTGTAACTCTGTAACTTCTGTCGGTGCTGTGCTTTTTTGGAAATCGAATTTCCCAGAGGAACCCACCCGAGGGATTAATAAAGTTCTATCTTATCTAATCTAATCTAATCTTTTCTTGGATGTCTGCCACTATGATTGTTACTGGACCCTGTTCAGGGAGGTTGTTGTGGTCTGCTCTTGGATTCACTAGCCACTGAGCATTGCTATTATGGGTTGTGTCCTCTCCCCATATGCTGTACCAGTATTGATCCGTTTCCAGCCTTGGCGGTGCTGTTCTCATATTGTTCCCCTCCCACTAGGAGTACACCTTGGCTGCTTCTGTGAAGAACAGCTGGTAAATATATATATATATCTATATATAGGTCGTTGACCCAGCATTTTGTGTTTTACCAACCGGACATAGTGGTGGTAGACAAACGGAAGAAGACGGCCGTAGTGATCGATGTAGCAGCTCCAAATGACAGCAACATCAGGAAGAAGGAACACGAGAAGCTGGAGAAATACCAAGGGCTCAGAGAAGAGCTCGAGAGGATGTGGAGGGTGAAGGTAACGGTGGTCCCCGTGGTAATCGGAGCACTAGGTGCGGTGACTCCCAAGCTAGGCGAGTGGCTCCAGCAGATCCCGGGAATAACATCGGAGATCTCTGTCCAGAAGAGCGCAGTCCTGGGAACAGCTAAGATACTGCAGGACCCTCAAGCTCCCAGGCTTCTGGTAGAGGACCCGAGCTTGAAGGATAAACCGCCCGCAGGGGCGTGCTGGGTGTTTATTTTTATATAACTAACTGCGCTAACGCACTAGCTCCCACCCATGTAATTGAGCATTGCGTGGCACATCCGACATACTGTTTTACTTTAGTCCATGACGCGCTTACCTTCAGGGTCATACGTCACATGAAAACCAAAATAATTCCAAACGCCAGATCTGAATGAGGGTGGGGGAGGTTCAATTTGCCATGTTGCAAGGAGAGCTTAGCTTCTGTCTTGCTAGCTTGTGCTGCGCTCAGTGGATCTGCGCTCGACAGTGCAGCCTAGGCGGAGTAGTCGAACGCAGATTCACTGAGCGCTCAACACAGACAGCATCGTCAGAAGGAAAGTTGATAAAATAAATTACAAATTTTGTATTGTTCGATACATATGTGTACTGAACCGAAAGCACTGTATCGAACGGTTCAACATCGATACGAGTATCGTTGCACCCCTAATATATATATATACATATATATATATATATATATACATATATATACATAATATATATATATATATATATATATATATATATATATATATATATATATATACATACATATATATACACATACACACACACATATACACACGCACACATACACACACACATATACACACGCACACATACACACACACACACACATATATACACGCACACATACACACACACACATATATACACGCATATACACACGCACACATACACACACACATATATACACGCACACATATATACACGCACACATACACACACACATATATACACGCACACATACACACACATATATATATACACGCTGTCATGGTCCTGGGCCATGTTGGCCCAGTATTCTTAGTTTCTTGTATTTCTGTATTTCATTTCTTATTTAGGCCATGTTTCCTGAGTTGTTGTCCTGTTATGTTGTTCCCTAAGTGTTTTCCCTTCGTGACTCTTACCCCCTGTGTGCCCCTGTGTAACTGTGAGCCCTCGTCTCTCCTCGTGTTTTATTCTATGTTTTCCCCAGCCCATTATGTCTGTGTTCTCCCCGTGCTCTCTCTCCTCCTGTCTGAACCTCTGTACTTGCTGTTTTACTTTGCCCGTCTCCCATCAGTGTGGTGTTCACTCCTGCCGTGTCTTGTTATGATTATCAGTGTCACCTGTGTTCCCCGTGTGCTCCCACTTCCCTCGTTAACCCTCTGTGTATTTATGTCTGCGTCTCCCTCAGTTCTGTGTCGTGTCGTCCCACATACTGTGTGTGATTCTCCCCGTGTTTTCTGATATTTCTTACAATTAGCTCTTCCCAGTTTAATTTTGTATTTTCTACGTTCTGCCTCTCCTGTTATCTTTTGTCAGCAATAAAGCTGCACTTTGAGTTCAGTTCTGTTTTCCCGTGAGTTTGCGTTTGGGTCCTATTTCCTGCCTGCCACACACCGGTACATGACACACGCACACACACACACACATATATATACACATATATATATACGCACACATACATATACACATATACATATACATATACACACATATACACATATATATACATATATATATATACATAAAAAAAACACCCAGCACACCCCTGCGGGCGGTTTATCCTTCAAGCTCGGGTCCTCTACCAGAGGCCTGGGAGCTTGAGGGTCCTGCGCAGTATCTTAGCTGTTCCCAGGACTGCGCTCTTCTGGACAGAGATCTCCGATGTTATTCCCGGGATCTGCTGGAGCCACTCGCCTAGCTTGGGAGTCACCGCACCTAGTGCTCCGATTACCACGGGGACCACCGTTACCTTCACCCTCCACATCCTCTCGAGCTCTTCTCTGAGCCCTTGGTATTTCTCCAGCTTCTCGTGTTCCTTCTTCCTGATATTGCTGTCATTCGGAACCGCTACATCGATCACTACGGCCGTCTTCTTCTGTTTGTCTACCACTATGTCCGGTTGGTTAGCCACCACCATTTTGTCCGTCTGTATCTGGAAGTCCCACAGGATCTTAGCTCGGTCATTCTCCACCACCCTTGGGGGCGTCTCCCATTTTGACCTCGGGACTTCCAGGTTATACTCGGCACAGATGTTCCTGTACACTATGCCGGCCACTTGGTTATGGCGTTCCATGTATGCCTTGCCTGCTAGCATCTTGCACCCTGCTGTTATGTGCTGGATTGTCTCTGGGGCATCTTTACACAGCCTGCACCTGGGGTCTTGCCTGGTGTGATAGACCCCAGCCTCTATGGATCTTGTACTCAGAGCTTGTTCTTGTGCTGCCATGATTAGTGCCTCTGTGCTGTCTTTCAGTCCAGCTTTGTCCAGCCACTGGTAGGATTTCTGGATGTCAGCCACCTCCTCTATCTGCCGGTGGTACATACCGTGCAGGGGCCTGTCCTTCCATGATGGTTCCTCGTCTCCCTCCTCTTTCTTGGGTTTCTGCTGCCTGAGGTATTCACTGAGCACTCGGTCAGTTGGGGCCATCTTCCCAATGTATTCTTGGATGTTCCTTGTCTCATCCTGGACTGTGGTGCTGACACTCACCAGTCCCCGGCCCCCTTCCTTCCGCTTAGCGTACAGCCTCAGGGTGCTGGACTTGGGGTGAAACCCTCCATGCATGGTAAGGAGCTTTCTTGTCTTTACGTCAGTGGCTTCTATCTCCTCCTTTGGCCAGCCTATTACCCCAGCAGGGTACCTGATCACGGGCAGGGCGTACGTGTTGATGGCCCGGATCTTGTTCTTACCATTCAGCTGACTCCTCAGGACTTGCCTGACCCTCTGCAGGTACTTGGTGGTTGCAGCTTTTCTAGCGGCCTCTTCATGGTTCCCATTCGCCTGCGGGATCCCCAAGTACTTGTAACTGTCCTCTATGTCTGCAATGTTGCCTTCTGGTAGTTCAATCCCCTCAGTTCTGACTACCTTCCCTCTCTTTGTTACCATCCGACTACACTTCTCCAGTCCGAACGACATTCCAATGTCATTGCTGTATAGCCTGGTAGTGTGGATCAGTGAATCGATGTCTCGTTCACTCTTGGCATACAGCTTGATGTCATCCATGTACAGGAGGTGGCTGACAACTGCTCCGTTCCGTAGTTGGTATCCGTAGCCAGTCTTGTTAATGATCTCACTGAGGGGGTTCAGGCCTATGCAGAACAGCAGTGGGGACAGAGCATCTCCTTGGTAGATCCCGCACTTGATGGTGACTTGTGCTATGGGCTTGGAGTTGGCCTCTAGTGTTGTACGCCACATCCCCATTGAGTTCCTGATGAAGGCTCTTAGGGTCCCATTGATCTTGTACAATTCTAGGCATTCCAGTATCCAGCTGTGGGGCATTGAGTCATAGGCCTTCTTGTAATCAATCCAGGCAGTGCACAGGTTGGTCAGTCTGGTCTTGCAGTCTCGGCTGATTGTTCTGTCTACCAGTAGCTGGTGTTTTGCGCCTCTGGTATTCTTGCCAATTCCTTTCTGTGTCCCGCTCATGTATTGACCCATGTGCCTGTTCATCTTAGCCGATATGATGCCTGACAGGAGCTTCCATGTAGTACTGAGGCAGGTTATTGGTCGGTAGTTGGAGGGGACCGGTCCCTTCTTGGGGTCCTTGGGGATCAGGACCGTCCGGCCTTCAGTTAGCCATTCCGGGTGTCTCTCGTTAACTAGCAGCTGGTTCATTTGTGCTGCCAGACGCTCGTGGAGTGCAGTCAGCTTCTTCAGCCAGTAGGCGTGAACCATGTCGGGCCCTGGTGCTGTCCAACTCTTCATACTGGAGACCCTTTCTTGGATATCTGCCAAAACAGAACAAACGAAACAGACTAAATTGTCAATTCCACTTAGAAACAAAATATTAATTCTAAAAATAAATCTTAGTTTGTTTTACAGAAGAACAGACAAAATTTACTAACTTTTGTCAATATCAAATAAACTGAGAACTAAAAGGAAATTCTCAATCTCTCCTTGTGTCACGGTTTGCCGGGGCAAGCCGTGTGGAGTTGGAGAAAGGACCCAAAAGGCGGCAGCTCTGGTGCAGGTGAGTATTTATTTACAGGAGTGGGTACAAACAGCAATGGTGGGTGAACATGAAACCGGACACCTAAACTGGGTAAACTAACAACACAAACCAGAAACGAAGATGCAGGGAGATCCGGGGAAATACACATGGAGAGATGCAGGGAGACCGAGGGGAAACAACACAGACGAACCAGCAACTACTATGACAGAAGACACAACTTAAATACACTCAGAGAACACAGGGAGGTTACACACTGGTGGGAACACAGCTGGGAGTAATTAACATGACGAGACTAGGGAGGCAAATGAAAACACTCACATAAGACGCAGACCTTCACAATAAAACAGGAACTTACACATGAAAGGACACAACTAAGAAACGCGGACTAGATACAGGAACACACGGGCAGAACAGAATAAACACTAAACAGAGGAAGAACAGAACCAAAATCACAAGAAGAGAAAACACAAAACGCTGGGTCAAAAGGACCCAGGATCATGACACATTGTTGTATAGCTGAGCTTTTCAAACAGTTTTAACAGTTACTTTAGTCTGACAAAAGCCGAATGACGAATTAGCGCTTCCAGTCAGAGATTGAGCATGCACCACTTTATTGTGTTTCCAGACTTGCTTTCGGCACAATTTACAGTGCGCGCTAATGTTTTTTGTCAGACTTGAAATAGCCGAAATACCTTCACACTACGGGACTTCTGTGGCTCCTCCGTTTGACAAGCTCTCCGGCATTGGAACCATCATCTGTTTTCTCTTCGGTAACCTTCGGTCATGCTCTCGGTTGATTTTTCTAGTCAGCACACTCATTTTCTCCATTATCCGGGCGGCACGGCGGCTGGCTGCTTCCCAAACAAATACACATGTGCAGCTTGGCACTTGTGCTGTACGTAACAAGTCACGTGACGCTGCGGCTGTGATTGGTTCGGCTTTGCGCAACTTAATTTGGATTGGCTGTTCTTCTTTCTAAGAGGACCAGAGCGGTGAGGTCTATCGCAATAGTTAAATTTTTCTATCGAGGAAAAGTTATTTCGCAATACATATCGTTATCGTTCTATCGCACAGCTCTACTTGAAACAAAACAAAACAAATCAAAAATTAAACATGCTCTTTAATGCTGTAAAGTTGGGTATTTTAACAAGAGAGTCTATGAGGTTGCCAGCCTCAAATAGCCTTCAGAGGCACTGCAGTTTTTGTCACTTTCACATTGGCCACATTTTCAGGCCCAGAGGTTACTGTTTCTCATGTGATGTCCTGCCCTGTTACTACCCTGCTCTGACCCCTCTGTCTCCTTAGGATTGAAATGGAGGTGGATTCTCTGGAGAGAGAAGAGTCTATGATCAGCGTTAATGAGAGTTTTATCCTCAGTAGACTCAAGGCAGTGGAGAAAAGTCCGGAGGACATTATCAAGGTATATACAAACACACATTCTCACAGATACACAGGTGTAGTGTTGTGCTCCCTCTAGTACCTGTTATACTTACTGAGTTGTGCGTGTCTTCTAGGAAGCCCACAACAGCTTTGTTCCTGGTAAGTCATGTGACATCATTTGCAACATCTCTGGTGTTGCGACGAAAGATGAACCCAAGCTAACAGTTCTGTTTTTGTTCTTGCAGAACCATTACACATAACCACAGCAATCCCTGAATCCTTCTCCTCACCAGCCAGTGAACAGTGTGAGCCAAACACACCACGGCAGCGTGAGATCATTCATACATTTAAAACTGTTATACACAATAGCACTGAAATACACAAGAGTTTGCAAATGTAGAACTGAATTTATAGTGCTGTGTTCTGATAATTAATAATGGATTGGATTTATATAGCACTTTTCAAGGCACCCAAAGTGCTTTACAATGCCACTATTCATTCACTCTCACAAACTGGTGGAGGCAGCTACAGTACAATAAGTGCTTTCAAAAGATGTTTACGCCATCTTCTGTCAGCACAGAATGTGACGTCGCCTGGTTGGTTGTGGCTAATAAACCCACATTGGTTTATGTTAGCTAACTGGTGACAGAACCAATAACTCAGTGGAAAACCCTTTTGTGCTGCCCCTGGCTGCAGCAGTAAAACCAAGGACATACTGTCCACTTATACTGTCTGTCTCTTTAACAATAATTGGCTCCATTGTTTGGCTACATTCACTCAAACAGGAAAATCTGTCCTCATTTTTAAATTCTTTACAAACACACAGATTATGAGTAACAGCTGGATTTTTACGTTGTAAATCAGCCTTTGTATGTGTGTAGTGTTTCATGTCTGCTTTAATTTGGCGTTCCAGTGCGCTCTAGTTTTTGAGGATCTACCTGTGAACTTTGCACAGGTATCAGAACGCTGAGTAAAGGATGTCTATATGACTCACTCCTAGTTTCTGCACAAAAAACGTGATTCATCATTTTCCACAGATCTTTAAAAAGGACATCAGAAAGTCACATAAATGTAACTTTTTCACCTCATTAGTGCACATTCTTTCATCTTTGACCACACATCTATGTTTCTGGGTTCTACACATACTGTCCTGTATATGTTATATCAGATATACCATATCTCAGAGCTCAAAGCGAACTTTTTCCTCTGCTTTATTTTTATACATTTGTATCACCCATTGAGAATGACCTGTGGAGACTTACATTAACTAATGTACAGGACATGGATTGTGCTGTGCACCTGGACGGATGTCATGATAATCAGGATAAACTTTAACTGCATTAACTGCCCTCTGTGTCCCAGCTCTGTTTAACATGCAGCTCAATGTGGCTAAAAATACTCTGACTGGGGAGAGCTCAGTACTTTCTACGCCTGATGTTCTTCTGAAAGACTTTCACCAAAACACCGGGCTCAGGGTTCCTGATGATGTCCAGAAGTGTGTTTGTGCACTCAACTCTCAGCAGGTATTTTTATTATTCTGAGCCAAACCCTGACTTCACTTTAAGCAGTGGAGGTGCATGCTTTGTTTTATTCCATTTTAGCTTTGAAACAGATTTGTATGAGAATATTAGCTCCCTGTAACTTTTGATTAGTGACCCTAATACTCCACAACTGGTAATAATGACACCAGCATTTTTACCAAAGTCCCAGTAGCTGCGACTGGCACAGAGCAGTGGACTGGGTGGGGCTAATGTTACACTGGATTAATGTAAAGCTATCTACCTGGGGTGCCAAAGGCAAACAAAGATTTGTTGTATATGATGAATATAAATGGAGGCATGCACTATATCGTTTCTCTATTTCAAGAGAGAGAAAACTACAGTAATGAAGGATGCAGCCGACTGTCGTCTGTTACTGTTTGAACCATCTGCATGGTTCTTAGTTGGTTTTTCCTTTGTTTAAATCTTTATTTTAATAAATCTCAAAAACTATGACAATAAATAAAGGAGCAATAATCCACTGTCTCTTAACTGAGTTCTGTATCACATAGTAGCAACTCCAAATCCACAGTCCTGAACTGTGGCCTCACTTAGCTGCAAAACAGTCACCCACACGAATAAAGCCTGTGTGTGGGAAACACTGGCATGAACATCTCAAGCTAATATAGATTTCTGTTAGCAATTCTGCTGACAAAGAACAAGCATTTTAGCTGTACATGTTCCTTTTCAAGTAGCTCGTGAAGTGACATAAACAGAATGCGTCATGTTAGCTTCTGTTGTGTTTGAATTTCTTTCAGTTTCTGAGTCCTGGTTTTTTTGTACTTCTAGGCATCACGTGGCCAGAATGGTGTTTCTGAGCTATCGGCCAATGAGGTGGAACATTTACTGAGAAATGCTACAATGCATGGTCAAGCAAAGCACCAAAACTGGAACAGGGTGGAGGAGCATGACCTCAGGAAGCAGCCAGGACACTATGATGTCCTGCAAAGACACAAAGCAGACAAAGACTTTAGCTCCAACGAAAACAGCCAAAGAAACCCACACAGTGAGCATCACTACTGTAACCAGGACAGCTGTCTTATCAAAAATGAAGGCAGGAGCCAGCAAAGCAATCTGACGGAAAGTTGTGTGACGCGCCTGGATCACTATGGCAACCAGCGAGATTGTCACTGTAGTTCATATCCAGTGACAAATTGTCACCGTCTTCAGGAAGGCGGGTCTGCAAGCCACCAGCCCAGTGGCATGACCAGAAGCAGCAGCAGGATCACTGAACCATCCAGGTGCTGCGTACCTCTTAGAACACATGACCAGGAAATACTAACACACACACGCTTCAGCTACACTCCCTGTTATATTCCTGCTATTGATTATATCAGTGAGGAAGAACATTACCGCCCATCATTGTACCAGTCAAACAGACAAACTGGGAACAGACACAGAGCACCCCTTACTGGAGATGACCCTCCTTGCACAGTCCTTAGCGTCTTGGACACTGCTGAGCCAATCACAGCCATATTCATGGGTTTTCAGTCAGCGTTGGACGAGAGCCGGCAGGTTCGGGAGTTTGAAGGTTCCCTCAAGGCTGAAATGGTCATTGTTGAGGACGATGAAGACTATGATGACAGCAACATGAAGGAGAAGAAGAGCCACGGGCACATTCCAAAGCCAAGCGCAAGCAATAGAGCTGCTGCACACGTGCAGGGACTTGGAGACGGACACAGAGAGAGCGCGGTGGGACCAGGCGTCAGAAAGATCCGGAAAAAACAACAACCGTGCTGTAGTGTCTGCTAACTGAAAGCCTTCTTTTTTACGTGGTGCTGCCTAAAATGACCGATTCTCCTCGAGCGCTTAGTGACCTTTTGTGAAAGGGAAGATGTGAAATCATCTCCAGCTAATAAACATGTGACACTGTAACTAAAGAGCCCTGTTTAATTTGGTCAGTCTTTATAACGTGTTCCCCACGTATCACATACTGCTGTGTGTCGCTGTAAGTGGACTGTTTTTATATAGCGCTTTTCTGCTTCTACTTCACCAAATCACACACAATCACACAAGCACTGTTTTCCATGCTAACAAGTACTAACAATGAATGAATGAATGAATGAATGAATGCATCAGAGAGCAACTGGGAGTTCAGTATGTTGCCCCAGGATATATATGCTACAGATTAATGTAAAATGTAAGATGACTTGAAAAGATTAACCCACAAATCTGTCATCTGAAGTTGGAATGCATGGAGAAAAAAGACAAACCAAAATAAATCACTTTGAACAGGATTAAATCCAAGTGACACACGTGTTCTTACTGCACATGTGCTAGCAGTGCTTTAGCATGTCTGCTCCTAGCTCCCAGTATTCAAAGCCCAGGCAGCTAGCTTTAACCTCTCAGAATAACAACTCAAAACTGTACTGTTTAACATTTACTCATTTCATTGTTACACTGCAGAGCTGCTGGTTGTGACAACGAACAGCAGAGCAACACCAGCATGATGATGACTGGACTGTAAGATGCTTCACTTTTACTGCTTCAAAGCACTCAAATAAGCCCAGCTCTGATCGTTAGGATTAGGTTTGGACAGCATGTTAGCCTGAAGAACTTTGTAGCTTCATGCATGTTTTTGTTTTGTTTGTTCCCAAAAGCCTACGACAGTAATAAATTAACCAAAATTACGCATTTCCAAGACGCAGCTCTTGATCTGTTGAGGAGAGATCACATGATCTTGATATGATATTTTCCATATGTTGACAATGCACAGCACAATTTTAAGAGTCAGAACTTTGAATTTAAAAGGCTTTTTGTCCGTTTTCAACCAATAAATCATGAAGCTGATATTGAAGACCGTAATGGATGTAAGCTAACATTTAATGGGTAGTTACCATGACCCCAATCTAAAATCCTTTATCAGAATTAATTCAAAACAATGGTTTACATAGACACACACAGACACACACAGACACACATGGAGGTAATAACATTAATGATCTTCTTATAGTCCTCAGGTCCAAATTAAACAATATTACAGAACAAGCACATGTTCCCATAGCAACAGACACAATATTAGGTTTGACCAGTGGAGCGCACTGTGGCTCCCTCTGCTGGTAATAACGGATTGGAGTGACCTACTTCAGAATGACTTCACACTGTGTTGAATGTGTCGGTGAATGTTTGCATTACTTTCCTGTGCTATGCAGCATATTCTGTTCTGGGCTGGCCCACGTGGGTTTAATAATACCAAAACAATATCAGCTGATAAATACTGAACAACAACCGGATGGACAAGTGTGATATTTGTTATAACTGGATGGACTGAGCTGCACAACAGCAGCATGACTGCATTAGCATTCACAGCTCAGGTGCCAATGTTTCAGTTGTGCTTTCTCCAACTGGAACATTTGCATATGAGAAACAATATTCATCATTTCCTGACAGTGGAAGCTTAAACATCTGGTTTGTAAATACCTGACAGTAAAATCATAATTTTACTGTCATCAGCATTTGTAAACCCTTTCGTTCTGATACGGTGTCTGTTGTGATATTTTGATACCATGGTAGCATTTACAGGATATTGTTTTATAGTGATATTATACAGGAAAACTGTTACTCAATAAGGCCCATTTACTAGTTGTTTTTCTCTTTCTCTGTGACCCAAGAATTAATGTGTAAGACTCACAGGCTGGTACCCCAAGGTCGAAAATACCACAGAGACGAGACCACTTCCTTACTCCCATCCTCCCTTCCTTATCCTTTAGAAAAGAGCTTGTTAAAGGCCAGGTGGTTTGTTTCAGAATTCACTAATGAAAGAACTCTGTATTCTATGTCTAGGAGTGTATTTTGCTGGGATGATCATAAATTGTAACTGAAGAGATAAACTACACAAAGGATACTTCTTTGCTCAGGAGGCAGGAAGACGTTTCCTTATTTGGTCTGTACCGGTTTGAACTGAGAACATGCTGACACACAAACCTTTTTCCTCTATATAAGCTGTTGTCTGATGAATAAACCTTTGAGTTGATTGTGGGAAAGCAACCTGAACAGTTTCTGTCACTTTGTTCTCCTAACTGCTCCCGACGTCGTAACTAACCCAGCTGAACGGCATACCTGAGTGTTACTTTGAATAATTAGGAGTATTATAAGGAAAGGACAAAACTCTGCTTATCGCTCACGCCACGGAGGAAACCCGGGACGGAAATTTCCTTCAGTGTCCATTCTGATAGTGCCTTTAAACATTTGGGTGCAGTGTGTGAGATGACGAGCATGTAGAAAGCCCTAGAACAATGATGCTAATAAACCAGCTCATCCCGTGTACGCTGCTCTGACCATTTAATGCGTGTGCGACATTAATCCTGTGTGACACGAGTCAGCTCAGACGTCCCCACAGAGTCACGCTGGATATCACTCTCTGTTAGTCGCTCGTGTCATTAAAGAACTATCCACGAGTTTAACGTCATTAATGCAGGTGCCCGTATCACTGGCTTTGGCACACAGCCACCATTATATTTATCAGCAAACACAATGAAACTGTTTGTGCTGTGGCAGGCAGGACGTGGACCCAAATGCAGACATTCGTGCACGGAAAAACAAACTTTGAATCGGCAGCTTTATTTGCTGGAAAAACCCTTCATGATATAACTTACAGAAAACAAAGCAAACACCTAGAGTATAAAACTAAGAACAAAACACTGCGAAACTAGAAGCGTAGAAAAACTGAAACCAGAAACACGGAGCGACTTACAGCACATGAGGAGGTACGACGTGACAAAGGGCAGAGGAAAACACAGGGCTTGAATACAGTAAAGAGGGAAACTGGAGGGAAACACAGCTGTAATCTGATTACTTTTTTCAGGTAACGAGTAAAGTAAGGGATTACTATTGCAAAAACGGTAATTAGATTACCGTTACTTTCCCGTAGGAACGCTGCGTTACTAAAACCGTGATTTTTTTGCGAGAATGTCTCATGACAGTGACGTAAGCGAGTGCGACGTTAGTGACAACAGCTGTGTGCAGATCAACAATGGATCATATATCGAGTGCAGAGAGAGTATGAGCGTGCAGCGTTTAAAGCGTGGAAGTACTGATCTTACTTTGAGTTTGATTCCATAAAAAGTGACAAAAACATTAGTGTCCGCTGTGCGTGGGAAGAAAACTTCTTTTTACAGCGAAAAAACCCCTAAACTTCCAACAAGCACCGAGTAGCTACGACGTAATGGGAAACTCACAGAGAAACTCGCGGATTCTTCCACTGACCGCGGCACACCTGCACCAGGGTAAACCTCCGCCTGCCCCACTCCTGCTTTACAGGTGAAAATAGAGCAACAGGACCGCTGAGTCTTTGACTTTATTTATTTTCTGCTGTGTTTTACTTGCATCTATTTGAAAGACTGAGTGTAAACACAAAAAATATTTTATTTTATGTGCTGGAATGTGCAGAAAATAGGTTTAAATGTTAAACTAATTTCTTCCAGTCAGAGAATGTTGCATGTAATTAAATGTTTGCTTGATGCATAAAATTAAAAGATTAAAACTAATAAAACAAGTTTTAAAAAGAGACTTTTCCATTTGATTACATTTTGTATGATGGATTATGCAGAAAAAGTAGAATTGGGCTGAAAGATCTATCGCTTTATCACCTCTTCAGGTTGTAAATCGTGTTTTTAAAAAGTAACTAAGTAATTAATTACTTTTGAAAATAAGTAATCAGTAAAGTAACGGATTACTTTTTTGGGGAAGTAATTGGTAATTAGTTACTGATTACTTTTTTATTGTACTTGTCTCTCAGGGACACTGAAGCTTGTTGGGGTCATGCCAGTTTTCAGCATGGACATTTTCAGAATCATGTTATTATTTTTATATATTGTCATTATATGGAGAAGCCTAAACAAAACGAGATTAGAAATTGTCACGACCATGTCTGCTGTAAAAGTGTGTGTCCATGGTGATATCCCATAATAAATGTGCTTCATCCTAATCCGAGTGGGTGAGTCCCACCCTGTGAGTCCCACCCTGTGAACACACAGTGGAAATCTGCAGATCCAGACTCCAGGTTAGCTCTTCTATGCTTTTTGTGTTATTTTGAAGTACATTTCTCCTGAAAGTGTTTAGAACTAAAACAAAATTAAGACCAAGTACAGCTAAATATACAATGCAGCAGTTCACTTCGTTTACTTGGTGTTTCTAGTTGTGTAGGTGAATGTGGTTGATGGAGAATAAAGAAACGCTGAGCACCACTCAGGAGTTATGCTTTATTTAAGATCACCACACCTTTATTTGGCAATAATAAATGAGTGAATGTGGATGCAAACAAACTAATACACATAAATAACACGTATGAGGGAAACATCTGTGACTCCACACTGAAGATCGGACCTTTGCACCAGCTGAGAAGTACATCTGAAATCTAAATTCAATTTATTTCCAAAACTAAACAAAATTAAATGCAAAAACAACAAAACTTAAAGTAAAACTGCAGCCAGGTGTGGATGTGGACTCAAATCCTTGAAATTACAGGCTGATCACTGAGTGCACAGTACAGTGTAATCCAGGTTATAATACAGTATCACAGCAACACAGAAACATGCTGACCCTTCATCCTGTTCTCACAGAGTGCATTCAACACATCTCAGAATTCATAACACAGAGATTTAAGCAGCATATTCAGACTTCCCAAAGCATTAACACAGCATCTAAGTGCAGTCTGCGACCTCTGTGACCTCTGATCAGGGGGTGGGGGTGTACATTTTGCACTTTGAGTTGAATTTTTAGTTGCATTTGTTTTCTGTATTTCAGTTTCCAATATGTGGTCAGCAAAAGGCCATTTCTAGCAGTAATAACTGATATATGTGTGAATAATCCGACATTATTATTGTAGGGTCTACCTTACAGTGTTGTTTGATGCTGTATAAATAAAATTGAACTAAATCTCCAACAAAAATCTTTAGATGGACAACACTGATGTATTAATTATCCTGGTAATCTAACCAGGTCTGAGCCATCGTAGGTGGTAGACCTACCTTAACCGTATATTTTGGAGTAAGGCAAACTGAATGTTTTGGGGAGGAAAAAAAAAGAATAGTTGTGACAGGTTTATTAAATTAGGACTATTTTCTTTGTAGCATGGTTGCTACTGCTTCATTTCCACGAGTCACTGACAGTGTATCCAGGGTCAGGGGTCAGACGCCAGTCAGCATTATCTTTGGATTGAAGTCGTCTACTTTCATTCCAGAATTCCAGCTTTCCAGTCAAAAGCTTTTCCAGCTTTTAGCTGTTCCACAAGGGTGTGTATAAAGACTGTATATAAAGATGGGCATAAAAGCTGATGCTGTTCACTACGGCCGTTATTGTTATATTACAGCTTAACTGAAGCCAGTGATGGTTTTGTGGTCAACACCATCTTTTCAGGTGGAGGTTAACATTGCCAGAATATGTGCAGTGCGGTGGAGTAGGCGGTTAACAGCTGGAAGCTGATTGGAGGAGATACATCACCAAAGAGCCAAATGCACTGTTAACATTTGAGCACTAATATTGCTACATGGATTTAAAGGAAAATATTAACTGAGTGAAAAATCTGAACAACATAGTTCCTTATGTTTATTAGTAACTGGCCAGTGTGTTAATCACACAAGACGGAGCATGTCAATCAAGCACCTAAAAATGGACCTCTGTCTTATTTAAAAAATTACCACCAGCATACTGATCAGAGTGGCTGGTGAAAAATACTCAGTGGGAAAGTTTTTTTGCAGCCTTCTATTAGCAATCTTTCTATTTAAGGTACTTAAAGCTTCGCCTTCAATTTCAAGTTGAAACTATAACACCTAGTGTGGATACAAAGCTAATTATAGTATCTAACAACACCTTCAGCACTTGAAAAGTAGTATTACTTTAACATTGTCATAAAAAGTTGTAAATGTAGGATTAAAATATTAGGAAGGTAGGGCAGAAGGTAAAGAAAAGGTAAGCCAAACTACTATAATCTACTGAGCTGTGGATCTAGCTTCAGGTTGCACAGTGACTCGCAGGTTTAGCTAGGTAGTTTGAGATACTGTAATATAGTTTATTCAGTAATACACTGCAGTGTAGCACAGCTAAAATAAAGTGATCCCAAACAATCTGCTGCATTCCTGTCTGGTGTTGTTCCCCGTGACAGAGAAATCCTGCATCCTGAGCTGACTTGAACGCACCTTTTATCCAAACTAGTGGACGTACTCTGGAGTCATACTGCAGAAGCCAGAGCCACTCATGTGTAAGTCCCATGTGTAAGGAGGATGGATTGGTATGCACTCGTGCACATACGCACACACCACACGGAAATATCAGCTTCTAAAAAACATGGAAAGTTTTCAATAATCTTACCATCACAATATGTTATAAACCTTTTACAAATAAAAGTTTTAAGAATTTATAAGCACTGCTCAGTTCATAAATATATGCAGCAAAAATACAATATGATAAATCTCTCTTTGTAAGAATCAAGACAGGCGATAAAAATCTGTAAAAATATTGACTAGATCTTGTGGTCAGAGCTGTGACGAGCCCTCGCCTCCATAACTGTGGAGCCATACAGGGTTTGGCCAGGTTGTATCACTCCAAGAGAAGCGTGTTTGTCTGGGGATGATTATAAAGCTCAAACAGCACGGGGACACGGCCGTGCAAACATTTGTTTCAGCTTGAGATCTTTCATCCATTTTATAGATGGAAGTTGTTGGTGAGGCATTAGCTACAAGCTATCTGGCAACATATTCGAATAACTGTTGTCCTCTTTTAACTTTTTCACTTCTCTTCAGTTCCATTGCACAGTAATCCTTTTCCTGAGATACATCTTTGTTCCTTATTTGTTTTACTTCAGGATGAAACACAGGCTCTATGATGTCCATTTTTTGTATGATGGTGTGAAGTTAACCTAAACTAATTAACTTATCTACAGTCTAGATAAGAGTAGACTCCGTCCTTATACCTTGGACTCTCGGGGGATAGCTAGGCTCATGATGGAAAAAAGCCTGTGGCACACACAACAACACAGGTTGCAGAGCAGAAATTACACATTTTCTTTTGGTTCCTAAAGTAAAAAGGCTGTAGGCCAACTACTGAGAGGATGAAAACAATACAGTGTGGATGCCAAAGGCAAACTATTAATGTTTAAAACTAAAGGGGGAGGATCCATCATGCAAGGGCAAGTTTCCCTTTATGAGCTGCTCTCATCGAGATCATGCAGCCACTTAACAGAAGCTACTTAAACTGTTTAAAACACTAACAGCTTTCCTCAAAATTGACACGTGTGCCAATAAGGGCCTAAAGGAAGGTAGAGTGTATATTTAACACACTGATCAGAACCTGTGCTAACAGCTGACCTTCATCAAAGAAGCAAAAGTAGCTCTTTAGGAAACCTGGGACATCCAAACTGTTTGGATCAATGGCTCATTGTAACACTTCATTAAGGCAGTGATTTTCAAAGTTTGGCGTGGCACCTTTAAAATACATGAACTATTATTGTGAAGAAAACAACATGCAACATCTTGTCTGCATCTCTGCAATGCATAGCTACAATATTTTCACATATAAAGTCATTAAAATCGAGCATGTGACTGCCAAGAAGTAAAATTGAAAATCACTGCATTCGAGTCAGTCATTCACATAAAACAGATGTCAATAAATAGTTCTACTAGTGCCTTAGCTCAGCCATATCTAGTTATCAAAGTGCTGTAAATATCATATATCGAGGAGAAAATCACAAATGTTAAAATGTGAAAATTCACATTAAATATCACATGTTAAAACCAGTGGGATTAGCATGACTGCAGATTAAGACTTATATATACTTATGTTTGTTATACAGCTTTAGGTAATCTGTCCACAGGAATTATTATATAAAGGAAAAAGTGACGTTACAGGCAGGTCCAATGTGTCGGACTCTTTTAGATAGTCTGACTTTTAAAGCCACTGAGACATTGTGAGAAAACCAGCTCAGGTAAATTACTGAAATCATTGAAACCGAGAAACAGTTCTCTTCTTCTGTGGTGTCCAGGTGAAAAACCCACATTTGAGCTATAACCCATAGCTCTGACAAATGTTGTAAAACACATTGGCTGCCGATACAAGGGACTGACTGAGAGCAAAACTAAGGAAGAAACAGGCAGGGGACTTGATTTTGGCTTTTACAATGTCTGACAGCTGAGCAGTACCGTTGCTTACTTCTTCTGATTGGCTAGTAGGGAGGCCTCCCATCGTTGTGCCATGGCATTTTGCTGTCGAGGCACTGAAGAGAGGGAAGGAGGGAACTGGAGGGAGGGGAAGACTCAGCTGAACCACTGGAGCAAAGATGGATGGATGGATGATGGAGGATGGATGGATGGATGGATGGATGGATGGATGAATGGATGGATGAATGGATGGATGAATGAATGATGGATGAATGATGGATGGATGGATGGATGGATGGATGAATGATGGATGAATGATGGATGGATGGATGATGGATGAATGATGGATGGATGGATGATGGATGGATGATGGATGGAGGATGGATGGATGGATGGATGAATGATGGATGGAGGATGGATGATGGATGGATGGATGGATGAATGATGGATGAATGGATGGATGGATGGATGGATGGATGGATGGATGATGGATGGATGATGGATGAATGGATGGATGAATGGATGGATGGATGGATGGATGATGGATGGATGATGGATGAATGATGGATGGATGGATGATGGATGAATGATGGATGGATGGATGATGGATGGATGGATGGATGGATGAATGATGGATGGATGATGGATGGATGGATGGATGGATGGATGAATGATGGATGAATGGATGGATGGATGGATGATGGATGGATTGATGGATGATGGATGAATGATGGATGGATGGATGATGGATGGATGGATGATGGATGGAGGATGGATGGATGGATGGATGATGGATGATGGATGGAGGATGGATGGATGGATGGATGGATGATGGATGATGGATGGAGGATGGATGGATGGATGGATGGATGATGGATGGATGGACATTAGAGAGAAAGAAAAATGAAGAGAAGATGTAACAGAAATGCTGGATAAAGTGATGCAGGTGTAATGGTTCGATGAAATGAGGTAAATAATGAATATATTTGCTAAATTGTGAACTGGTGAATGAAAGGTGCGATCAATCCAACTGATTGATGAGTCAGAAAGGTAGGGTAAAAAATGAGTGAAACAATGTGTATGACATATACAATGGGTGATGTACAAACGAAAGTCAGAGTGACAGTTTAAACAGCATCATTACATTCTCTGCTATCATGCACTCTATAAACCATTACTTTGAAAATGACCATTTAACTGTTTGACAGCAACTGTATTTTAAAATAAAAGAAAGTTTAGAAATCATTTGTTTGTGGCCACCTTAGAAGCCTGTGGTACATAATCTGCTGATGAAGATAGAATAATCATATTTAAGCATTAAATAATAGTGAAAATTGTTTGAGGCGCATTCATGGTTTAGTCAACTTAGAAAGATGATAAGAGAGGAAGAGCCTAGGTAAAGTAAGCAGTTATTAAAGTTCCTGCATTTAATGCACTTCATATGGGGCAGCTATGAATTATTTTTTCTCTGATGGTTAAAATTTTATTTCTGAAGAATTTCTCGTTAAAGTTAAAAGAAAACCTCAATTTAGCTCTGACTCTCTGTCAGCTCATTTGTATTAGAGGTGTGCATAATGATTTCCAGACTTTGGTGCTGACACAACTTTGTCTTCTACAACAGCTGTAGAGTGCATGCATATGAATGTGTGTGTGAGTCTGCCAACCTTGTGGTCACAAGACAAACTGGATCGCTCTATTTTGCAGGTCCTGGAGGGGGATGACGGGGAGGAGACGCTTCTGTCTGGAACCACTGACACTGGTATCAAAACAGAGGAAGTTCCCACAGCATCATCAGCATATATGAATTAGGGCCTAATTGAGAACTACACAGTCTATAAGACATTTTTCTAACATTTCTTTTCAGATCCGGAAACACTTATAGATGCTTGTTGGGAAATTTTCCCAAGATGTCACCAATCATAAAAAAGGGAGTCCTCATTAAAGCCTTTAGTGGTGAAGCATACATCAAAGGCTGATTTATGTGTCATATTGGTAACAGATTAACACTGTGCTGTTGACCTGTTTGACTTAGCAATTGTTGTTTTCACTCAGCAGTGAAAACTGTTAGTGTTGGCTAACATCATGAACATACGGAGCCCCGCAGGGGACATGGGAGAAAAAAAAATTAAGACGGACTTTTGCGAGATCTCGCACTCAGAAAGAGAAAGAGAAATTTGTTAGAAACTTAAATGTGGACTCTTTTACCTATCTATGCCTAAGCACACGGTCTTACATTCAAACACATTCAAACACTGACTCATTTGAATAAATCTACAATAAAATAAAAGGTTTCTAGTATGTTAGGTTGTGTGCTTCCTACATCATTAGTGTTTTAGTTGTGTGGATGATACATACCGTTGTACGTAACATTATCACTCAGACCCGGAGACACCAAAACAGTATCGTACCGCTCTCTCCCTCTCTTCCACTCCTCCTCTCTTTTCCTCCTCCACATCTCCTCCCTCTGCCTTTTCCACTCCTCCTCCCTCTGCCTCACCATCCTGATCTCTTGCTCCACCAGTGACTGGCTGCTGAGTGAGCGCAGCTTGAAAAAAGGATTTGACGTGAAGGTGCTCTCCTGCGGTTCCACGGACAGTTGGGTGGAGCTTAGGCAGAACTCAGACGCACTGCGAATGATCAGATTGGAGGTTTCTACAACAATGACATTAGCGGAAGGCACTGCATCTGAATTTGCTGGCCAATCAGAAAGGCCGCCGATTGCAGAAGAGAGCAGACGATTCCTGGAGGCGGGGCTAGAGGAATCAGGCTCCAGGATGATGACATTGTTAGCTGTCATTTCATGGTAGACAGATCGGGGAAGGGACGAGGAACAGGAAGGAGTTGGGGAGATGGAGAGTGTCGGGGTGCGGCAGGCTGGAGGTCTGGGTGGAGATCGTCCTGTCTGCAAGCTGGATGGCCTGCATACAGAAAAGAACAATGTGAATGTTAAGTGTTTTGAATGGAGGGGTTTTGGGTCATTTTGACAAATATTCAGAATCCTTTCTGAATTATTCTGTCTAAAATGTGTTTCTACAGTAGAACTATCACTCTTCTATGCACTTCTTTTAACTCAATAGGTTGGGTTTATTTTGGTTGTAGGGTGATGGGTACAGACAGCAATTTTAATTAGATTTCACTTCTTAAAAGCTTAATCAAATGATTACCTGCCCAGCAATAAACAAACATGTACAACCTTCACTGGGACACTAACAGTTACATTTGATGGAAGCCAAACCAGAGCTTAACGAAGAGAAATAAATAGACAAATGCTTGCTATCACAGACACCATGGCAACTTTAATGTCAACTTTTATTAGGGGTCTGCGTAAAAATGAACATCGATGTGAAAGTGCTGCTAACCTGGCCAGCAGGAGGTACAGTAACTCAAGAGTCAGCATGCTTGACCCATGGCCTCAGTAAACACTTTCATGATGAGTTTATCGTTTCAGTTTCTCATTGAATAAAATTAATATTATATAGATATTGTAAATGGTGGCCTCCAATAAAGTAAAATAGACAAAAATGTAGACACTTTATGACTGACAAGCACATACAAAAGGGCAGTATCCTTATTTCACACTCAGGTCCATCAAAATCACTTGAAAAATCTAGTTCTAACAGGGTATTCCCCAAACTTGAATACCCTGCAATCAGAAAAAAAAACAGTTCCTACTCCTTATAGTTAATCTTCAATTCTATCTACAGGGTGAGCCATTTATATGAATACACCGTAATAACATGGGAATGGTTGGTGATATTAAAGTCCTGTTTGTGGCACATTAGTATATGTGAGGAGAAAACTCCTCAAGATGGGCGGTGACCATGGTGGCCATTTACAAGTCGGCCATCTTGGATACAACTTTTTTCAATAGGAAGAGGGCCATCTGACACATCAAACTTATTGGTAATGTCACAAGAACAACAATGGTGTGCTTGGTTTCAACGTAACTTTATCCATCCATATAGCCATCCATCCATTCACCCATCCATCCATTTATCTAACCATGCATCCATGCATCCATCCATCCATCCATCTTTCCTTATATCTATCCATCCGTCTGTCCATTTATCTAGCCATCATTTATCCATCCATCCATCCATCATCAAGGCTGCCCAGACTTCCCTCTACACCTCAGCCACCTCCTCCAGCTTATCCGTAGGAACATCGAGACATTCCCACAACATATAAGAGTTGTTATCTGTCCAGCATGTCCTGGGTCCGCCCTGGGGCCTGCTCCTTATAGGACATGTCTGAAACACCTCTCCAGTGAGGCATCCACCTCAATAGGCTGCTTTCAATGCGGAGGAGTAGCGGCTCTACTCTGCACCACTCGATCTGAGCTCCTCACCCTATTTTTAAGGGAGAGGCCAGCAGTCCTTCGAAGAAAGCTCACTTCTGCCGCTTGTATCCATAATGTCATTCTTTTGGTTACTACCAGAGCTTGTGACAGTTGAGAGGCAAGGCTTTCAAATGAATGAAAATTCTATCTAGGTGCATTTAAGTGCCTTTGAGATCATAAGGACTGCATTCTGTTGCTATGTGAGTTTTCATGATTGCACAATACAGCAGAGCCAATTACTGCTGGTGTGTAGTGGTAGACTAGGACTTTTTGGTTGCTGTACCTGGGTATTGGGAGGCCATGTGCAATCATCCCCCTCTCCCTGCGGTGTCGTTCCTCTCTCTCTAGAGTCAATCGGATCTCTCTCTCCACTGCAGTCTCAGGCTCCTCCAGGGTGCTGCGGTATGACGAATCATCCAGACCTGAGTCCTCTGAGCTAGGGGACAGGGTGGAGGACAGAGGAGGTTCCCTGGGCATGGGGATTTGAATTTCCCTTGTATAGGACAGGAGGAAACCACACTCAAGTTGAGAAGGATGTGAAACCTACAGCGTACTAGCTACTTGCTAAGTGTACTATGTTGGCTGAAGGACTCATCTTGTTAATGTGGTGCATTGTTCTTTGTTTTACTGCTGGGCATGAGCCCTGAAAACTATTCCACTGTCACTCTACAGCGTCTGTTAGCACTATAAATTGTATGACGCATTTTTAGGTTGAGTCCTTGAAACCTCAACGAAGGCTGTAGTAGAAAATATTTACGGTGAGGATGACTAAGACTCCAGGGTGAAGATTTACCTGTGTTTGAGCCGGGGACTGCGAGTGGGGGGATACAGTGAGGAGTGGGTGCCCTGGAAGCTCCCCTGAGCTCTCAGTCCCGGTTTTGGGATAGGCTGACCTTTGACCTCTTCTTCCATCTTCTTCCACTGCTGACGGGCCAAAAGGAAGTCCACATGCTCAGTAGAGACATTTTCACTTTGGGTCTCTTCATGCACGCAGAAATCTACAGGGACCTGACGGGAGAGATTAAATGTGGGGTTAGCAAACAGCCAGTGACTCTTTGACTCAGCTAGAGTCCGACAGCCAGGCTGGGCATATCAGTCAGGTGTTGGTCAGGTGAACCATCTGTCACATGACTCAGGCTCTCCTCCAGACTGTTTTCATTCATAAAGTGCTTTATAAACTCAAACATTAAGGTTAACAAGTGGAGCTTCCAGTTTCAGTGCAGTTAGTTAAACAACAAAAAAACACTTACTGTTTAAAGGACTGTTGGGATTTCTTTCTATCTGTAAGGCTAATGTCTCATAATTAGCATCACATATCTGTGTTTTGTCTAATACTGCTCACAGTGTATTGCAGAACAGTTTTGGATTCATTCTGATAGCGACAGACTAAGACCCCGTCACAAGGGCAGAGATAGCTCAGTAGGTAGAGTGGTGGCCCCATGATTGGAAGGTCGGGGGTTCGACTCCACTGAACGGCTACCCTGAGGTACCCCTGAGCAAGGTGCCGTCCCTACACGCTGCTCCCCGGGCGCTGCATTGGTGGCTGCCCACTGCTTCACTGGGTGAATGGGTTAAATGCAGAGGAACTATTTCCCTATGGGGACTAACACGCACACTTTATTATTAAGAGTGTGGACGAGGTTGTAGTACCTACAAGACAACAAGGCCATACATCAGACCTGATGGAGGACAAGAGGTGGTTGCCATGGTGATGGGTGAAGTGGCATCTCCAAATAAGGAAATGCCCAGAAAGATGCAGAAGAAAAAACGTGAGCCAAAGTGCTGGATCTCAGCCCGATAAATAGAACTGTGGCTTTCCTCCAACTTTTGACCAATCACCTTAGAGCCCTGTTTACCACACATAATAAAAGCATTAGTGTCTGAGTGTGGGGCTCTTTGTTCATTTGGGTCTCCTGAGTGAGCAGAAAGACACACAGCCTTTTGTCTCTGAGCCAAAGAGACTGAGGTCCATTGAAATTTTAACCGTTTTCATAATAAACTGTGAAAACTTACAACATATTTGTCTTCTCTCTCATAAAAACCCTACAGGACAGAGAGAAATGGACAGCATGTCCTTGGTTTCGTATAAAACTGATATAGATATAGACCGAGTTTTAGTTTTAATGAGTTAATGGTTCTGTTACTAGTTAGCTAACAGAAACTAATCTAAGTCTATTAGCAGCAACCAACCAACTCAGTGACATCACGTTCTGTATTGGTACAAGACGGCGCTAAACTTGTTCTAAAAACTTCAAACACGTATTTTTAAATCCAGCTTCACAGTCAGTGTTAAACCTATGACAGTATGTGAGAGCAGGGATCCACAGTGTAAATTAGCCTTTTCATGTCACCTTTGAGTGGACTATGCTATCACTTTCAGCTGTGGTTGCACAGTTTGGACACAAGGTGGCAGCGATGATCTTTATTCCCTTTTCTTGTTAAAATGGACATGTTTGTTATAATGCAGCAATGAATACTTCTGAGATTCGTCTGTGTTATAACTGCAGAGTTCGCTTTAGTTGATGCTTGAATTAATGTCCTAGAATTCTGATACAAACTACGAGTGCTAATGCTGGGTGATGGGTTCAAGGCTCTTACAGTCATTGCACATGTTGCAGCTCCCTCTATCAGACACTGACAGTGCAGTTTTGGGTGGTACAGATGAAAAGTGTCAGAAACTGTAACAGATGAGTGACAGAGACACAGCTCCATCTACTGTTGGCTAACTGACAGGCACCCTGTTAAGACCAGAGTTTATAAAGCTCATGTGTGCCTATACTGTACCTGCTCTGGTTTAAGTTTAGGCTTTTCTATTTAGAGATAGCTTAAGTTACACAGCAAAATCTAGGGTGTCTATATGGGTCCACACCTCTGAGTGTTAAATACAACACTGTTGAGTGTTAAATTAACACTTTTGACAGTGTTATATGTTTAAAAGTAACCTAGTCAGTTTTGAAGATTAACAAAGACTAACACTGAGCAGTGCTGATTTTCTAACACTGGAAAATAACTCAAAATGTTAGAAATGTTCCAGTGTTAGAAAACCAGCACTGCTCAGTGTTAGTCTTTGTTAATCTTCAAAACTGACTAGGTTACTTTTAAACATATAACACTGTCAAAAGTGTTAATTTAACACTCAACAGTGTTGTATTTAACACTCAGAGGAGCTTATTGCATTTTGGCAAACATTTTTTGTTGTCATAATTCATCTCTGTTAAATGTCTGGTGAAAAGTGTTGAACCAAGTTAAAAGCACAAAGAAAACACCGCCGTGTCTCTGCATCAGGCTACATATAAACAGCAAACTCACCTTCTTGTCAGGGTCTGTGGAGCTCGCTGTGGAGCTGACTGAAGGAGACCGTAGGAAAAGATCTCTCCTCAACCTCATCTGGTCTTCATCATCATCCTTTCTTCCCACCCTGTACTCCTCCACCGCCACCTCTCTCTTCTGCGCTTGATTTTTTGCATCTGCTTTGACTTCATTGTCTTCTTCCTCTCTTTTGGCCTTCTCCTCTTCTTCAAATCTTGCATCTTTCTTCCTCTCCTCTTCGATCTGGCTGGTGATGTCAGAGGGGGCAAAAGCTGACCACTGGTCCTCACCTGCATCGCTGTCTGAGTACACGATGACACGCTCTGCTTGGAGGCAGTCACTGAGGTGGCTGTCACTGAGGTCATCCCTGATTGTGAAGTCGGGACCCCAAACTTCTTGTGACACGGCCTCCAGAGGATGTGAGGTGGTGCCTAGTGGCTCAGATGGTGAAGGACACAGCAGACTGTCTGAGGGGAAGAGGAGATCTGAAAGGACATCTTCTTTTGCCTCTTCCTCTATTCCTCTGATCCAGCTATCCTCTTCTTTTGTTCCTGGGTCTTCTCCCTCTTCTCCACCCCCCACCTCCCCACCCTCTGTATTCTCTCTGCTTTCATCATCTCCCTCTGTCTCTCTTCTTTCCCAGCTATCACTCTCTGTTTCTCTTTCGTTTCCATCTTCTCCCTCTATTTCCCCTCTCCCTTCATCCTCTCCTCCTTCACTTTCACTGAGGTCTCTTCCTTTCTCATCTCCCATCTCAAAAATGAGATAGTCACACTCATCTCCTTTCCTATTTTCTCCTCCTACAGCCTCGTCTTCCACCCTATGGACCCCAGGAAGACACAGTTGGTCCTCTTCCTGGTTGTGGCAGCTAAAAAGGCTCTCTCTTTCTATGTCTCTTAGCGGTGCTGATGAGCTCATCTCCATGGTAACTGCACTGACTAGCGGTGGGGGAGAGGGAGGGCAGACGGGGTTATTGCTGCTGGAGCTAGCGTTGTCGTGGTTAGCGTCTGTTAGCTCAGGTGTTGTCCTCCTTAGCCCAGTCGTAGCTCTCTGAGGAAACATACGTGTAGTTGTAATTCATTTTGTGGTTATAATGGAGCGGAAATTAAAAAAAAAACATACTTGGATTAAAAACATGAAGTCAATTCAAAAGTCCAATCTACTAAAATCTCATAATTATGATAACAATGACGGCTTATGGGTTTGCATTCTTTCCAATGAGCGGCAGTGACCAACGTGCATAAAGGAAGCCTGCGAGAGTTCAGGCTAATAGGTAGATGGATACACATGGATGTCACACAGTGACACCCAGAGGAGGATGACAGAGTCAAAGAGGGCTATCTGAACTACAGGACTGCTTTCCTGCAGAATCTCACAAAGCAGACGTTGGTGTGAATCATGGATGAAAGTGCTCCTGTCACTGCTGTGCTTAGCAGTACGAGGTTCTAAAGGAAAAGAAAGCATACCTGGTGCACTAACTGGTCAGAGGGCCCGGTGGCGCCAGTGTCCGGCAGCCTCGCCTCTGTCAGTGCGCCCCAGGGTGGCTGTGGCTACATGTAGCTGCCATCACCAGTGTGTGAATGTGTGTGTGAATGGGTGGATGACTGGATATGTAAAGCGCTTTGGGGTCCTTAGGGACTAGTAAAGCGCTATATAAATACAGGCCATTTTAACCAGTTCTGATAGTGAAAAACAGCTCTTCTTACTGATGCATATACAGGAAATACTTAAGCAAGGGCGGGGGTTACTGGAGGTGGACAGGCTGCTTCTGATTGGAGGCTGTTAACATTATAAATTTCATTTAATTTCGTGTCAGCTTAGCAATGGTTTAATCTACATCACAGTTACTCAGTTAATAACACTGAAAACACAGCAGGGAGTAACTCTCTATGAGAAAAGTCACAGTTTTAACTTGGTATCTCAAATATGTGTTTCCCCTCACTGGGCCCACGTCCTCATTTGAGGTTTGATAGCGTTTTAGTAGGTAAAGGTGAATGGCTTGGACAAGAATTGAGCTGCGGTTTGGGGAAGACCCTGACCGGGCCTGGCAGGTCCCCATGTACTAAATAGAATTGAAGAAGCTAAAGAATTTAACAAGGCAGGGAAGGTGGGGCACGTAAATGAGAATGAACAGCTTGTAGAACTGGGGGAACATACATAGATGAGAACTGGAAGGAGCATATTTGGAGGTGTGGTCCTGCTCCTGAAATTCTGATACTTTATCTCCAATTTAGAATTTGACAATCACTCTAGTTAAAGTCTGCTTCTACAGTAACCTGTATTTGGTGTTACAGGTCTGTTACATAATACATGAAGGATCAGTGCTAATCAGAGATTATAGATCAGAAACATCATGAGAACCTTGGATGGAGGTGGTCTGCAAAGTGGTTTGCAGATGGGTAACAACTGTGGGTAGGCTAAAGCATCTTATCGCCTGTTTGAATTTATCACCCTACATGGTTTAGTAAATTAGAAGTTAAAACTGGTAAATCTTTAGCAGCTGCACAGGTATGCACACGAGTAGGTGGAGACCAAACACAGAGCTAAGATTAAAGTAGAAACACTTGGTTAATTCAACACACACTGAGCTACACTGTTAAACTTACACTATAATAAGGCATATGCAAATATACAATTACTCAACAATTACTGAATATATCTGAATATATAACCGTCCACATACTCATGAGTACATCAAGGTACAGTACTGCACATGGCCTCATATGTTTGATGAGATAAACTCAAGCCATCCTCTCATTACCATGGTGGCACTGCGTTGGCTGTGAGTGGGTTTGCATATTATTATGGTCTGTCGTTAAAAGCATGTGCTGGTGACAGATGGGAGGTGTTGCTATGGTAACACTAAGTATAGCTGCAGAGGCAGGCAAGCTGCTAAAGTCAGTTCCTTTTCAGTTCAGTCCCACTGTGTGAAGAGAGATCACATATTATAGCCCATCACTTCTCCTTGGTTGCGTGAATAAAGTGACTTCATACAAAAACTTCTTTAGTTGCATAACAGCACATTTATGGTATAACATTCATAAACAGCAAACGTAGGAACTAAAATGACACCGAGCAAATATAAACTAAAACATATGAAGATAGAGTCCTCTGCATCAATGGCCCATGACATGCATACCTGCACCAATGTGTCAACTACAACACTGGATCAGTGCCAATGCAGCTATAGTTTGTAACAAGTTTGTGGCAGTAAAGTCATCAGAATTTCTCGGTGGAGTAATGCTTTTTTCATGCAGCACCTCTCTGGTTTCTAAAAGTTCTACCCAACAGGATTTATCACAAACACTTATGAAGATGACCTGTTTCTTGTCCTCTTCTGCATTTCCAGCACTGGAAATGATTCCAGACGGCATAAAGTCCATGAGTGAAAGGGGCTTTAGTTTTACTCAACAACCTCAATTAATTCTGATGTGATGAGTCTCTGAAGGCATTTACTTTGAAGAGATGTCATTTCCAGTATGCTGCATAACAGATGATTAACGTCTCTCTGCATCAATTAACATTAAGCCGTAGTACAAACTGAGTGAATGCGCATAGGCGGAAACATTTACTTACATTTTGATTCATAGGGGAACAAAATTACTTTTCATCCTGAGCTCTCACTGCTTTATTTAGACACGTTGTTCTATCCATGGCATTTTTAATCAAATTCATGGAAAAGGTTGCGTGCATCTACCAAGGCCAACCATCCCAGCTCACAAATCATTTTGTTTACACTTTAACTATTAACCCTGCACTTCCAGCTTTCGTAATATTATGCATGGGTTTTAACTATGCTGGCAGTTAGCCTGTAACTGTTGTAGCCTTATTCTGCAATTCTTCCCCTACTTTAAGCTTTCCAAGTATAACAGCTGTCCATTGATTTTAGCTAACAGTTCATCTGTGGGCTTGCATGGATTCTGTCCAGAAACTCCAGTTTTATCCCACAGCCCAAAGACATAAATGCTAGGGACTGTTTATACTAAATTTTCCACAGGTGTGGATTTGAGAGTGTGCAGCTGTCTGTCTTTTTGTGCATCTGCTGTGGTGGACCTGTCCAGGATATACCCTGCATCTGCGTAAGGAGGTAAAAGCAAGAGGTAAAGTGGCGACTCAGTATTTTGAATTTCAATTGTTGGTTATGTTCATAGCTGAGGTGGAGTAGTGGGTTAAGGGTGTGGTGTGAAGGAGGCTGACCAGAACACATGAGCCGGCAGCTCAGGCTGAGGGAAGAAGCTGAAGCATCCCGACAGCACTGTAATTAGAAAAGCATGATTGGAAATAAAGCCTCCAATGATCTCCAACGCTGTGGATACAGGGTCCTCACTTTACAAGTGATGCTGAAACCCAGGCATTCTTGTACCCAGTCCGTCATGTGCATGGAGCAGGCAGCAGTGCACCAGCACCAGCTGTTGGAGGACAGGCTATGGTGGACCCTGGCTCGCACATACCCTTGTGTGGCATTGTTGGAGAGCGAGTGGGTGGATGTTAGGTAAGTGCATGGGGACTAGGGCTAGGCGATATGGCCTAAAATCCATATCGCGATATAATTTGAAGCATGTGCGGTAACGATATATATCACGATATATTCTTTTCTTCTGTATAACGTATTTTTCCACACTATAAGGACTTAAAATCATAAGTGTACCTTATGTATGAATTCTGGTTGTTCTTACTGACCTCGAACCGATTTTGGCTGCAGAAATCTGTTAAAAAATGTTTTAGTACAACTTTGGTAAGCAGCACTGCTTGATGGATTGTCAGAGCATTACGGCTGCCGTAGTGAGGAGCTTCACGGAGTAATCTGGGTCCAAAACTCCGTCCGCTTCAGGTCCAAAAGTCAAACGAACACTGAGAGTTAAAAACGGTCTAAATTCTTTCATCTTTAATTAAATCATCAGCGTTTCTGCTTTACCAGGTGTAACAATTAAGTTTAACATCCAGGCATCCATGAAAACAGATTTATTAAATTTAACGGAGTTAGAAGTTAACAGGAAGTTAGCTCGCTAGTTTCCACCTAAACATTTCATACCATGTTCTGACTGAGATTTTTGAAGCTATTTCAAACGTACAGCTCTGCTACCACTTCCAACATAAATGAAACTAAACAGCAGTGACGTTTGTAGGGTTACTGAAGTTATGTTAGCATAACATTAGCACAGTGAAGCAGGAGGATGAACGCCAACTTTTTTTTCCACTCGATAAAAGTTAACGTGAGGGATTCTGGTGGTCAGGGACAAATGCAGTCGCATAGCAGGATGCTGTACACGGGCCAAACTTCAGTCAGGACAACAACTGAGATTATTCATCCACAATACGAGGTTAGTTATTAATGTACTGCAACAACATGGGAACAGAGCAGCTGCGAGAGAATTCAACATTAATGAATCAATGTTATGGAACGGCTGCGTGCAGACAGGAATAGGACCCAAGGTGCAGACACTCGGAGGCAAAACTTGAACTCAAAACAGCTTTAATGTTAAACTCAAATTTAACATAACTGGAAATATCAAAATAAACTTACACCGGAAGACTGACAGAACACACAGCTAGATAAACAGTAGATCCCAACAATGACAACCTGAAACACAGGGCTTAAATACATAGAGGGAGCAATCAGGGAATGGACAACTGGAGGGAAACACAGCTGGGGCAAATCAGAACTGACGAGACCAGGAAGCGTAAACCGAACACACTGAGATAAGACAGAGACCTTCAAAGTAAAACAGGAAACACATAACACAGACTGAACAAAGACAGACTCACATGCAGGCACTACAACAGAGGGAACAGAGACGTGGGACCAGGGCAGACACAGACACTGACTGGACACGGGGATATAGCGGACAGGGGAGACAGCAACTAAGGATTACACAGAGACAAACCATAAGACATGACTCTAACAAAAACCCAAAGACTAGAAATTATAAATAATATAATAAACTCAAAAACCCTGGGTCAATGACCCAGGCATCCTAACAGAATCAATGTTACGGAAGTGGAGGAAGCGCAGTTTTTGGCTTTCCCCATATTTCAAAAGTGCTTCATCTCTTTGCTATGACTGTCGCCCGCCATAATTTGCAGATGATAATGGTTGTAGACACTGCGATGCTTTCGACCAAAACAGGCGCAGCTTGATGACATCATCAACATGCGCTATCGCGATAGAGCGGTATAGTCAAAATCTCTATCGTTGGCCAAATTTATATCATTTCTATTGTATATCGTTTATATCGCCCACCCCTAATGGGGACATAAACAAATATCCCATAGGCTGCGGTTAGCTCACACTGGATGCATCCCTTAATTGTGGTGACAGATTGGCTCGGGTTTAATAACCTGTTGGGAAAGTGTGTGGATGCGTTCATGACCTCACCAGAAAGGGATAGAAAATCCACTGGTCCCAGTTAAGCATGTCTGTGCACCAGCACCCAGAGCGATGTTAAAGCTGAGTGAAATGGTAAAATGGTAAATGGCCTGCATTTGTATAGCGCTTTTCTAGTCCATAGGACCCCAAAGCGCTTTACACTACATTCAGTCATCCACCCATTCACACACAGGCGATAGCAAGCTACATTGTAGCCACAGCTGCCCTGGGGCGCACTGACAGAGGCGAGGCTGCCGGACACAGGCGCCACCGGGCCCTCTGACCACCACCAGTAGGCAAACACGGGGTTAGTATCTTGCCCAAGGATATTTGGCATGCAGCCAGGGATCGAACCACCGACCTTCTGATTAGTGGCTGACCTGCTCTGCCACCTGAGCTACAGCCACCCCCAGTCAACCCCAGCCTAACAGAAAGACCCTGAACTTCAACAGGTAACCAAGGCAGTAATGAGCAGTCAGGTTTCAGCCTTGATTTCTACCCGTTCATGTTTCTAAAATAAAATCCCTGTGTTGATTTTGCTAAGTCTCTTTGTGCTTGTGCTTTGGTTTTTGTGTTTGCTTTTGCATTTTGTCCTCAAAGCTGATTTTTTAAATCAGCAAATATGAGTATGTGTAAAGCTTTGAGCAAGTGTGATGGCTAGATGACTGGGTCAGAGCATCTCTAACACTACAGCTTTCATGTTCCAGGTCTGCAGTGTTCAGTATCTATCAAAAGTGTTCCAAAGAAGAATAGTGGTGAACCAGTGACAGGGTCATGGGTAACCAAGACTCACTGATGCACAAGGAGAGGGAAGGCTGGGCCGTGTACCGTATTTTCACGACCATAAGGCGCACTTAAAAGTCTTGGATTTTCTTCGAAAAGTACGGCGCTCCCTATAGCGCAGTGCGCCCTGTGTGTTGTAAGGAGGACGTAGTAGAGAACACCATGAGAACGCTAAAGGGTGAAGTGTGGGCGTTGATCGTATATACCGGACAATCGCACATACCTGTATAAAAGGACAGGTATGTGCATTATGTGGAACATCGTTGTTTTAACAACCCTGAAAATGGCAAAGGGTACCTAGACCCGGTTTGTAGAGTACGCTTGGGGAGTGTGATCGTGTGTACAGCGTCTCTTTATGTCTGTCTCCACGTTGGTTGAGTGTGGAGTAAGTGCATATGAGAGCATGAGGGTGGGAATGGATGTTTGTAAATGTGTGTGCCTGTATTTCTGTGTCTATATGTCAGGTTGGGTGTCAGGCGCCACCTCTCTGGGGACATCTCAGGCCCTCCAAGGTTTGGAGGCCTATCTCCCCCTACCACCACTTCCCCTGCCAGTGGCGGACTCCCTCAGACATCGGTGCGTTGGTGGTTCTTTGTGTCCGGGGATGGGCGTCCAGGTACACACCGGCTCACTCCTTGACGGCCGCTTATCGGGGCCTGGAGCCTGGGGCTCGCTCGGGCCACTTCGGAGGTGGGGTGCCCCCGGCCTCTCGGCCTGGGGCTCGGTCACTCAGGCACGGCTGGCTGCCGGCGGAGCTCACGGGCACGTCACTGCAACTCCCCCTGGCTTCTGCTCCGCGGCTGCTGAGTGAGCCCTCATCTGGGACTCTCCTCAGCTCTTTCTGGGACAGTGGCGCGGCTGCCCCTCTGTTGGTCTTCCTTGGTCTCTTGTGTTCTGGGGGCCTCTGGATGTCTGGAGTTTTGATCTCCTCCATACCTGCTTCATGCCCTGGAGGACGGGGCTGTGCCCCCCCCCCACCCCCACACCCTCTAGCAGATCATTACATGAAGGAACCTTTTAAAAACAAGCGCGTCCATGCTCACAGGTGTACACACGGGTGATCACACCCACAAACTACACCCTTTTTGGCTCCTACCTCAAAGCACACTGTGTTCTGTTGATCTTATGTGCTGCACAATAATGTTTAATATTTAGTATTTACTGTCATATTCCCATATATCATTGTGATGCTGTTTATTCTATTACTCTTGTTCTCTTCTGCTTGTTTTCTTTTTTCTTTCTCAGCAGGTGATCCAGGTGATTGATATATGCATTTTTTATTTCTTTCTTTTTTTTTTCTGCTCACCCGCCTCCTACAACGCGGGTCTCGCCACTGGCGATATGAGCGCCTACAAAGCGGCCTCATACAGCGTGCGGCGCGCGGTGAGAGATGCCAAACGCCAGTACCGGGAACGTGTGGAGTCCCGCTTCCACCAGGGCGACACACGGAGTATGTGGCACGGACTACGCACCATTACGGACTACAAAGCCAGGGACACTGCGCCGATCAACGCCGACTCTGCATTCACCAACGAGCTGAATCGGTTCTACGCCCGTTTCGAGGTTAGCCAGGCGGCTAATGCTATCTACCGCCTGACTACCGAGGACAGTGACGTCATCAGCGAGAGACCGGTGACCAGCATCGCGGAGCATGACGTCCGAGCGGCACTGAGGAGAGTGAACACAAGGAAAGCGGCGGGGCCAGACGGCATCACCGGCCGTCTGCTGCGCTGCTGTGCTGACCAGCTAGCAGGTGTGTTCACTTACATCTTCAACGAGTCCCTGGCGAAGTCTGTGGTCCCCACATGCTTCAAAAGATCCACCATCATCCCTGTGCCCAAGAACAGCAAACCCTCATCCCTGAACGATTACCGGCCAGTTGCACTGACCTCGGTAGTAATGAAGGTGTTTGAGAGGCTGCTGAAGAACATCATCTCCTCCTCCATCCCAGACACCACAGATCCGCTGCAGTTCGCCTACAGATCCAACAGATCCACAGAGGATGCCATCGCCCACGTCCTACACACCACTCTCAGCCACGTGGACAAGAAACAGGGTAACTATGTGCGAATGCTGTTTGTTGATTACAGTTCAGCGTTTAACACAATAGTGCCCTGCAGACTGTTCACAAAGCTGAGGGATCTGGGACTTAACAGCCGTCTGTGTGCATGGGTGTTGGACTTCCTCACTGGCAGAACTCAGGTGGTGAGGGTGGGCAGGTGCTTCTCCAACAGCATCACCATCAACACAGGAGCACCTCAGGGATGTGTCCTCTCGCCACTGCTCTACTCCCTCTACACTTCAGACTGTGTGGCCACCCATGGCTCCAACACCATTGTGAAGTTTGCTGACGACACAGTGGTGTTGGGTGCCATCTCCAACAACGATGAGGCGGCCTACATGGATGAAGTGAAGAATCTGGCATCGTGGTGCCAGGACAACCACCTCCAGCTGAACGTCAGCAAGACCAAGGAGCTGGTGGTGGACTTCAGAAGGGGTCAGCACAGAGACTACAAGCCCATTATCATCAATGGAGCTCCAGTGGAGAGGGTGCAGTCCTTCAAGTATCTTGGTGTCCACATCTCCTCAGACCTGACATGGGCTGCCCACATTCAGGTCCAGACCAAAAAGGCTAGGCAGCGCCTGTATCACCTACGACAACTGAGGAAGTTCAGGGTCTCTCCAAAGATCCTCAGGATTTTCTATACAGGCGCTGTGGAGAGCATCCTCACACAGAACATCACATCCTGGTATGGGAACAGCTGTGTGAAGGACCAAAAAGCTCCCCAGAGAGTGATCCGTACAGCAGAACGCTGCTGCAGGATTGCTCTCCCCGCGCTTCAGGACACCTACACCAGGAGATGCCGGACTAGAGCAGCGCAGATACTGAAGGACCCGTCCCATCCTGGCAACAAACTGTTCCAACTTCTGCAATCTGGTAGAAGGTTCCGCATCTTCCGGGCAAGGACAGAGAGACTCAAGAGGAGCTTCTATCCCCAAGCCATCCGTGCCCTAAACACACACACCCGCCCTCTCACATCATCTATAATTGACTGAGACAGGACTCTTCCAGACACTAAACCAAGGCACAATGTACATTTCAATTCCTTTAATTTTAAATATGTTTATATTGTCTATCCTGTAAAATAGTCAGATGTCTATTCATATTAATGTACAGAATTCACCTGCTTGCTGCTACTACTGCACATTCACCCAGTGTATATACTGTATGTATGTATATATATATATATATATAATGTTCTTCCTCTACACCCCCCCCCAATTTTTGCATATGTCGAGGAGCGTGTCAGGCTACATTTCACTGTGTGTTATACTTGTATAACTATGCATGTGACAAATAAAGAACCTTGAACCTTGAACCTTCTGTTGGTTTTTGTTTTTTGCCCTTCTCCCCCGTCCCTCTTCTCAGCTGTTTCTCCTTCCCTCTTTCTTTCTCCCCTTCTTTCCCCCAGTCAAGTCTGTCCCGTATTCAGTAAGTGAAAATAAAATAAACAATAAAAGGTGAATCAAATGGACCATTACGGCAAGGCTGGGATGGTCAATTTGGTAAAGTAAATCCGTTGGGCATCTTTCTTTGCCTTTAGACAACGATTCTGATGGCAAAAGAGCCAAACGGGACAAGCAAAAAAAAAAGAAAAGAAAATGGCAAAGAGACACGCTTATGAAACACAGTTTAAACTGAAGGCCATCAGCTATGCGGAGGAACATGGAAATCGAGCAGCGGCGAGAGAATTTAAGATTAACGAATCGATGGTTCGCAAATGGAGGAAGCTAGAAAACAAGCTCCGGCAGGTCAAGAAAACGCAGCTGAGTTTCCGCAGACATAAGGCGAGGTGGCCCGAGTTGGAAGAAAGACTCGAGCGGTGGATCATCGAGCAAAGAACGAGCGGGAGAAGCGTTTCGACGGTCACCATTCGGCTAAAAGCAGTTTCACTAGCTGAAGAGATGAACATTGAACATTTCCAAGGAGGTCCATCTTGGTGCTTTCGTTTTATGAAACGGTGCCATTTTTCCATCCGGACCAGGACTACGGTAGCGCAGCAACTTCCAGCGGATTATAAGGAAAAGCTGGCCATCTTCCGCTCCTACTGCAGCAAACACATCGCCGCCAAACACATCCAGCCCAGCCACATCACAAACATGGACGAGGTCCCGCTCACTTTTGACATCCCGGTGAGTCACACTGTAGAGAAGAAGGGGACCAGCACGGTAGCGATACGCACAACGGGGCACGAAAAGTCTTCTTTTACTGTTGTGCTTGGTTGCCATGCTAATGGACAGAAACTGCCGCAAGGGGAGGAGCTGCCGAAAAACCGCAGCTCCTCCCCTTTGTGAGTGTGGACGCTTCATCTCTTTGCTCTTGAATGCTTTGCTTCTTATATTGATTTTTATTGATTTTTATGCTGATTTTGTCCCTTTTTTCCGTGTGAGCTTACCTGCAATAACTTCTGGACACTTGTAGAGCATTAGGACTAGAGTGTTCTTAACAGAAACAGCAACATTTTATGGTTACCTTGTCCTCAGCGCTCCGTGTGTCTGTGGCCTAGACACAGCTGAAGCCTGATTACAGCGTCTGGGCACCGAGCAGCCTCAATAGCCTGGAAAGGTGCTAACCGCTAGGCTAACTAGCAACAAGATGCCTTCCCTCTCCACAGATGACTACCACAGCCTCCTGCAGAAGATTGCAGTACTGGAGACAAAAATTCATCGCTTAGAAGTAAACGTGGAGGTAAATGGACTGTGTGGAAATGAAACAACCTTGCCTTTGATTCAAAACAATGGCGATGAGCAAGCTAGTACACAGCTAAGGAGCACAGATAACATGACCAAGAAAGTAGACTCTGTGCATTATTATAAATCCTCAAGTGATAATCCCCCCTTGGACTGTCTTGGTGCAAAACCAAGACATAAATCATGTCTCCTGGAAGGGGGAGGACGTATCACAGGCAGGGCACAGCGAGCTGAAATCTCTGAAACCGACTGGCCTTCACTTCCTACGAGACAGAGAAGCTCTTCTACCCCTGTATACGGGAGGAAACAGGACTGGACAACCGTGAATAGGAAGGTTAACAACAAACCTCCAAAACAACTGAATGTGAAACTGCAGAACAGATTTGCTCCACTATCAAAGGACCCTGGATCTATATCGGACAACCATCCATCTAAAAGCAGCGAAATAAGGTCTGAAAATCTGTTGAAAAGTGAAAGGCCACAGGGAAAGCTAAAGGCTAGGCCTGAAACTCTGATTGTGGGTGACTCTGCCGTAAAGGATGTACAAAGGATGTGCGGTAAGAACACTAAAGTCCTCTGCTTTCCTAACGATATGGTCAACAACCTGAAGGAGAGAATTCTTGCAGATGAATATCCAACTGTGACAAACATTGTTCTGCATACAGGGTCAAACGATGTGTCCAAACAACAGTCGGAGGTTCTGAAACGGGACTTTACTGGATTATTAAATACTGTAAACTCTCTGAATGCAGCTGTATTCATCAGTGGGCCTGTACCGCCGGTCAGAGGAGGAGACGAGAGATTCAGCAGGTTGTTTACACTGAATAAATGGCTTATATCAGCATGTGCTGACCACTCAGTGCATTTTATCGACAACTTTAATATTTTTTGGGAACGCAGGCATCTGTTCAAAGCAAATGGATTTAATTTTAACAAGTCAGGGGTGAAACTGTTCACCTCCAACTTGTTTTATTCCATACGTCATCCATCCGTGCTTGGTGCCAAGGCTGAGATAAACGAGGAGTTATCTCATAAAGAGGAACAAACAGTACTCCAAGAACAGACAAAGCCCAGCAGAAACCTTGAGGAGGAGCTCCATTTGCCCCCACCCGGGAAGAGCCTCAGAAAGGAGAGACATCCATGGCATCTGAGGAAGAGCCTCAGAAAGGAGAGACATCTAAGGCAAGAAGAGGGGTCCCTATTTGCCTCCAACTCTCTCAACAACACCAACGACCAGGACAAGGGACCACGACCTTCCCCAGTCCCCCAAACCCCTGACAGGCCATCACCCTCCTCCCCCTCCCTTTCTCCCTCCTCCCCACACCTGAAATTCACTGAGGAGATGATGGAGCGGGTCAATGCTGGGCTCAGATCTACCCCCCGTCCCAATCCCTTTTTGTCCCCCATAAACCCCCCACCAGAGCGGCCAAAGGTTCGCCATCGAGCCCCACCCTCAACAGAGCAATCGAAGTCACATTGCCCAGCCTCGCCCCCCTTAGTTCCTCTTCATGCCCTGTCTCCGCAGTCTGATGCGTGATGTGTGAAGGGTCCGGGCTGTGAGGATTATGGCAGTGATGACTTTTCCCAGGAGAAGCTGGGACCCTGTTTACTAGAAGGTTTTAAAATTTCTGTACTTTTAGGTGACAGGAGACATGTGGCCTGGTCAAAACACAGAGAGCTGCACTCTAAAAGATCTTTAAACATAGTAAACATACCTTGTGTGCCACAGACTGCTCCCAAACACGAGGGGACAAGTAATACCTCTAAAACACTTAAGTTGGCTTTATTAAACATTAGATCTCTAGCTGGGAAAACATTTTTAATTAATGATTTAATCACTGAGCACAGCCTTGATTTTATGTTTTTAACTGAAACTTGGTTGGACCAAAGTAACAGTGGAGCTGTTCTCATCGAGACGACCCCTCCTAACTACAGTTTTATCAGTGAGGTCAGGGCGAGCAGGAGAGGAGGAGGGGTTGCTGTCTTATTTAATGAATCATTTCAATGTAAGCAGCTATCTCCTGGAAGTTTTCAGTCTTTTGAATATGTGGCTTTACAGCTGAAGGCCCCATCCAAAGTTGTGTTTCTTAATGTTTACAGGCCTCCCAAATACTGCACAGACTTTTTTAATGACCTCAGTGAACTGCTGTCTGTGATCTGTGTTGATTTTGACTGTGTAATTATTGTTGGGGATTTTAACATTCATGTGGACAACCCTCAGGACAAAGGGACTAAAGACCTGAGTAACACTCTGGGCAACTTTGGGCTGACTCAGCATGTAACAGAGGCCACACATAATACAGGACACACTCTTGACCTACTGATCTCCAAAGGCCTGAGCATTTCAAAGGTTACTGTGTCTGATGTGGGCCTGTCTGATCATTACTGTGTTTTCTTTGAAAGTAAAATCTCAGCCCACACAAATATATCAACAACAGTGATCACAAAACGGTGTATAACTGAAGACAGTAGTGCAATTTTTAACCAGGTCTTCCCATTAACACCTGACCTGCCCAGAGGGTCAGTCAATGAGCTCGTCAATAGCTTCAATGCTAACATGTTAAATGTAATGGACACTATTGCTCCCATTAAGGTGAAGGTTATCTCTGGAAGGAAAAAGTCTCATGGAGAAACTCCACACTGGTGAAAAATGAAAAAAGAGAGTGTAGGAAAGCTGAGCGCAGATGGAGAAAAACAAACCTCCAGGTTCATTATGACATTTATAAAGAGAAACTTCACAATTATAATTTACAACTGAGGAGTGCAAGGAGGTCCTACTTCTCTGACATCATCACTAAAAACAGCCATAATGCTCGGGTCTTATTTTCTACAGTTGACAGGCTAACAAACCCTCCTGTGTCAGTGGCAGCTGAACTTCATTCGACCATGGCCTGCAATGACTTTGCCAAATTCTTCACTGAAAAAATCCAAAAGATTAGACAAGCAATTGGTACATCAACAGCAGATCCAGGATATGTACTGTGTCCACCAAAAAACTGTTTAAACACCATGAAACAGTTTCAACCTATTAACAGCAAAGACCTGGAGGACATCTTAGGTCAACTGAACTCCTCCTCCTGCTGTTTAGATGTCCTGCCAACAAGTTTTTTCAAAAAGGTCTCAAAGACTTTAGAGTCAGACCTGTTACAGATCGTCAACTTTTCTTTATTATCAGGTGTGTTTCCAGAATCACTAAAAACTGCTGTAATCAAACCTATACTGAAAAAGGACAATCTTGACAAGACACAAATGAACAACTACAGGCCGATCTCAAATCTCCCGTTTTTAAGTAAGATCATTGAAAAAGCAGTTTCTCAACAGCTCAGTTACTTCTTAAAACAGAATAATTGCTACGATGCCTTCCAGTCAGGTTTTAGACAGAACCACAGCACTGAAACCGCTCTGACCAAAGTGTTTAATGACATATGTCTGAATACAGACAGTGGAAAAATGTCAGTCCTAGTTTTACTGGATCTCAGTGCAGCATTTGATACAGTTGACCACAACATATTACTCAAACGACTGGAGAACTGGACAGGTCTTTCAGGAACTGTACTAAACTGGTTCAAAACATACGTAGAAAACAGGAAATACTTTGTATCAATAGGTAACTTCACATCTGAGCAGACAAGTATCACATGTGGAGTTCCCCAAGGTTCCATCTTGGGACCCCTTCTGTTTAACATCTACATGCTCCCACTGGCACAGATTATAAACAACAACAAAATAAACTATCACAGCTATGCAGATGACACACAAATATATATCACAATGTCACCAGGAGACCAAGGCCCTGTACAGGCTCTTGGTAAATGCATTGAGGAAATCAATGACTGGTTGTGCCACAATTTTCTCCAGCTAAACAAAAAACAAAACTGAGGTAATAGTCTTTGGCGCCAAAGAAAAACGATTACAGGTCACCAGAGAACTTCAATCTATACATCTAAAAACCACAAACCAGGCGAGAAATTTGGGTGTAGTGATGGATGCAGACCTAAACTTAGAAAAACACATTAAGACAATAACAAAGTCAGCTTACTATCACCTCAAGAATATATCAAGGATAAAAGATCTGATGTCTCAACAGGACCTGGAAAAACTAGTCCATGCATTCATCTTTAGTAGGCTTGATTACTGTAACAGCATCTTTACAGGTCTACCTAAAAAATCAGTCAGACAACTACAGCTCATTCAGAACTCTGCTGCTCGAGTCCTCACTAAGACCAAAAAAGTGGACCACATCAGTCCAGCTCTGAGGTCTTTACACTGGCTGCCTGTCCGTCAGAGGATAGACTTTAAAGTCCTGATGCTGGTCTATAAAGCTCTGAATGGTTTAGGACCAAAATACATCAGTGACCTCCTGACCCAGTATGAACCTTCCAGATCCCTCAGGTCATCTGGATCCGGTCTTTTATCAGTTCCCAGAGTCAGAACCAGACACGGAGAAGCTGCATTCAGCTTTTATGCTCCTTATATCTGGAACAAACTCCCAGAAAGCCTCAGATCAGCTGAAACACTCAGTTTATTTAAATCCAGGTTGAAGACTCACCTGTTCTCAGCTGCATTTGAATAAAGCACCAAATCCACACTTTAAGCTTACATTTCAAAACTTACATTTAATTACTGATTTTATCTACTGTTCTGATTTTATCTGTTTTGATTTTATATACTGTTGTTTGTTTGTTTGTTTGTTTGTTTGTTTGTTTGTTTGTTTGTTTGTTTGTTAATTAGTTAGTTAGTTTATTTGCTTGTTTTATTCAATTTTAAATCATGCTTTTTATTTGTTCTTGTTTCTAATGTCTCTGTAAAGCACTTTGAATCACCTTGTTGTTGAATTGTGCTATACAAATAAACTTGCCTTGCCTTGCCTTGCCTTGCCTATGGTGATTTTTAAGCGAAAGACTTTGCCTAAAGAGAAGTTTCCAGCAGGAATCATCATTAAGGCAAATGAAAAGGGCTGGATGGATGAGGAAATGATGAAAGAGTGGCTGAGGGAGGCGTATGTAAGGAGACCAGGTGGTTTTTTCCACGCATCACCATCGCTCTTAATCTGTGACTCTATGCGTGCCCATCTCACAGCCGATGTGAAAAAACAAGTGAAGCAAATGAACTGTGAGCTTGCTGTCATTCCGGGAGGCCTGACAAAGGAACTCCAACTGCTGGACATCGGTGTGAACCGCCCGTTCAAAGTAAGGCTGCGAGCGGCCTGGGAGCGATGGATGACCGATGGAGACCAGTTTCACCAAGAGTGGAAGGCAGCGCCGGGCGAGTTACGCCACAATTTGCGAATGGATTGTAGATGCTTGGGCTAACATGTCTGCTGGCACTGTTGTTCGAGCTTTCGCAAAAGCCGGCATCATTTCCGAGGAGCCGCACGGCACGGAAAGTGACTCTGACAGTGAAGAAAGTGAACCTGGCATGTTTGATGGAGATTTAGCGCAGCTGTTCAATTCAGACACAGAGGATGAGGACTTCGATGGGTTTGATTGATGATAAAAATGTGAGTACCAAACTTTGTTTTGCTCCTGCTTTATTTTTAAATACGCACACTTGTATGCTTGTGTGTTGTTGATGATGACGATTACTGGTAATAAAAATGTGAGTAAGGTACCGAACTCAGGTTTGCTCCCGCTTTATTTTTAAATACGCATACGGTACTTGTATGCGCCCTATAATCCAGTGCGCCTTATGTGTGTGTTAAATACAGTAATGGCACACATAACTGAGACTGCGCCTTTTAGTACAGTGCGTCTTATGGTCGTGAAAATACGGTAGTCCGAGCCAACAGATGCACTACTGTAGCGCAAATTGTCAAAAAGTTGCTGGTTCTTGATGTGTACCGTAAACCTACGGTATTTAAGGTTTGACTCTCATCATCCACTGGAGCATAAACTGGGTGTCATCAGGACGCTACAACACAGAGCGAACACCATCCCCACTGACACAGCAGCCAGGGAGGCAGAAGAACATCAAGAAGGCCCTGAGTAAATGTGGTTACCCCAGCTGGACTTTTGTCAAAGCTGGGAAGGCTCCAAAAGAAAGCTTCAGCTGATCCAGGAGAGAAGGACAACCGCTGCCTAAGAGAAAACCTGTAGTGATCCCGTACATGTTAGGAATATTGGAACAGCAGAGACACATTTTCTCTAAACACCGCGTCTCTGTGGCTTTTAAACCCCAAAACACTCTGTGCCAAAAATGGGTCCACCCCAAGGATCGGGTCCCCCGACACAAACAGAGTAACATAGTGTACGCTGTTAAGTGTAGGACTGCCAGGATTTATACATCGGGGAAACCAAACAACCTCTGGCTACAACACAGCAGAGCCACCTCGTCAGGCCAGGACTCTGTAGTCTGTTCACACCTACAGGCCAGTGGACACTCTTTCAATGATGAGGATGTGACATCCTGGACAGGGAGGAACGCTGGTTTGAGGGCGGAGTCAAGGAGGCCGTTTACGTGAAAAGGGAAAGACCATCTCTGAATGGAGGGGGGGCCTAAGGGTACATCTGTCACCATCTTACAATGCTGTGATTGCAGCCATTCCCCAACTCTCTGTGAATGGGACTCATGAACATTGATCAGAGGTACATTGTGCAAATGTCCTGTTTATAAGGGCGGGGAAACCTGCAGTCAGCTGAGACTGAAGAAGTCACTTGGATGAGTGGCGAAACATTTCTCGTACTGAAAACTCTATGTCCAGATGAACAGAATCAACTTTTTTGGGTTGGTAGAAGGTGGCCAGATAGGTCACGTTTTCTTTTACATCACATTGCTGGGTATATGTGTGTCATTTACCTGGGGAACCACTGGCTCCTGGATACACAATGGGAACAAAGCAAGCTGGAGGAGGCAGTGTGGCGCTTTGGGCAATGTTCTGCTAGGAAACCTTGGGTCATGTTACATTAAGATGTACCACCTGATGGCAGCAGGTTAAGATGTCCTGCCACAAAGCAAAAAGGGTTCAGGAATGGTTTGAGGAACACAACACTGAGTTTGATGTGTTGGCTTGGCCGTAGCAAATACCCCATGTGGAATCATCTCCAGACATTTAGTTACTTAATGTATGAAGAAATAGGTTTCACATTTCAGTGAACTTAACCGCACTTTAGGACTGTGTATAAAAATGTATCCAATTCCTCAGCGTTTAATGCAACATTTTTGTTTAAATCTTTAACTTAAAAATTGACACCTCCATATTTATAATAACAGAAGATTAGATACACATCAATTAGATTAGATAGTACATCTAATCTGGGGGTTGTGTACAATTAGATAGTACACAACCACCACCTGGAAAAAAAGGAAAAAAACAGCATCCCAAAAAATATTAATGTAACTACAGTTTTCTGCTGTTGCATTATTTCCCATTTTAACAATTGCTACACATGCCAGTACACTGATCAACTTCAAACCCTAAACTTACCAAAATCACAAAGTTGGCTTCTGTTTTTATTGACCTGCACGAATGTTTTTGATTTAACACCATTCCTTTAAACATTTGATGTTTATTATGATTAGATTCTGACATCTCATATCTGAAGCAAATGTTCGGTTCGGGTCACTGAAACTTATTGGTTATAGACTGGAAACACAGCATTCATTGAAAATCAACCAATGTTTACTGCATGAGAAGAAAGATTACTAAGATAAGATGGTATTTTCATTATCCCATATTTGGAAAATTCCTTTGTTAAGGCACTTTAAATATTACTAATAATAATTGTAAGTAAGTAAGTAATAATAATAATAATACTAATACTACTAATAATAATAAAAATAATAATAAGCGGATACATTTATCAATTCAATGGAGTTCAATTCAGTTGTATTTATATGCGCCAAATCACCACAGCAGTTGTCTCAAGAGGCCCAAGGCCTTATACAACACGCTCATATACTCACCTGTCCATAACTGTACATTGGGATGCTGTGAATAATTGTGCATCATCCCTGACAGGTGACTGACTTGCAGAAGTGGCATTCTTGCCTCAGTATAATATAGCTCTTTATATTGTACTATTGCTAAATGTAAGTTAGATGATGCTAAGATAACTTTTCTATTCCCCTTTGTTCATTAGTACTGCTGTAATATTGATGTAATATGAACATAATTAATGTAAAATAATGGAAATATTATTGATGTTATATTGACCCACATTATTATTGTTGGGTGTTTATCTAACAAAGCACTTTGAAGTGACTACTGTTGTTATTCAGTCCCTGTGACCCTGATAACAATAAGCAGAAGAGAATTGATGAAGTGAATTTAATTAATTTTGGAAGTCGCTATTTAATGAAATTCATGTATACATTTTACATCTAGAATTTGCATTGGCAGTGGCATGGTGGTTAGTACTGCCACTTCACCTTCCTCTGTGGGATCTGCATGTACTGCCCGTGTTTGTGTGGGTTCTCTCTGGCTTCCTCCCACAGTCCAAAGACATACAGTTGTAGGGTCAGCTTATTTGGTGAATCTAAACTGCCCATAGGTGTGAATGTGATTGTGAATGGTTGTCTGTCTCTCTGTGTTATTCACAGCTTTAGTGAAGGTTACAAATGATCTTCTTATGGCCTCTGACAGTGGACTCATCTCTGTGCTTGTCCTGCTAGACCTCAGTGCAGCGTTCGATACTGTCGACCATAATATCCTATTAGAGCGATTAGAACATGCTGTAGGTATTACAGGTACTGTGCTGCAGTGGTTTGTATCATATCTATCTAATAGACTCCAGTTTGTGCATGTAAATGGAGAGTCCTCTTCACACACTGAGGTTAATTATGGAGTTCCACAGGGTTCAGTGCTAGGACCAATTCTGTTTACATTATACATGCTTCCCTTAGGCAGCATCATTAGAAGACATAGCATACATTTACACTGCTATGCTGATGACACCCAGCTCTATCTGTCCATGAAGCCAGATAACACACACCAATGAGTTAAACTGCAGGAATGTCTTAAAGACATAAAGACCTGGATGGCCGCTAACTTTCTGCTTCTTAATTCAGATCAAACTGAGGTTATTGTACTCGGCCCTGAAAAGCTTAGAAATATGGTATCTAAGCAGATTCTTACTCTGGATGGCATTACCTTGGCCTCCAGTAACGCTGTGAGGAACCTTGGCGTCATTTTTGACCAGGACATGTCTTTCAACGCACATATTAAACAAATATGTAAGACTGCGTTCTTCCATTTGCACACTATTGCATTGAGGCGAGTGTTGTTGTGATTTGGGGCTGTATAAATAAAATTGAACTGAGCTGAATCGTGTTAGCCGTGTGACATAATCATCTGTCCTGCCCTGGTGCTTATTTCATGACGTGCAGTTATGTAAATATGGAAATCAACAGTCACCCTCATTCTTGCTCCCTCACACACACCGACATACTGGTGAGCAAAGTTGGATCCATTCATGACAGAAATCAAATATGTCCGTCCTGTTTCTCGCTGAAACTATTATTAATTTTGCAGTGACCCTGCTTTAACTCGCTGACTGATACAACATCTGCCAGTTTGAATCAATATTCATGGGTTTGTTTTTCAGAGTTTATGTCTGGCCTGCAAGGTCATCATTCTGATCTGCAAAACTCTTTTAGCAGAATGTGACTATAGCCTTTTTACAGCTCTGTTGCAGGTGTGCTCTTAGCCATGAGACACAATACTCATGAACTTTGACCAGCTTACCAAAACACAATAATGTCATAGTTATGGAGAATCCAGGACCCAAGATGCAGACTCTAAAGCACATTTACATAAACGAAAACATTTATTTATATGAGGCAGCGATTCCAGAGAGCTGAGATAAAGCAGAGATGATGATCCAAACTGGAACACGCAGGCTGACAAACAACACAACAAAGAACTGAGGAAAACTAAGGGTTTAAGTGTCTGTGAAGGTTCTCAGTCATCCAGGTCATCGTAGTCAAAGGAGCTTGCCAAGAAAAGCGTCTGGACTTCTTTAAGTTAAAGAAGTCCAGACGCTTTTCTTGGCAAGCTCCTTTGACTAAGGGTTTAAGCGGACATAATATCATGGAAAACCTGATAAACAGAAACTCTAATAAATAGCAGACTATGCAGAAAATATAACAATGAACAATGCTGCACTATGACTGCGTGGGTTGAAGACCCTGGATTTTTGCAAATAAAGCCTTCTGCAGGACAGTCCAGAGTTTTGCTGCACAAAGTATATACAGGGAATAACCTTTCACAGTAGCTCAGACTTCATCTGTGCAACAACTGTTGGTTAGCAGCTGTCAACATCTGCTTGCCTCTCACAGAAGCTTGAGCAGCAGGATGTGACGGTTTATGAAAACATCAGATCCTCCTGATACTGAAAATGATTTCTTTAATCTGTCAAATGAATATAGTTTCTAATTAGGGCTGGGCGATATGGCCTAAAATTCATATCGCGATATAATTTGAAGCATGTGCGGTAACGATATATATCACGATATATTCTTTTCTTCTGTATAGCGTGTTTTCCACACTAAAAATCCTTTAATTTTCTCAAAAATCGAGAGTGTACCTTATGTATGAATTCTGATTGTGCTTACTGACGTTGAACCGATTTTGGCTGCAGAAATCTGTTAAAAATGTTTTAGTACAACTTTGGTAAGCAGCACTGCTTGATGGATTGTCAGAGCATTATGGCTGCCGTAGTGAGGAGCTTCACGGAGTAATCTGGGTCCAAAACTCCGTCCGCTTCAGGTCCCAAAGTCAAACGAACACTGAGAGTTAAAAACGGTCTAAATTCTTTCATCTTTAATTAAATCATCAGCGTTGCTGCTTTATCGGGTGTAACAATTACGTTTAACATCCAGGCATCCATGAAAACAGATTTATTAAATTTAACGGAGTTAGAAGTTAACAGGAAGTTAGCTCGCTAGTTTCCACCTAAACATTTCATACCATGTTCTGACTGAGATTTTTGAAGCTATTTCAAACGTACAGCTCTGCTACCACTTCCAACATAAATGAAGACAGAAAACTAAACAGCAGTGACGTTTGTAGGGTTACTGAAGTTTGGCTAGCTGGTATATAATGTTGTGCTACGTGATTGCTAGTGACACAGCTATGTTAGCATAACATTAGCACAGTGAAGCAGGAGGATGAACGCCAACTTTTTTTCCACTCGATAAAAGTTAACGTGAGGGATTCTGGTGGTCAGGGACAAATGCAATCGCATAGCAGGATGCTGTACACGGGCCAAACTTCAGTCAGGAGAACAACTGAGATCATTCATCCACAATACGAGGTTAGTTATTAATATACTGCAACAACATGGGAATAGAACAGCTGCGAGAGAATCCAACATTAATGAATCAATGTTACGGAAGTGGAGGAAGCGCAGTTTTTGCCATATTTCAAAAGTGCTTCATCTCTTTGCTATGACTGTCGCCCGCAATAATTTGCAGATGATTATGGTTGTAGCCGCTGCGATGCTTTCGACCAAAACATGCGCAGCTTGATGACATCATCAACATGTGCTATCGCGATAGAGCGGTATAGTCAAAATCTCTATCGTTGGCCAAATTTATATCATTTCTATCGTATATCGTTTATATTGCCCACCCCTATTTCTAATACACTACTGAAGCCATATTTATTGAGCATGTCCTGATCGTAGCATAGAAATGTAGTCAGTACATGTGCTCCTGCGCACATTCAAAATAGCATTGTTTCTTCTTCAGTTTCTGAGGACAGCCTGCACGGTCATTAGTGGTGTAGTGGCGCTCTGCTGTAATCCATGCCCCTGGACACTGCCTGTCTAGATTTGAACCAGCAGACTTTTGGATTATTGGTAGACCTCACTGACCTTTGTCAGCTGAACTTTAGGTTTAAAACATATTAAATCCGCAACATGGAGTTATATTCCCTGTATAGTGAATTCCCTTGCAGTCTCTGCCCCCACATCAGCAGCTGGAGACAGCATTATGATGATTACTTAATCAGACACCTCTGTGTGTGTGTGTGTGTGTGTGTGTGTGTGTGTGTGTGTGTGTGTGTGTGTGTGTGTGTGTGTGTGTGTGTGTGTGTTTTGAGAGGATTACACAGCAGCTTTAGGCATCATGTGTTTTACCAAAGATGAGTTATAAATGGAGCCATGATGCTGTTGCACTTGGTTCTAGCGTTCCATTTTCTCCTGTTCTGCTCTTTGTAGTTAAATTCTAATGAAAAATACAATTATCCTCCTGGTTCTACTGCGTTCTGTCAGATGAGTGCTGTGCCAGCAGTGTTATATAAGACAATATTCTAAACTTGGGCAAAGCACCAAAATCGTGACAGATAAGCGTGCATACAGAAGCCAAGCTGAGCCAGAGCCTCGCGCATACACCGCGTTCACAGGCTACACGGTGTGCATCCACACAGCTGCAAACCCACGAGGAAGACGCTGTTCGGCTTTATTATTCAATGTTGTTGATTGGTTTATTTACCTACCAACAGCTTCCAGCACAGCAGCCAAAACGAGATCATCTCCAGTCGGCCGCGGCGCGCGCATTCCTCTCCACCGCTCCCCAACGGCAGCGCGAGCAGCCAGGCGGCCACTCTCTGGCGCGAGGAGGGACGCATACAAGCTGGCGGCTGCCGCGAGCGTACGTGTATGTGGTGGAGAGAGATAGAGAGAACGAGAGCAGCGGGGGAGAGAGAGGCAGGCTGTATCGACCTGAGCTAGTGTGTGAATTAGAGCAGAAGAGATCGATTTTTATTGGCAGACTCTTGCACATCTCTCTCTCTTTTTACTGTACGCCTGGTTCCGACCCCCCTCCCCATCTGCGCCCACTGCATCCGCCGTTCACGCCCCCCAGGCTTCAACACTGTAAAAGATAGCTATCTTAGCAAGTAGGCTAGGCCTGTGGGGGATGTACAGTTAATATCTACTGTTAGCATCACGGACATAATCTTTGTTTGTATATGTTAACTGTTATTTGAATTGCTTTAGACTGCGAATTCATAATTTACTGTTTTAATGGATTTTATCTAATTACTTAATTTATTTAATTTTATGTAGGTAATTACATTATAACTATAAATACTGCCACATATTATATTCAGGTCTGTGACGTCATTAAACACTTTCCTTATGCCTTTGAGGACAGGTAGTTTCAGGTCATGCAAAAACAACTTTAATTTGCACATTTATGGTCATTAGAGTTAGAAAGCAAGATAAACTAGGCTACTCTCTGTCATGGTCCCTGGGTCTATGTGTTAACAGACCTCTCTGCACTGAATCATATCTGTTATTAACCTCTGTCTCTCTTCCACAGCATGTCTTTGTCCTGTCTTCCTTCTCTCTCCCCAACCAATCACAACAGATGGCCCCGCCCCTCCCTGAGCCTGGTTCTGTCTGAGGTTTCTTCCTGTTAAAAGGCAGTTTTTCCTTCCCACTGTTGCCAAAGTGCTGCTCATAGGGGGTCATATGATTGTTGGGCTTTTCTCTGTATGTATTATTGTAGGGTCAACCTTACAATATAAAGCACCTTGAGGCGACTGTTGTTGTCATTTGGTGCTGTATAAATAAAAGTGAATTGAATTGAATTAAATTGGGTCTTGGACCCAGACTCTTGCAGAGTGTGCAAGAGTGCAGAGTTTCCTGTTTGTTTGTTTTTTCCATATTTATTTACATTTTCAGTTTTTGGTTTCTCATCTGGTTCTGTTTGGTTGGTTGTATTTTATTCCCTGAGTCCCTGTGTATTGCTTCCCTTGTTTTTCCATCTCTGTTTTCCTTTTGTGTGAAGTCATTCATTATTTACCTTGTTCTGCCGTCTCTCACATTTTACTTTGGTAAGCATTTCTCTCTGTGTCATGTGCTGACTTGTACTTCCTCATTTCATTTGGTCTGGTGTCTGCAGCTGTTTCCCAACTGTTCCCCCTCCCATCATTATCTTATGCATACATTTTCTCAATTTCCATTTGTCCTTTGTTGAGTTGTCCCACATAGCTGTGCTCTCCCTAGTTTCCCCAGGAATTGCTTTCTTCAGTTATTCCTTAAGGCCTTTGGATGTTTTCTCTTTTTGGACTGTGAGTTACTTTTGTCAGTTTGGCAGTAAGCACCTCTGTATACTGCATTATGCTTTTGGGTGGGTAAGCCGCCACCACACTTCACACAGCTAAATCTGACACTCCCATTGGCTCCATGTTGTTAATCACAAGGTGTTAGCCAGTAAGCATGGGTTACAACCAGATCCTCTCCTCATTTGTCACATCCAGTTCCAAACACCAAAATGGTGCTGGCATAAACGCTCAGCGCTAGGCTTCATATCAGGACACCTTTGGGTGAGGGCACACTGGCTATGGCCGTCTTTTATTTACTGGTTTTGTGATAGAGGTTGATAAATGTTTAATAAGTAGTTTAAAATGTTGTTAGATAATGTTTGAATAAATTAATGTAATACTGTAACTTTTTTTGATATGATGTCACAACATCGCATTTGCTTCTTCTCATGTTTTATTTTATTGTCTTTCTCTTGTTCATTAAATAACTTGTAAATTACTTTGGTCAACTTTGTTGCTTTTAATTGTGCTATAGAAATATATTGTGACACTAACAATTATAGTAAAATAATAAAATAAAGGAAAAAAACAAATTGAAATAGATGTTGCAGTTTTCTGTCCCAATGTTGCAATTCCATCAGAAGTAATGGCTAAAATAAAATCCCACAGCAGGAACATTTTTAACACTCTTATATCGTCTGTGTTTGTTAGAGAGCAAGTTCGTGAACGAGGTGAGCTGAGGTAAGTTCAATTCAATTCAATTTTCCACGGAAGAGGTGCCTGAAAGCAAAGGCTCTGCCTCACATACTACTTTTAAATATCATAGGAACGATAGGGAAGAGAGCATTCTCAGACTGAAGTGCTCTGTTGGGGTGATATGGTACTATGGTGCATACCTCATCCCCGGCTCCTGTCAGGATTGGGCTGGTAAACGCCAGATCGCTGGTGAACAAATCTTTTATTCTGAATGAGTTATTCACCTCCTGGAACCTGGACTTCATGTGTGTCACAGAGACTTGGCTTAACTCTGGTGAGTCCAGTATTTTATCCAAACTTTTACCAGCGGATTGTTCCTATTTTAACACACCAAGGACATCAGGGAGAGGAGGAGGTAAACAGTGTTTTTTACAGCCCTCGTCTTCCAGCTTTGAGCTCACGTGTTTTGAAGTCAGTCGCTCTAACTCTGTGCTCTTTGCTGTTATTTATCGTCCCCCTAAATACAATAAGAATTTCATAAATGACTTTTCAGAATTTATAGCTGGGATTATGCCCAACTATGATCATGTTCTTATTGTGGGAGATTTTAATATCCATGTCTGCTGTCCTGACAAACCTCTGGTGAAGGAGTTTTTAAGCCTCATTGACTCTTTTAATCTGGTCCAGCCCGTACCTGGTCCCACACATGAACACGGACACACACTAGACCTGGTCTTGTCACACAGTCTACCTGTGTCTAACGTGGAAGTGACTGACACTGCTTTCTCTGACCATATGGCTGTATTATTTGATGATGTGTTTTCGCGCACTACAGTTCAAACCAGCGCTCCTGTTCGCCGCTGTCAGATTATTAACCCTTCCACTGCTGCCCAGTTCTCAACTGCTTTTAACCAGCTGTCTATCCCTGCCGATCGTACTCCCTTGGACACAGAGGACCTCAGCTCCTGGTTTCAATCTTCTTGCCTAACCATTCTGGACTCTGTGGCACCATTAATAACCAGGCAGCCCAAGGCTAAAACGGACCCTTGGTTTAACGACGCCACTCGGGCTGTGAGGAGGGAGTGTCGTAGAGCTGAACGCAGATGGAAGAGGGACAAACTGCAGGTGTCTCTTCAAATCCTAAAGGACTGCTGGTGCCTCTATCAGGATACGGTCAAAGAGGCTAAAAGAAAATATTTTTCTAAGATCATTTCCTCCAACAGTCACAATCCACATGTGTTATTTACAGTGTTGGTCAAGTTACTTGAAAAAAGTAATCAGTAACTAATTACTGATTACTTCCCGAAGAAAGTAATCCGTTACTTTACTGATTACTTATTTTCAAAAGTAATTAATTACTTAGTTACTTTTTAAAAACACGATTTACAACCTGAATAGGTGATAAAGTGATAGATCTTTCAGCCCAATTCTACTTTTTCTGCATAATCCATCATACAAAATGTAATCAAATGGAAAAGTCTCTTTTTAAAACTTGTTTTATTAGTTTTAATCTTTTAATTTTATGCATCAAGCAAAGATTTAATTATATGCAACATTCTCTGACTGGAAGAAATTAGTTTAACATTTAAACCTATTTTCTGCACATTCCAGCACATAAAATAAAATATTTTTGTGTTTACACTCAGTCTTTCAAATAGATGCAAGTAAAACACAGCAGAAAATAAATAAAGTCAAAGACTCAGCGGTCCTGTTGCTCTATTTTCACCTGTAAAGCAGGAGTGGGGCAGGCGGAGGTTTACCCTGGTGCAGGTGTGCCGCGGTCAGTGGAAGAATCCGCGAGTTTCTCTGTGAGTTTCCCATTACGTCGTAGCTACTCGGTGCTTGTTGGAAGTTTAGGGTTTTTTTTCGCTGTAAAAAGAAGTTTTCTTCCTACGCACAGCGGACACTAATGTTTTTGTCACTTTTTATGGAATCAAACTCAAAGTAAGGTCAGTACTTCCACGCTTTAAACGCTGCACGCTCATACTCTCTCTTCACTCGATATGTGATCCATTGTTGATCTGCACACAGCTGTTGTCACGAACGTCGCGCTCGCTTGCGTCACTGTCATGAGACATTCTCGCAAAAAAATCACGGTTTTAATAACGCAGTAACGCAGCGTTCCTACGGGAAAGTAACGGTAATCTAATTACCGATTTTGCAATAGTAATCCCTTACTTTCCTCGTTACTTGAAAAAAGTAATCAGATTACAGTAACGCATTACAAGTAACCATCTCTGATTATTTAACTCTATTGACTTAAGTCTTAAATACTCCACAAAGTGGCTGCTTGGAGGCCTCTCATAAACTAATGATTTTATGTGTTTTTCATTGAGAAGGTTGCAGCCACGCGGGCTCTCCTGAGTCTGACCGCTCTGTCTTGATCCCTTGCTCTGCTGTTTTTAACCAGTTTGAGCCTGTGTCTCTTTCTTATTTAGAGGATGTGGTTGGCCACCTGAGGCCCTCTGGTTCCCCAAATGATCCTGTCCCACCACAATTTTTTAAGGAGATTTTTCCTAGCATAGGCCAGGCTGTTCTTACTGTTATAAACAGCAGTTTAATATCTGGTGTAGTCCCTGCTAATTTTAAGCATGCAGTAGTACAACCCCTGCTTAAGAAACCTGCCCTGGACCACACTGTGTTGGCTAACTACAGGCCTATCTCCAAGTTGTCTTTTATGTCTAAAATCCGTACACTGCCAATTAATGGATTTTTTTTTATGAGAATGGTATCTTAGAGGTCTTCCAATCAGGTTTTAAAAACTTTCATAGCACTGTTGTCATGTTGTTCTTGTCCTCCTTGACCTAACAGCTGCCTTTGACACTGTAGATGTCACGATCGGGGGAAATGCGTGAATTAAACACAGTAATTCGGCGTGCCCGTGTGGCGTGCTGGCTAGACCCAAATGCGGCGAAGGCTAGCGATGGGTTGGAACAGGCACGCAGTTACTCTAGTAACGATCAGTGCACAAAGCGGGGCTTCGGAACCGACGTTACAGACGGAGAGCGAGCGGAGCCGGGATGAGAAAAAGAGTCAAGAAGGAAAACACTCACAGGTGGAGAAGCAGGTGGAGACTGACGTCGGCAAGGATTCGGAGCTCCTGACATGAAGAGAACGATGTCTGAGCGGCGAACAAGTGGGTGGTGTCTCTCTTTTAACCCCGACCCCATGACTACCTGACAGTAGACCACAACATTTTACTGACTCACTTACACCATCTTGCAGGCATTTGTGGTACTGCTTTGAAATGGTTTAGGTCAGGGGTCCCCAATCCCAGTCCATGAGGGCCGGTGTCCCTGCAGGTTTTAGATGTGTCCTTGATCCATGACAGCTGATTTAAATGGATAAATGACCTCCTCAACATGTCCTGAAGTTCTCCAGAGGCCTGGTAATGAACTAATCATGTGATTCAGGTGTGTTGACCCAGGGTGAGATCTAAAACCTGCAGGGACACCAGCCCTCGTGGACTGGGATTGGGGACCCCTGGTTTAGGTCTTATCTTTCTGACAGAACTTTTAGTGTTAACTTTTTAGGGTATGAGTCCTCCTCTGCCGCCTTTCAGTCTGGGGTCCCGCAGGGCTCAATTTTAGGGCCTCTGCTTTTTTCATTATATTTACAGCCCCTGGGAACTATCCTCAAAGGCATGGAATATCCTTCCACTGCTATGCTGACGACTGTCAGATTGATCTGCCTCTGAAGCAGAAAGATGCCTTCTCTATTAAGCCACTTTTAGCATGTCTAGAAGATATTCAATCTTGGATGTCCCTAAACTTTCTAAGATGTAATTCAAGCAAAACTGAGATGATTGTGTTTGGTCCCAGTGGACCTTGTGAACCCTCCACTATTGACTTGGGACCAGAGATGGGCATAACGCGTTACTTGTAACGCGTTACTGTAATCCGATTACTTATTTTGAGTAACGAGGAAAGTAAGGGATCACTATTGCAATTAGATTACTGTTACTTTCCCGTAAGCACGCTGTGTTTTAACCGTGATTTTTTTGCGAGAGTGTCTCATGACAGTGACGTAAGCGAGCGCGACGTTCGTGACAACAGCTGTGTGCAGATCAACAATGGATCATATATCGAGTGCGGGAGAGAGTATGAGCATGCAGCGCTTAAAGCGTGGAAGTACTGACCTTACTTTGAGTTTGATTCCATAAAAACTGACAAAAACATTAGTGTCCATCGTGCGTGGGAAGAAAACTTTTTTTACAGCGAAAAAAACCCCTCAACAAGCACCGAGTGCGCAACAACATAATGTGACATTCACAGAGAAACTGCCGTATCCTTCCACTGACCGCTGCGGCACACCTGCACCAGGGAAACCTACGCCTACGCCACTCCTGCTTTACAGGTGAAAATAGAGCGACAGGACTGCTGAGCCTGTGACTTTATTTATTTTCTGCTGTGTTTTACTTGCATCTATTTGAAAGACTGAGTGTAAACACAAAAAATATTTTATTTTATGTGCTGGAATGTGCAGAAAATAGGTTTAAATGTTAAACTAATTTATTCAACTCAGAGAATGTTGCATATAATTAAATGTTTGCTTGATGCATAAAGTTAAAAGATTAAAACTAATAAAACAAGTTTTAAAAAAAAACTTTTCCATTTGATTACATTTTATATGATGGATTATGCAGAAAAAGTAGAATTGGGCTGAAAGATCTATTGTTTTATTACCTGTTCAGGGTTTTAAAAAGTAACTAAGTAACTAAGTAATTAATTACTTTTGAAAATAAGTAATTAGTAATATTTTTAATATGTGTGTTGAAGGACATGTCCTGGTCAAAAATGACTCCAAGGTTCCTCACAGTGTTACTGGAGGCCAAGGTAATGCCATCCAGAGGAAGAATCTGCTTAGATACCATATTTCTAAGCTTTTCAGGGCCGAGTACAATAACCTCAGTTTGATCTGAATTAAGAAGCAGAAAGTTAGCGGCCATCCAGGTCTTTATGTCTTTAAGACATTCCTGCAGTTTAACTCATTGGTGTGTGTTATCTGGCTTCATGGACAGATAGAGCTGGGTGTCATCAGCATAGCAGTGTAAATGTATGCTATGTCTTCTAATGATGCTGCCTAAGGGAAGCATGTATAATGTAAACAGAATTGGTCCTAGCACTGAACCCTGTGGAACTCCATAATTAACCTCAGTGTGTGAAGAGGACTCTCCATTTACATGCACAAACTGGAGTCTATTAGATAGATATGATACAAACCACTGCAGCACAGTACCTGTAATACCTACAGCATGTTCTAATCGCTCTAATAGGATATTATGGTCGACAGTATCGAACGCTGCACTGAGGTCTAGCAGGACAAGCACAGAGATGAGTCCACTGTCAGAGGCCATAAGAAGATCATTTGTAACCTTCACTAAAGCTGTTTCTGTGCTGTGATGAGCTCTGAAACCTGACTGAAACTCTTCAAATAAACCTCTGCAGATGATCTGTTAGCTGTTTGACAACTACTCTTTCAAGGATGTTTGATATAAAGGAAGGTTGGAGATTGGCCTATAATTAGCTAAGACTGCTGGGTCTAGAGATGCTTTTTGAGTAAAGGTTTAACTACAGCCAGTTTGAAGGCCTGTGGTACATAGCTGATTATTAGAGATAGGTTGATTATATTTAAGATCGAAGCATTAATTAATGGCAGGACTTCTTTGAGCAGTTTTGTAGGAATGGGGTCTAAAAGACACGTTGATGGTTTGGAGGAAGTAATTATTGAAGTTATCTCAGAAAGATCAACTGAAGAAAAAGAGTCTAAATTATGATCTATTGAAATATTGAAAGTAGCCATACGTAATAATATAGATCTGTGGGATGTTATGAATATGTTTTTTTCTCCAATTGTTAAATTTTATTTGTGAAGAAGTTCATGAAGTCATTATTAGTTAACGTTAAAGGGAAGGTTGGCTCAACAGAGCTCTGACTGTTTGTCAGCCTGGCTACAGAGCTGTAAAAAAAAAACTATGATTGTTCTTATGTTATTTACTTAGTGACGAATAGCAAGATGTTTGAACTTGCTCCTGCCCTCTGTCCAGCAGATCACATCTAAACAGACAACAGTAATGCACATGCACAACAATAACTGGGTCACCTTGGATAAAGAGCACAGCTGAAAGAGAACAATACAGACTGAAGGGGAAGAGAGGGAAACTAGGGGGAGAGAAAGAGAGGAATGGGTGGTCGCTTTGCTGCCATGACGGGGAGCAAAACTGAGATTTAACCTTCAGATACAAAATTATTGTTAAACTGCAACTGGAGTAGATGGTCAATGTAATGAATTCTGGGTTTAATCCGGCACTAATCTGCTTTTAATCCCTTATTGGAAGAAAAGATTTTGATGAAGTCTTTCAGGCAGATTTGGAAGTGATTTTATATCGAAGTATCTCTACAGGCTACAGCAGATGGTGACATTAACTGGACGTAGTCTAATTGGCATCCTTCCCAGTGAGGAGGATGAGCCAAGGGAGGATCAGCTATATCCTTCACCAGAATCTCAATATTGTTTCCTATTTAATCTGTAGGAAACGCCCACAATACTGAATTATTAACTAGGCTATAGGAGTGGATGTGAGCATATATGGTTGACTACGTCTTTGAGTTAGTCCTCTTATGCCTGGGAACCTGCCTAGGGGATCGCAGGTGGGATAGACTCCAGCTCCCACACAACTCTAAATTGTTTGATTTGTGACTGAAATGGTGCAAAAGACGGGGCCATGTAATATTTGTTGGTTTTGTTTGTCTATTTCCTCTGTTCTGTCTCCATCTGCATCTTTGTCAGTATAAGTTTCTCTTTGAGTTACTTTTGTGATTTAATAGTTTTCTGTTGTTTCTGGTTTGCTTTCTTTTCCTTCTTATCCTGATTTTCTGTAATTTGTTAATTTCTTCCAACTGCGTCTCACTTCATATCTTTCTCCGTGTCTTTGTCGATATCTTTTGTTGTTTTACATTTGAATCTTTCATTTTAAATTGCTAACACACCAGAAAACACACAAGTCCCATTGGCTGAAATGTTTCAAGGCTTTATAAATAAAGTATTGTGGCGACACACTGGTGCCTGGACTTAATAATAATAATAATAAGAAGCTCCATCACAAGTTAAAGCACTTATTGTGACTTGCTAAAATGACGTGTATGTGTTTAGCTCAGGAAGCTCAAACCCTGAACCAAACATGCCAACGATTTTCTGTTCTGACAAATATCTCTATAGCACCACCTCCAAAAATATATTGCCTACATCATTTCAACACAATTTCACAACCACAGATTATATTGGTTTTATATATTTAAAATGCTTATCATGTAGGTCTTTGTACTGTGTATGCTTTCATCTCTCTCACTTTAGGCCAGTCAGTTAATCCTGTGATGCTTATTCTGTTGTGCATCTCTGGACATTTCTTTTTAATTTATAACTGTTTGCGTATCACACAGTGGGCTATATCTCGCTTCAAAGCTTCTATTTGCATGTTGCATTTATGTGTAAGTTGTATGATATATAAATTATTAATAGTAATGAAACATTACTTGAGCTAAAAATGGACAAAAAATTGAGCTAAAAATACAACTTTTGATGTGTCTGTAATGGTTCATCTACCAATACAGAAGTGCCTAAAATGCAGTACCACTGAGGGTCGGTAGGTCTCGCCTATTCCCACTCACACTCCCACTGAAAAATTGTGACCTTATCTCATGAATTTCAATCTGATGTCAGTGCAGTCCTAAATCATGAGATTTGGGTGTCCCCCAGCAGTTCTATCCACTTGTGCAAATATGGTCTGTTCCTAAATTAAGGCCACCATGTGGTCAGAAGGATTGAAGAGGAACGCTGAAACTTTGTGTTGGGAAAGTTTCAGTGACTTACCATTATTCTAATTATTGAAGTTAATTCAGAAAAATCTTTAACAGAGAAGTTTTTAGTGGGAGGAACGTTTTATCACTCATCAGGTGACGTCTTCAGTCTCAGCTGACTGCAGGTTTCCAACCTTATAAACAGGACATTTGTACAATGACTGAAACCAGCACCACTGAATGAACAATGGGCTGGGAGGTCAGTTCATTGATTATTAATTAATATGCAAATGTCATGTCAAATGTCAATGTCATGGCCATTGATCAACAACCACTGATCAATGGCCATGAGTACCATTCACAGAGAGTTGGGGAATGGCTGCAATCACAGCATTGGAAGATGGTGACAGATGTACCCTTAGGCCCCTCCTCCATTCAGAGATGGTCTTTCCCTTTTCACGTAAACGGCCTCCTTGACTCCGCCCTCAAACCAGCGTTCCTCCCTGTCCAGGATGTTATATCCTCATCATTGAAAGAGTGTCCACTGGCCTGTAGGTGTAGATAGACTGCAGAGTCCTGGCCTGACGAGGTGGCTCTGCTGTGTTGTAGCCAGAGGTTGTTTGGTTTCCCCGATGTATAAATCCTGGCAATCCTCCTGCACTTAACAGCGTACACTATGATACTCTGTTTGTGTTGGGGGACCCGATCCTTGGGGTGGACCCGTTTGGCGCAGCATGTTTTGGGGTTTAAAAGCCACAGAGATGCGGTGTTTAGAGAAAATGCGTCTCAGCTGTTCTGATATTCCTGACACATATGGGATCACTACAGGTTTTCACTTAAGCAGCGGTTGTCCTTCTCTCCTGGATTGGATGGAGCTTTCTTGTTGACAAAAGTCCAGGTGGGATAACCACTTACTCAGGGCCTTCTTGATGTGATGTTCTTCTGCTTCTCTGGCCGCTGTGTCTGTGGGGATGGTGAAGACAGATGTAACATCGTACGAGACCATGGTTTCATCTGCCTCCATCATGACATCTCTCACTTTCTCAACAAAATCCAACGTGTTCTGGATGTGGTGTTCAGAGCTGCCTACCAGCCGTTGAGGATTGAAGACAGAAACTTAGAGATGTTATAGGGTGACCGAGTTGATCATACAGACAATCGGTCTTAAACCCTGTTTCTGTATCTTCGGTAAACCATACAGACTTGGTGTAGACTCCCCTGGGTACAGCCTGTGGTATGAGGTCCGGTTGGTAGCCTTGTCTTGTTCTAAGTGCTTCAGACAGTCTATCACCCTCTTGCTGTAGCCACTTCCTGGGTCTGGTTTCAGGGGCTCATAAGTATTTTTGTCACTAAGCAGTGACAAAATTTTCTCATGATAGTCTTTCTGGTTTAGTAAAACTGTGCACCTGCCCCTTGTCTGCTGGAAGGATGATAATGTTGTTGTCATTGTTAAGTGATGTGAGTGCCTTCCTCTCCTCCATGCTGATGTTGGATGCTGGGGGCTTTGCATTGCTGAGGCAGGCCCAAACTTTTGTCCGTAGTTGCTCTGCTTCCATGTCTGCATGTTGGTGTTTGAATTCCTGTTTCTGTGGCTGTGATAACTGATAACAGCATTCAGGTAGCTGTTCTGCACTGTATTGGCACAAATTATATCTGTAAATTTCGTAACAGTACTTTCAGAAAGACATCTACTGTGATGAAATCTATTCCCCACTGCATTTCTGTAAATAAATGCTATTAGTAAATGATCAGAGAAACAAGGGTTTTCAGGAAACACTGTTAAATGTTCAGTTTCTATGCCATATTTGAGAACAAGATCTAGAGTGTGATTAAATCTGTTAATAACAGATTAAATGTTGAGGCTGTCATTTTTAGCATCTACATGAATGGTAAAATCACCCAAGTCTGAGAAATCTCTGACTGAGGCCCAGGTGGACGATAGATATCAACAACAAAACAAAACAAAAACGTTTTTTGATATTTCCAGCTGGGGTGGAAATGCGAAGCATCAGGCTTTCAAATGAATTCAGACTCTGTCTGGGTCTTTGGTCGATTAATAACTTGGAGTGGAAGATTGCTGCCACACCGCCCCCTTCTGTCCTGTGAGGGTTCGAGGATTCTGACATTTATATAACTGTTGATTCATTTAAACTAACATAATCATCCTGCTGTAACCAGGTTTCTGTAAGGCAGACTAAATCGATTGTTGATCAGTTATTCATTCATGTGCTAACAGAGACTTAGAATAGAGATCCCTAGTGTTTAAAAATCCACTAATACATAATATAATAAAAACATCCAAGATTAAAAATACTGTATGAAAACTACAACAGTGGCTCCAGTGGACACATTTTTTTGTGTTTTATACTCAGTTTCACTTCAGCTCTTTGTAACTTTCCTTGGCTCCACAGCTGCACTGTCTGTGCTTCTAATTCTGTATATATTTTATTTTATGTTTATCTTTGTTTATTTTATTCTTCTTCCATCAGCTCTGTTCCATCAACTTCAGTTATCAATTAAACACAGACCTACAATACAAAATAATATTCAAATACTACTTTTTCTCTTACACTTACGGGACCTTTCAGCTTCACAACACTTGAGATGGAGTTCTTACTGAAAATAGAAAAATCCCTGGTCCCAACAAAGAATAATTTCAGCACCTGTTAGTTCACATTGTTGTCAGCATGCGATCAGGCTTTCAGAAAACTTTAAAGGCAGGCAGAAAATTGAAGAAGGGCTGATTCTTACCTGCTTTTCCTGCTGTTGGAGTGCTGATTGTGGTTGATAAGACTACTCTGAAACTGATAAATGATCTTATCTTTCTGCTTCTTTAACTCTTTCTGTCGCCCCTGATGTTATTCTGGTCTTTCCACGTTCACTCTAACCCCGAGTCTCTCGTTCTCTCGTCCATATATCTCACTGCCAGCAGGGTGCATTCTGAGTATGTGTGGGCAGCAGCCAATCAGAAAACAGCAGCCTTTGCGACACTGGTGGCACACACATGTTCAGCCTCACACTCTCATACTGACTCACTTTTTACAGGCTACATAGCAAACGATGCTCTCTCTGTCTCTGTCTCTCTTTCTCCAACAGAGAGAGAGGCACATCTGTCATCTGCTACTCTCATCCAGCCAGAGGATTTTTGTATGTTAAAACTTGATAATCTCCTGGCAACGCATGGTCCCTGCAACGCTGAGATTGAATGATTTTATGTTTAAAGTTTCCTTGCAGTCCTTGTGCTTCATGTAAGGCTTGAAAAAGCTGGTACTTACGTGCTGGTTTCTATGTAATGTTGGGTTAAGAATGTTATATAATCTCTGATGTCACGTCAAGCACATCAATGGAGGTTTTTTTCTGAATTCAGAATAGTAACAGAGAGTGTCAGCCAGGCCTCAGGATGGAACATGAAAATATCAGTGATATGAAATAAAACATTAAGCTGTCACCATGATGAAAGTGTCCTGAAGGAGTATTTAGTATAACCAACACACCGCAGGCCCTCTTCTGTGTTGTTCTCACAATATTAAGCATCTGAACTGGATCTTATGTTTGAACTGAAATCCTTTATTGTCATTGTACACAGTACAATGCCAATAAAGACCGTGGCTCAGGGGGTTGGGAAGCGTATCTGTAACCCGAAGGTCGCTGGTTTGATCCCCGGGCTCTCTGTCCTGGTCGTTGTGTCCTTGGGCAAGACAGTTTACCCTACCGCCTACTGTTGTTGGCCAGAGGGGCCGATGGTGCGATATGGCAGCCTCGCTTCTGTCAGTCTGCCCCAGGGCAGCTGTAGCTACAACCGTAGCTGCCTCCACCAGTGTGTGAATGTGAGAGTGAATGAATAGTGGCATTGTCAAGCGCTTTGGGTCCCTTGAAAAAGCGCTATATAAATCCAATCCATTATTATTATTATTATTACAACAACGAGATTTAAAGATAACTTCTCTTTAAATACAAACAGTAAAATAAGAAAGCAACTCTAAGTACTAATGTGTTTCAGTTCCATCAGAGATGCACCACTGATAGCAAGCCTGTTTACTCCAAAGGACATAGGAAATTTTTCCCAAAAGAATTTCACATTTCAATTAATCTGACCACAGAACAGGTTTCTACTTTGCTTCAGTCCATTTTAATTTAGTTTTCTCGGGTGGATCGGTCGTAGGTCAGCAATGGCAGAAATGCCCTCAATAAAATGTTAAACTAGTCCATAAATGACATGGTGAAAGACCTTGATCAAAATTTAAGCAGAATACCAACTGATAAACTGTATGAACCTGTGTACACTTCTTGGTCCAGACGTGCAACTGCAGATGCTTGCTTCAGTTGGCCAAACAGTTCCTGGTGACACCAGCTTCTTCTGGTCCTTGTAAAAAAAATGGTTCTCAAATGCTGGGGAAGTTGTCTCAGCAAGGGAGATACCATGTAAGCCCATCCACTGTGGAATGGTTATTATTTCTCAGTCAAAACACCTGAGTTATATAAGCACACACATCCAGTACCCCAAACACAGTACCAAAGAAAATATCCAGTACACCAAACAAAGTCAGAACTAAATAAATAAAAAAGCCTTTGCATTATGTAAAAACATTTTCACTGTCCATTATGTAATTTACAATGTTTTGGTCTATTTGATTATTTTATAGATTACTCAGGTAGATTCTTTAATACGGGATGCAAAAACCTAAAAAAAAATAAAATAAAAGGTCATATTTCCAGGATATTTGAGTCGTTCTCCCTCCATTAGTTTGGATTTTATAATACATTTGAAATGTGAATCACAAGTGCAAGGATTCCTTTGGCTGTGCAACAACCAATGCTGCCACTAGATATAAAGCTCCTTGAGGAGACTGTTGTTGCAATTTGGCACTATGTAAATAAAATTGAATTGAACTAGATGACACCCATGAGTGCAAAGAGTAAAGCTCTCAGTAAAGAACCAAGTTTTGACACCGTGTGCCGAGCTGGTCCAGTCACTCTTCTCACATCGGGTAATCACAGAGAAAGTCTTACACTGTTCACCTTCACCCACCAGAGTCGCCACTCATTTTAGGTTACTCCTGGCTCCAGAAACACAATCCCCATATAGACTGGTTAGGGAATAAAATTATCAATTGGAGTTTGTTCTGGCTTGCCCACTGTCTTGTGTCAGCCCTGCCACCTGGATCCATGAAGGAAGATGACTCCCACATCGACATCCCAGACCTTACCACTGTCCCTCTCGGGTATCATGACCTCCAAGAGGTGTTCAGTAAAGACAAAGCACTTTCGCTTCTGCCATATAGACCATATGACTGTGCCATTGATCTCTTACCTGGCGCTCCACTTCCCTCCAGCCGTCTGTTCAACATTTCCAAGCCCAAAAGAGAGGCAATGGAGAAATACATTCATGATTCTCTGGCAGCAGGGATCATCTGGCCTTCATCCTCTCCTGTAGGCGCAGGATTCTTTTTTGTGGCTAAGAAGGACAAGAGCCTCCGTCCATGTATTGACTTCAGAGGTCTCAACGCTATCACCGTCAAGAACAAATACCCCCTGCCACGCATCAGTGCCGCGTTTGAGCCCCTGCAGGGGGCCACTATTTTCACTAAATTAGATCTCCGCAATGCTTAGCATGTGGTCTGTATCAGGGAGGGTGACGAATGGAAAACAGCTTTCAACACCCCGCTAGGCCATTTTGAATACCTGGTCATGCCCTTTGGGTTAACCAACGCTCCAGCCGTGTTCCAAAGCTTGGTCAATGATGTGCTACGGGACTTTCTGAACCGCTTTGTCTATGTCTACCTAGATGACATTCTAATCTTTTCCAGGAACCTCCAAGAACACAAGGTCCATGTTCGGGCCGTGCTATAGCGTCTGTTAGAAAATAGATTCTACGTCAAGGCTGGGAAGTGCGAGTTTCATGCACCTTCTGTCACATTTCTGGGATACGTTTTAGCTGGAGGGCCCAGCCAAGATCCGGGCAGTTCAGGAATGGCCCACACCCACCACTCGCAAGCAGCTACAACGCTTTCTGGGCTTCGCTAACTTCTATCGGCGCTTCATAAGGAAATACAGTCAGGTAGCCACATCACTCACCACACTCACCTCTGTAAAGCGCCAGTTCTCCTGGACGTCTGAAGCTGAGGCTGCTTTTCAAAGACTGAAACATCTCTTCACCTCAGCTCTTGTGTTGATCCAACCAGACCTCAGAAGGCCATTTGTCATTGAAGTAGACGCTTCAGACATCGGTGTAGGAGCTGTCCAATCCCAATCCCCACACAGGCCCCAGAGGTAAAATACGTTCTTTTCACGACGGTTTTCGCCAGCTGAAAGGAACTATGATGTTGGGGACAGAGAGCTACTAGCCATTAAACTTGCTCTGGAAGAATTCCGCCACATATTAGAGGGAGCGGAGCACCCGTTCACTATCTTCACCGATCACAAGAACCTTTCCTACCTTAGGACAGCAAAGCGACTGAACGCCCGCCAAGCCAGGTGGTCTTTGTTTTTTGATCGATTCAGATTCAGAATCTTCTTCTGTCCAGGCTCTAAAAACACAAAAGCCGACGCCCTCTCCCAGCAATACAGTCCAGATGAGGAACATCTTGAACCAGCTCCTGTGCTTCCTGCTTCCTGCTTGGTAGGATTCCTGTCTTGGAGTGTGGAGGAAACCATTCAGACCCTGGAATGGGTCGTGTCATCCCTGCGGCTGCCCGCTCAGCAGTGATTAGGTGGGCCCACACTTCTCATTTCTCCTGTCACCCTGGAACAGGTCGCACAATTAGTCTCCTTAAGCGCCATTTTTGGTGGAGAACTTGGGAACGCGATGCAAAGGAATATGTTGCTGCATGTGAGATCTGTGCCTGAAGCTAAAGACCCGGACTCAGCGGCCTTCCAGACTCCTACAACCTGGAGTCATCCCTGTTGGAGCTTGTCAGTAGCAAAGGCCTGAAGGTACAAAAATGAATACTGAAGAGAGCTTAACACCATTCCTGCTTGAATTTGAAGGCCGATTTAAGTCTATCCTTTCAGAGTTCCAGAGTTAAACACAGGCTGAATATCCAACTGTGACAAACATTGTCCTGCATACAGGGTCAAACGATGTGTCCAAACAACAATGGGAGGTTCTGAAACGGGACTTTATTGGATTATTAAACACATTAAACACTATTAAGCACTCTCTGAATGCAGCTGTATTCATCAGTGGGCCTGTACCGCCGGTCAGAGGAGGAGACGAGAGATTCAGCAGGCTGTTTACACTGAATAAATGGCTTATATCAGCATGTGCTGACCACTCAGTGCATTTTATCGACAACTTTAATATTTTTTGGGAACGCAGGCATCTGTTTAAAGCAAATGGATTTAATTTTAACAAGTCAGGGGTGAAACTGTTCACCTCCAACTTGTTTTATTCCATACGTCATCCATCTGTGCTTGGAGCCAAGGCTGAGATAAACGAGGAGTTATCTCATAAAGAGGAACAAACAGTACTCCAAGAACAGACAAAGCCCAGCAGAAACCTTGAGGAGGAGCTCCATCTGCCCCCACCCGGGAAGAGCCTCAGAAAGGAGAGACATCCATGGCATCTGAGGAAGAGCCTCAGAAAGGAGAGACATCTGAGGCAAGAAGAGGCAAGAAGAGGGGTCCCTATTTGCCTCCAACTCTCTCAACAACACCAACGACCAGGACCAGGATCTTCCCCAGTCCCCCAAATCCCTGACAGGCCATCACCCCCATCACCCTCCTCCCCCTCCCTTTCTCCCTCCTCCTCACACCTGAAATTCACTGAAGAGATGATGGAGCGGGTCAATGCTGGGCTCAGATCTACCCCCCGGCCCAATCCCTCTTTGTCCCCCATAAACCCCCCACCAAAGCAGCCAAAGGTTTGCCACCGAGCCCCACCCTCAACAGAGCAATCGAAGTCACATTGCCCAGCCTCGCCCCCCTTAGTTCCTCCTTACCACCTTCATGCCCTGTCTCCGCAGTCTGATGTGTGATGTGTGGAGGGTCCGGGCTGCGAGGATTATGGCAGTGGTGACTTTTCCCAGGAGAAGCTGGGACCCTGTTTACTAGAAGGTTTTAAAATCTCTGTACTTTTAGGTGACAGGAGACATGTGGCCTGGTCAAAACACAGAGAGCTGCACTCTAAAAGATCTTTAAACATAGTAAACATACCTTATGTGCCACAGACTGCTCCCAAACACGAGGGGACAAGTAATGCCTCTAAAACACTTAAGTTGGCTTTATTAAACGTTAGATCTTTAGCTGGGAAAACATTTTTAATTAATGATTTAATCACTGAGCACAGCCTTGATTTTATGTTTTTAACTGAAACTTGGTTGGACCAAAATAACAGTGGAGCTGTTCTCATCGAGACGACCCCTCCTAACTACTGTTTTATCAGTGAGGCCAGGGTGAGCAGGAGAGGAGGAGGGGTTGCTGTCTTATTTAATGAATCATTTCAATGTAAGCAGCTATCTCCTGGAAGTTTTCAGTCTTTTGAATATGTGGCTTTACAGCTGAAGGCCCCATCCAAAGTTGTGTTTCTTAATGTTTACAGGCCTCCCAAATACTGCACAGACTTTTTTAATGACCTCAGTGAACTGCTGTCTGTGACCTGTGTTGATTTCGACTGTGTAATTATTGTTGGGGATTTTAACATCCATGTGGACAACCCTCAGGACAAAGGGACTAAAGACCTGAGTAACACTCTGGGCAACTTTGGGCTGACTCAGCATGTAACAGAGGCCACACATAATAGAGGACACACTCTTGACCTACTGATCTCCAAAGGCCTGAGCATTTCAAACATTACTGTGTCTGATGTGGGCTTATCTGATCATTACTGTGTTTTCTTTGAAAGTAAAATCTCAGCCCACACAAATATATCAACAGCAGTGATCACAAAACGGTGTATAACTGAAGACAGTAGTGAGATCTTTAACCAGGTCTTCCCATTAACACCTGACCTGTCCAAAGGTTCAGTCAATGAGCTCGTCAATAGCTTCAATGCTAACATGTTAAATGTAATGGACACTATTGCTCCCATTAAGGTGAAGGTTATCTCTGGAAGGAAAAAGTCTCCATGGAGAAACTCCACACTAGTGAAAAATGAAAAAAGAGAGTGTAGGAAAGCTGAGCGCAGATGGAGAAAAACAAACCTCCAGGTTCATTATGACATCTATAAAGAGAAACTTCACAATTATAATTTACAACTGAGGAGTGCAAGAAGGTCCTACTTCTCTGACATCATCACTAAAAACAGCCATAATGCTCGGGTCTTATTTTCTACAGTTGACAGGCTAACAAACCCTCCTGTGCCAGTGGCAGCTGAACTTCATTCGACCATGGCCTGCAATGACTTTGCCAAATTCTTCACAGACAAAATCCAAAAGATTAGACAAGCAGTTGGTACATCAACAGCAGATCCAGGATATGTACTGTGTCCACCGAAAAACTGTTTAAACACCATCAAACAGTTTCACCCGATTAACAGCAAAGACCTGGAGGACATCTTAGGTCAACTGAACTCCTCCTCTTGCTGTTTAGATGTCCTGCCAACAAGTTTTTTCAAAAAGGTCTCAAAGACTTTAGAGTCAGACTTGTTACAGATCGTCAACTTTTCCTTAATGTCAGGTGTGTTTCCAGAACCACTAAAAACTGCTGTAATAAAACCTATACTGAAAAAGGACAATCTTGACAAGACACAAATGAAAAACTACAGGCCGATCTCAAATCTCCCATTTTTAAGTAAGATCATTGAAAAAGCAGTTTCTCAACAGCTCAGTTACTTCTTAAAACAGAATAACTGCTATGATGCCTTCCAGTCAGGTTTTAGACAGAACCACAGCACTGAAACCGCTCTGACAAAAGTGTTCAATGACATATGTCTGAATACAGACCGTGGAAAAATGTCAGTCTTAGTTTTACTGGATCTCAGTGCAGCATTTGATACAGTTGACCACAACATATTACTCAAACGACTGGAGAACTGGGCAGGTCTTTCAGGAACTGTACTAAACTGGTTCAAAACATACTTAGAAAACAGGAAATACTTTGTATCAATAGGTAACTTCACATCCAAGCAGACAAGTATCACATGTGGAGTTCCCCAAGGTTCCATCTTGGGACCCCCTCTGTTTAACATTTACATGCTCCCACTGGCACAGATTATAAAGAACAACAAAATAAACTACCACAGCTATGCAGATGACACACAAATATATATCACAATGTCACCAGGAGACCGAGGCCCTGTACAGGCTCTTGGTAAATGCATTGAGGAAATTAATGACTGGTTGTGCCACAATTTTCTCCAACTAAACAAAAACAAAACTGAAGTAATAGTCTTTGGCGCCAAAGAAAAACGATTACAGGTCACCAGAGAACTTCAATCCATACATCTAAAAACCACAAACCAGGCGAGAAATTTGGGTGTAGTGATGGATGCAGACCTAAACTTAGAAAAACACATTAAGACAATAACAAAATCAGCTTACTATCACCTCAAGAATATTTCAAGGATTAAAGATCTGATGTCTCAACAGGACCTGGAAAAACTAGTCCATGCATTCATTTTTAGTAGGCTTGATTACTGTAACAGCATCTTTACAGGTCTACCTAAAAAATCAGTCAGACAACTACAGCTCATTCAGAACTCTGCTGCTCGAGTCCTCACTAAGACCAAAAAAGTGGACCACATCAGTCCAGCTCTGAGGTCTTTACACTGGCTGCCTGTCCGTCAGAGGATAGACTTTAAAGTCCTGATGCTGGTCTATAAAGCTCTGAATGGTTTAGGACCAAAATACATCAGTGACCTCCTGACCCAGTATGAACCTTCCAGATCCCTCAGGTCATATGGATCCGGTCTTTTATCAGTTCCCAGAGTCAGAACCAGACACGGAGAAGCTGCATTCAGCTTTTATGCTCCTTATATCTGGAACAAACTCCCAGAAAGCCTCAGATCAGCTGAAACACTCAGTTTATTTAAATCCAGGCTGAAGACTCACCTATTCTCAGCTGCATTTGAATAAAGCACCAAATCCACACTTTTAAGCTTAAATTTCAAAACTTACACTAACTACTGATCTTATCTATTTCTGATTTTATCTGTTTTGATTTTATATACTGTTTTGTTTGTTTGTTAAGCTTAAATTTCCAAACTTACATTAACTACTGATTTTATCTACTGTTCTGATTTGATCTGTTTTGATTTTATATACTGTTTTGTTTGTTTGTTTGTTTGTTTGTTAAGTGGGTTTAGAGCTCTGGGTAGCTCCCCAGCTGGGTCTAGACTGGGTCTAGAGAGTATTTTAAATTCAGGGAATTTAAAATAGAAAGTAGCTCGTCCACAGAAGGACTGGTAGCTCCCCTTACGATAAGGGTTCAGATCGCGCGAACAGGTGTGGGATTAGAGCTCTGGGTAGCTCCCCAGCTGGGTCTAGACTGGGTCTAGAGAGTATTTTAAATTCAGGGAATTTAAAATAGAAAGTAGCTCGTCCACAGAAGGACTGGTAGCTCCCCTTACGATAAGGGTTCAGATCGCGCGAACAGGTGTGAAATGTGTGTGTTTAGTTAGTTTGTTTGTTTGCTTGTTTTAATCAATTTTAAATCATGCTTTTTATTTGTTTTTGTTTCTAATGTCTCTGTAAAGCACTTTGAATCACCTTGTTGTTGAATTGTGCTATACAAATAAATTTGCCTTGCCTTGCCTTGCCTTGCCATACCTGTGGCTCGTTGGTCTAGGCGTATGATTCTCGCTTTGGGTGCGAGAGGTTCCGGGTTCAAATCCCGGACGAGCCCCCTTAAAATCACCAGCTCTTATCTTCATGGAATTCTTTGGTAAGACACATTCCTTCTGGGGCATTGTAAATGTGATGTGTGATACCAATTTGTCTTTCTAAAATAACGTTTTTGATTTTGTGAAGGAGTCACTCTCATGAGTCATTGAGTGATGCCATTGACTGCACAGTCCCTGCCATGCAATCTGTATATGTCACATTTTGAGATTGCCTTGGAAACATTACTGGGCAGGTACTAAAAAAATACCTGTAACCAGGTACTATCACCTAATGGAAACTTTAAAGATCGAGCTGAGTCAAGTTAAGCCAAGCTAGGTAGGTGTAAGTGGAAAAGGGCTATTAGAGATCACAAAGTCTGATCAAAATTGAGGCCATTCAATCAGAATCAGAATCAGAAACTTTATTGTCATTGTCACGAGAACAACGAAATGAAGAATGGTCCCCGATCATTGCATCATCCCTAGCAATATCAAAATATAAATAAAACAATAAAATTCAATAAATAAAATAGATAGAATACTTAAAATACTAATAAGATGTAACAGTAAAACATTCACATACATTCCCACACACATGCTTCAGGCCGTGCATAGATTAACACAAGAGTGGCGTGATGGACATTTTTTTTGTAGTATTCAGATGTGTTATTGCAGTTGGATAACAGCTGTGTTTGAGTCTATTAGTCCTTGCTCTGATTGCCCTGTACCGTCTGCCTGAGGGCAACAGTTCGAACAGGGAGTGGCCAGGATGTGAGGTGTCTTTTATGATGTTTTGGGCCTTTTTAAAACAGTGGGCATTGTGTAGAACTTCCAGTGTGGGGAGAGGGCAGCCAGTGATCTTTTGGGCGGTGTTAATGATCCCTTGGAGTGCTTTCCTCTGAGCCCCTGTGCAGCTAGTGTACCAAATACATATGCAGTAAGTTAGAACACTCTCAATGGTGGCTCTGTAGAAGGACACCAGCAGTTTCTGTGTGATGTTATTCCTCCTGAGAATTCTCAGGAAGTACAGTCTCTGTTGGGCCTTTTTCAGCAGCTCGGAGGTGTTCACACTCCAGGAAAGGTTCTCCTCTATATTGACTCCCAGGAAGCGGAAGCTTGCCACCCTTTCTACACAGTCCCCATTTATGAATAGTGGTTGGATCTCTGCCTTTTTCCTTCTGAAATCTATTATGAGTTCTTTGGTTTTTGAAGTGTTGAGGAGGAGGTTATTGGCCTTACACCATGACGTCAGCTGCTCCACCTCGTCTCTGTACGTAGACTCGTCTCCCTTGGTAATGAGCCCCACCACTGTGGTGTCATCTTCAAATTTCACAAAGATGTTGCTGTGGTGGCGAGGAGTGCAGTCGTGTGTGTAGAGAGAGTAGAGCAGTGGACTGAGCACACAGCCCTGGGGTGAGCCAGTGCTGAGACTCAGGGCTGAGGATGTGTGATGGCCAACTCTGACTCTCTGTCTACGGCCCGAGAGGAAGCTGTTGATCCACATGCAGGTGCTGTATGGAAGCCCCAGGTCTTGTAGCTTGGCCACCAGTTTATGTGGAAGGATGGTGTTAAAAGCTGAGCAGTAATCCACGAAGAGCATCCGCACATAGCTACCATGCTCTTCCAGGTGAGTTAATGCAGCATGGAGTGCTGTGGCTACAGCGTCTTCCGTGGACCGGTTTGCTCTGTAGGCAAACTGGTGTGGATCCAGGCTGCGGGGCAGGGCTGCTGTGATGTGTCTGCAGACCAGCTTCTCAAAGCATTTCATTACCACTGGGGTGAGTGCCACCGGTCTGTAGTCATTCAGGCCGGTGATGTGGGGCTTCTTAGGCAAGGGGACTATGGTGGAGGACTTCAGGCAGATTGGGACAGTCGCCTGTGCGAGGGATTTGTTGAAGATCCTGGTGAAGATCCCAGCCAGCTGTTCTGCACAATCCCTCAATATTCGACCTGGCACACCATCAGGACCCGCCGCCTTCCTCGGGTTAACAGCCTGCAGCATGCGCCTCACCTCGTGCTCTTCCAGGGTGAGGGTGGTGCAGCTATGGGTGGCGTGTTGCTGCTGTGGCTCCAATACCTCCGGTACCCTGGTTTCAAAGCGGGCGAAGAAGATATTCAGCTCCTCTGCCAGCTCCAGGTCACCGTCCGCAGCTCCGAGATTGATCTTATAGTTGGTTAGGTGCTGGATGCCTTGCCACACCTGCCGGCTGGTATTACTCTTCAGATGGTCCTCAATCCTCCTCCTATAGTCCCCCTTTGCCTCTCTGATGCCTCTCTTCAGGTTGGATCGGGCTGTGGTGTAGTAATCCCTGTTGCCAGACCTGAACGCAATGTTCCTCTCCTTCAGCAGCTGCCTGACCTCCCGGGTCATCCAGGGCTTTTGGTTGGGATAAGCCCGGATCCGTTTGACTGCTGTAACAGTGTCTATGCAGTGTTTTATATAGCAGAGGACACTGTCTGTGAACATTTCCAAGTCCTGATGTTCAAAGATATCCCAGTTAGTCCTGTCAAAACAGTCCTGCAGCTGCTGAGAGGCACCCTCTGGCCATATGGTAATATTCTTTGTGATGGTAAAAGCAGTTTTCTTGAGGGGGGCATATGCAGGGATTAGAAACAGTGACAAGTGGTCAGACTGACCCAGATGTGGCAAAGGTCTGGCCCTGTAGCCCATTTTGATGTTGGAATAAACTGCAATTTCGGTGTAAAGACGTTAAACTACATATGTGAAGGTCTCATAATGGTTTCACCTCTGCTGATAATTACCCACGCCTTTTTTCCACCCCTTGGCTCATGTGATGTGTTTCATAGTTGGTCAACGACCCTGGTAAAGACAACCCGCTCTGGGTTTTAAATACCTGGGACTCTCCAACGTTTAGTTTTAGATCTAACGAAGGTTCTCAGAGGAGAGGTGAAAGGTCTTCAAGGCACTTAGAGAATTCCAGCTGCTTTCTTTCAAAGCTAATCAGACTACCATGACGTGGATGACTGGGAACCCTTTTTTCTCATTCACTGTGTGCAGTCCCTCTGGAGTCATCCCTGTTGGAGCTTGTCAGTAGCAAAGGCCTGAAGGTACAAAAATGAATACTGAAGAGAGCTTAACACCATTCCTGCTTGAATTTGAAGGCCGATTTAAGTCTATCCTTTCAGAGTTCCAGACTTAAACACATACTTCCTGTGGCTCGTTGGTCTAGGCGTATGATTCTCGCTTAGGGTGCGAGAGGTCCCGGGTTCAAATCCCGGACGAGCCCCTTAAAATCACAAGCTCTTACCTTCATGGAATTCTTTGGTAAGACACATTCCTTCTGGGGCATTGTAAATGTGTTGTGTGCCAAACCGTTCAATGTGATGTGTGACACCAATTTGTCGTTCTAAAATAAGGTTTTTGATTTTGTGAAGGAGTCACTCTCATGACTCATTGAGTGATGCCATTGACTGCACAGTCCCTGCCACGCAATCTGTATATGTCACATTTTGAGATTGCCTTGGAAACCTTACTGGGCAGGTACTAAAAAATACCTGTAAACAGGTACTATCACCCTGGATGAGAATAATATAAATGATAAATTTCAATCGGCCTTCAAACAACATCACAGCACTGAATCAGCGCTGCTTCGTGTTTTCAATGATCTTTTACTAATGGCTGACAATGGACGCCCCTCTGTCCTAGTGCTATTGGATCTTTCATCGGCATTTGACATGGTTGACCACAACATCCTATTGGCGAGACTAGAGCACACTGTAGGCATTAAGGGCGCTGCCTTGGATTGGTTTAAATCTTACCTCTCCAATCGGCTCTCTTCGGTACATTTGGCCACATCCTCTTCTTCGGCTGTACCTGTTTGCTGTGGTGTCCCCCAGGGATCTGTGTTAGGCCCTACCCTTTTCTCATTGTACATGCTTCCCTTAAGTGCTATCTTTGAGAAATACCACATTGCTTTTCACTATTATGCGGATGATATCCAGATCTATTTTGAGTTAAACGATGATCTTGCTCTGTCTTTGAATAGCTTTCGAGAATGCATGTGTGAGGTCAAGAAATGGCTTTTGACAAATACTCTTATCCTTAATGATAAGAAAACCGAAATTATGATTTTTGGTAGTAATGCCCTTCGTGCCAAACTTCGGGATGTCTTTGGTTTTCTCACTAGTTCTTTCTCTGACACTGTTAGGAATCTGGGTGTCTTATTTGACAGCTCATTTAAACTTGATAAACAAGTGTCTGCTGTTGTCAGATCCAGTTTTTACCAGCTTCGCCTTATTTCTAAGACCAGGCACTATATCCCGTATAAAGACCTAGAAAAGCTCATCCACGCCTTTGTAACGTCAAGGCTTGATTACTGCAATTCACTTTATTGTGGTCTCCACTCTTCCCTTTTACATAGATTACAGACAGTTCAGAATGCTGCAGCACGCATTCTAACTAAAACCAAGAAGTTTGCCCACATTACTCCTGTCCTTGCTGATCTGCACTGGTTGCCTGTCAAATATCGTATTCAATTTAAAATTTTGTTGTTTACTTTTAAAATTACCAATAACACTGCACCAAGCTATCTTAAGGAACTTTTAAACCCATATGCTCCTGCTAGGGCTTTAAGGTCATCCTCACAGTTACTGTTGGTTCAGCCCAGATCTCGACTGAAATCTAGAGGTGATCGATCGTTTGCTCAAGTTGCACCGGAGCTGTGGAACAATCTCCCGATTGGCATCCGGGCGTCTGATTCTATTCATTCTTTTAAATCACGGCTAAAAACATATCTTTTTAAACTTGCCTTTTCTACCAGTTAAATGCTGGCTTGCTTGCAGTGACCTATTGACCTATTGTATTGTATTGTATTGTATTAAATTCTCTGCTATCTTTCCATTATTGGTGTCTTTTATCATGGTGGTACAGTCTTACCTTGCTATAACCTATGTGCTGCAGTTTACTCTTATTGGTGGCTTTTATCTGTGAACATAATCCGTTACTCTTATGTATTTGATGTTAATGTGTGAACTGTTTTATTTTTTATTGTTTTATGTAAAGCACTTTGGTATGCCCAAGGCTTTTAAATGTGCTCTATAAATAAAGATTGTTGTTGTTGTTGTTGTAATGGGAACTTTAAAAATCGAGCTGAGTCAAGTTAAGCCAAGCTAGGTAGGTGCTAGTGGAAAAGGGCTATTAGAGATCACAAACTCTGATCGAAATTGAGACCATTCAATTTCGGTGTAAAGACGTTAAACTACATATGTGAAGGTCTCATAATGGTTTCACCTCTGCTGATAATTACCCACGCCTTTTTTCCACCCCTTGGCTCATGTGATGTGTTTCATAGTTGGTCAACGACCCTGGTAAAGACAACCCGCTCTGGGTTTTAAATACCTGGGACTCTCCAACATTTAGTTTTAGATCTAACGAAGGTTCTCAGAGGAGAGGTGAACGGTCTTCAAGGCACTTAGAGAATTCCAGCTGCTTTCTTTCAAAGCTCATCAGACTACCATGACGTGGATGACTGGGAACCCTTTTTTCTCATTCACTGTGTGCAGTCCCTCTGGAGTCATCCCTGTTGGAGCTTGTCAGTAGCAAAGGCCTGAAGGTACAAAAATGAATACTGAAGAGAGCTTAACACCATTCCTGCTTGAATTTGAAGGCCGATTTAAGTCTATCCTTTCAGAGTTGCAGACTTAAACACATGCTTCCTGTGGCTCGTTGGTCTAGGCGTATGATTCTCGCTTAGGGTGCGAGAGGTCCCGGGTTCAAATCCCGGACGAGCCCCCTTAAGATCACAAGCTCTTAGCTTCATGGAATTGTTTGGTAAGACACATTCCCTCTGGGAAATTGTAAATGTGTTGTGTGCCAAACCGTTCAATGTGATGTGTGACACCAATTTGTCTTTCTAAAACAACGTTTGTGAAGGAGTCACTCTCATGACTCATTGAGTGATGCCATTGACTGCACAGTCCCTGCCACGCAATCTGTATGTGTCACATTTTGAGATTGCCTTGGAAACCTTACTGGGCAGTTACTAAAAAAATACCTGTAACCAGGTACTATCACCTAATGGAAACTCTAAAGATCGAGCTGAGTCAAGTTAAGCCAAGCTAGGTAGGTGCAAGTGGAAAAGCGCTGTTAGAGATCACAAAGTCTGATCGAAATTGAGGCCATTCAATTTCGGTGTAAAGACGTTAAACTACATATGTGAAGGTCTCATAATGGTTTCACCTCTGCTGATAATTACCCACGCCTTTTTTCCACCCCTTGGCTCATGTGATGTGTTTCATAGTTGGTCAACGACCCTGGTAAAGACAACCCGCTCTGGGTTTTAAATACCTGGGACTCTCCAACGTTTAGTTTTAGATCTAACGAAGGTTCTCAGAGGAGAGGTGAAAGGTCTTCAAGGCACTTAGAGAATTCCAGCTGCTTTCTTTCAAAGCTCATCAGACTACCATGACGTGGATGACTGGGAACCCTTTTTTCTCATTCACTGTGTGCAGTCCCTCTGGAGTCATCCCTGTTGGAGCTTGTCAGTAGCAAAGGCCTGAAGGTACAAAAATGAATACTGAAGAGAGCTTAACACCATTCCTGCTTGAATTTGAAGGCCGATTTAAGTCTATCCTTTCAGAGTTCCAGACTTAAACACATGCTTCCTGTGACTCGTTGGTCTAGGCGTATGATTCTCGCTTAGGGTGCGAGAGGTCCCGGGTTCAAATCCCGGACGAGCCCCCTTAAGATCACAAGCTCTTACCTTCATGGAATTCTTTGGTAAGACACATTCCCTCTGGGGCATTGTAAATGTGTTGTGTGCCAAACCGTTCAATGTGATGTGTGACACCAATTTGTCTTTCTAAAACAACGTTTGTGAAGGAGTCACTCTCATGAGTCATTGAGTGATGCCATTGACTGCACAGTCCCTGCCACGCAATCTGTATATGTCACATTTTGAGATTGCCTTGGAAACCTTACTGGGCAGGTACTAAAAAATACCTGTAACCAGGTACTATCACCTAATGGAAACTTTAAAGATCGAGCTGAGTCAAGTTAAGCCAAGCTAGGTAGGTGCAAGTGGAAAAGGGCTATTAGAGATCACAAAGTCTGATCGAAATTGAGGCCATTCAATTTCGGTGTAAAGACGTTAAACTACATATGTGAAGGTCTCATAATGGTTTCACCTCTGCTGATAATTACCCACGCCTTTTTTCCACCCCTTGGCTCATGTGATGTGTTTCATAGTTGGTCAACGACCCTGCTAAAGACAACCCCATCTAGGGTTTAAATACCTGGGACTCTCCAACATTTAGTTTTAGATCTAACGAAGGTTCTCAGAGGAGAGGTGAAAGGTCTTCAAGGCACTTAGAGAATTCCAGCTGCTTTCTTTCAAAGCTCATCAGACTACCATGACGTGGATGACTGGGAACCCTTTTTTCTCATTCACTGTGTGCAGTCCCTCTGGAGTCATCCCTGTTGGAGCTTGTCAGTAGCAAAGGCCTGAAGGTACAAAAATGAATACTGAAGAGAGCTTAACACCATTCCTGCTTGAATTTGAAGGCCGATTTAAGTCTATCCTTTCAGAGTTCCAGACTTAAACACATGCTTCCTGTGGCTCGTTGGTCTAGGCGTATGATTCTCGCTTAGGGTGCGAGAGGTCCCGGGTTCAAATCCCGGACGAGCCCCCTTAAAATCACAAGCTCTTACCTTCATGGAATTCTTTAGTAAGACACATTCCTTCTGGGGCATTGTAAATGTGTTGTGTGCCAAACCGTTCAATGTGATGTGTGACACCAATTTGTCTTTCTAAAACAACGTTTGTGAAGGAGTCACTCTCATGAGTCATTGAGTGATGCCATTGACTGCACAGTCCCTGCCACGCAATCTGTATATGTCACATTTTGAGATTGCCTTGGAAACCTTACTGGGCAGGTACTAAAAAATACCTGTAACCAGGTACTATCACCTAATGGAAACTTTAAAGATCTAGCTGAGTCAAGTTAAGCCAAGCTAGGTAGGTGCTAGTGGAAAAGGGCTATTAGAGATCACAAACTCTGATCGAAATTGAGGCCATTCAATTTCGGTGTAAAGACGTTAAACTACATATGTGAAGGTCTCATAATGGTTTCACCTCTGCTGATAATTACCCACGCCTTTTTTCACACCTTGGCTCATGTGATGTGTTTCATAGTTGGTCAACGACCCTGGTAAAGACAACCCCATCTAGGGTTTAAATACCTGGGACTCTCCAACATTTAGTTTTAGATCTAACGAAGGTTCTCAGAGGAGAGGTGAAAGGTCTTCAAGGCACTTAGAGAATTCCAGCTGCTTTCTTTCAAAGCTCATCAGACTACCATGACGTGGATGACTGGGAACCCTTTTTTCTCATTCACTGTGTGCAGTCCCTCTGGAGTCATCCCTGTTGGAGCTTGTCAGTAGCAAAGGCCTGAAGGTACAAAAATGAATACTGAAGAGAGCTTAACACCATTCCTGCTTGAATTTGAAGGCCGATTTAAGTCTATCCTTTCAGAGTTCCAGACTTAAACACATGCTTCCTGTGGCTCGTTGGTCTAGGCGTATGATTCTCGCTTAGGGTGCGAGAGGTCCCGGGTTCAAATCCCGGACGAGCCCCCTTAAGATCACAAGCTCTTACCTTCATGGAATTCTTTGGTAAGACACATTCCCTCTGGGGCATTGTAAATGTGTTGTGTGCCAAACCTTTCAATGTGATGTGTGACACCAATTTGTCGTTCTAAAATAATGTTTTTGATTTTGTGAAGGAGTCACTCTCATGACTCATTGAGTGATGCCATTGACTGCACAGTCCCTGCCACGCAATCTGTATATGTCACATTTTGAGATTGCCTTGGAAACCTTACTGGGCAGGTACTAAAAAAATACCTGTAACCAGGTACTATCACCTAATGGAAACTCTAAAGATCGAGCTGAGTCAAGTTAAGCCAAGCTAGGTAGGTACAAGTGGAAAAGGGCTATTAGAGATCACAAAGTCTGATCGAAATTGAGGCCATTCAATTTCGGTGTAAAGACGTTAAACTACATATGTGAAGGTCTCATAATGGTTTCACCTCTGCTGATAATTACCCACGCCTTTTTTCACACCTTGGCTCATGTGATGTGTTTCATAGTTGGTCAACGACCCTGGTAAAGACAACCCCATCTAGGGTTTAAATACCTGGGACTCTCCAACATTTAGTTTTAGATCTAACGAAGGTTCTCAGAGGAGAGGTGAAAGGTCTTCAAGGCACTTAGAGAATTCCAGCTGCTTTCTTTCAAAGCTCATCAGACTACCATGACGTGGATGACTGGGAACCCTTTTTTCTCATTCACTGTGTGCAGTCCCTCTGGAGTCATCCCTGTTGGAGCTTGTCAGTAGCAAAGGCCTGAAGGTACAAAAATGAATACTGAAGAGAGCTTAACACCATTCCTGCTTGAATTTGAAGGCCGATTTAAGTCTATCCTTTCAGAGTTCCAGACTTAAACACATGCTTCCTGTGGCTCGTTGGTCTAGGCGTATGATTCTCGCTTAGGGTGCGAGAGGTCCCGGGTTCAAATCCCGGACGAGCCCCCTTAAAATCACAAGCTCTTAGCTTCATGGAATTCTTGGGTAAGACACATTCCCTCTGGGGCATTGTAAATGTGTTGTGTGCCAAACCTTTCAATGTGATGTGTGACACCAATTTGTCATTCTAAAATAACGTTTTTGATTTTGTGAAGGAGTCACTCTCAAGACTCATTGAGTGATGCCATTGACTGCACAGTCCCTGCCACGCAATCTGTATATGTCACATTTTGAGATTGCCTTGGAAACCTTACTGGGCAGGTACTAAAAAATACCTGTAACCAGGTACTATCACCTAATGGAAACTTTAAAGATCGAGCTGAGTCAAGTTAAGCCAAGCTAGGTAGGTGCAAGTGGAAAAGGGCTATTAGAGATCACAAAGTCTGATCGAAATTGAGGCCATTCAATTTCGGTGTAAAGACGTTAAACTACATATGTGAAGGTCTCATAATGGTTTCACCTCTGCTGATAATTACCCACGCCTTTTTTCACACCTTGGCTCATGTGATGTGTTTCATAGTTGGTCAACGACCCTGGTAAAGACAACCCCATCTAGGGTTTAAATACCTGGGACCCTCCAACATTTAGTTTTAGATCTAACGAAGGTTCTCAGAGGAGAGGTGAAAGGTCTTCAAGGCACTTAGAGAATTCCAGCTGCTTTCTTTCAAAGCTCATCAGACTACCATGACGTGGATGACTGGGAACCCTTTTTTCTCATTCACTGTGTGCAGTCCCTCTGGAGTCATCCCTGTTGGAGCTTGTCAGTAGCAAAGGCCTGAAGGTACAAAAATGAATACTGAAGAGAGCTTAACACCATTCCTGCTTGAATTTGAAGGCCGATTTAAGTCTATCCTTTCAGAGTTCCAGACTTAAACACATGCTTCCTGTGGCTCGTTGGTCTAGGCGTATGATTCTCGCTTAGGGTGCGAGAGGTCCCGGGTTCAAATCCCGGACGAGCCCCCTTAAAATCACAAGCTCTTAGCTTCATGGAATTCTTGGGTAAGACACATTCCCTCTGGGGCATTGTAAATGTGTTGTGTGCCAAACCTTTCAATGTGATGTGTGACACCAATTTGTCATTCTAAAATAACGTTTTTGATTTTGTGAAGGAGTCACTCTCAAGACTCATTGAGTGATGCCATTGACTGCACAGTCCCTGCCACGCAATCTGTATATGTCACATTTTGAGATTGCCTTGGAAACCTTACTGGGCAGGTACTAAAAAATACCTGTAACCAGGTACTATCACCTAATGGAAACTTTAAAGATCGAGCTGAGTCAAGTTAAGCCAAGCTAGGTAGGTGCAAGTGGAAAAGGGCTATTAGAGATCACAAAGTCTGATCGAAATTGAGGCCATTCAATTTCGGTGTAAAGACGTTAAACTACATATGTGAAGGTCTCATAATGGTTTCACCTCTGCTGATAATTACCCACGCCTTTTTTCACACCTTGGCTCATGTGATGTGTTTCATAGTTGGTCAACGACCCTGGTAAAGACAACCCCATCTAGGGTTTAAATACCTGGGACCCTCCAACATTTAGTTTTAGATCTAACGAAGGTTCTCAGAGGAGAGGTGAAAGGTCTTCAAGGCACTTAGAGAATTCCAGCTGCTTTCTTTCAAAGCTCATCAGACTACCATGACGTGGATGACTGGGAACCCTTTTTTCTCATTCACTGTGTGCAGTCCCTCTGGAGTCATCCCTGTTGGAGCTTGTCAGTAGCAAAGGCCTGAAGGTACAAAAATGAATACTGAAGAGAGCTTAACACCATTCCTGCTTGAATTTGAAGGCCGATTTAAGTCTATCCTTTCAGAGTTCCAGACTTAAACACAGGCTTCCTGTGGCTCGTTGGTCTAGGCGTATGATTCTCGCTTAGGGTGCGAGAGGTCCCGGGTTCAAATCCCGGACGAGCACCCTTAAGATCACAAGCTCTTACCTTCATGGAATTCTTTGGTAAGACACATTCCCTCTGGGGCATTGTAAATGTGTTGTGTGCCAAACCGTTCAATGTGATGTGTGACACCAATTTGTCTTTCTAAAACAATGTTTGTGAAGGAGTCACTCTCATGACTCATTGAGTGATGCCATTGACTGCACAGTCCCTGCCACGTAATCTGTATATGTCACATTTTGAGATTGCCTTGGAAACCTTACTGGGCAGGTACTAAAAAATACCTGTAACCAGGTACTATCACCTAATGGAAACTTTAAAGATCGAGCTGAGTCAAGTTAAGCCAAGCTAGGTAGGTGCTAGTGGAAAAGGGCTATTAGAGATCACAAACACTGATCGAAATTGAGGCCATTCAATTTCGGTGTAAAGACGTTAAACTACATATGTGAAGGTCTCATAATGGTTTCACCTCTGCTGATAATTACCCACACCTTGGCTCATGTGATGTGTTTCATAGTTGGTCAACGACCCTGCTAAAGACAACCCCATCTAGGGTTTAAATACCTGGGACTCTCCAACGTTTAGTTTTAGATCTAACGAAGGTTCTCAGAGGAGAGGTGAAAGGTCTTCAAGGCACTTAGAGAATTCCAGCTGCTTTCTTTCAAAGCTCATCAGACTACCATGACGTGGATGACTGGGAACCCTTTTTTCTCATTCACTGTGTGCAGTCCCTCTGGAGTCATCCCTGTTGGAGCTTGTCAGTAGCAAAGGCCTGAAGGTACAAAAATGAATACTGAAGAGAGCTTAACACCATTCCTGCTTGAATTTGAAGGCCGATTTAAGTCTATCCTTTCAGAGTTCCAGACTTAAACACATGCTTCCTGTGGCTCGTTGGTCTAGGCGTATGATTCTCGCTTTGGGTGCGAGAGGTCCCGGGTTCAAATCCCGGACGAGCCCCCTTAAAATCACAAGCTCTTAGCTTCATGGAATTCTTGGGTAAGACACATTCCCTCTGGGGCATTGTAAATGTGTTGTGTGCCAAACCTTTCAATGTGATGTGTGACACCAATTTGTCATTCTAAAATAACGTTTTTGATTTTGTGAAGGAGTCACTCTCATGAGTCATTGAGTGATGCCATTGACTGCACAGTCCCTGCCACGCAATCTGTATATGTCACATTCTGAGATTGCCTTGGAAACCTTACTGGGCAGTTACTAAAAAAATACCTGTAACCAGGTACTATCACCTAATGGAAACTCTAAAGATCGAGCTGAGTCAAGTTAAGCCAAGCTAGGTAGGTGCAAGTGGAAAAGCGCTGTTAGAGATCACAAAGTCTGATCGAAATTGAGGCCATTCAATTTCGGTGTAAAGACGTTAAACTACATATGTGAAGGTCTCATAATGGTTTCACCTCTGCTGATAATTACCCACGCCTTTTTTCCACCCCTTGGCTCATGTGATGTGTTTCATAGTTGGTCAACGACCCTGGTAAAGACAACCCCATCTAGGGTTTAAATACCTGGGACTCTCCAACATTTAGTTTTAGATCTAACGAAGGTTCTCAGAGGAGAGGTGAAAGGTCTTCAAGGCACTTAGAGAATTCCAGCTGCTTTCTTTCAAAGCTCATCAGACTACCATGACGTGGATGACTGGGAACCCTTTTTTCTCATTCACTGTGTGCAGTCCCTCTGGAGTCATCCCTGTTGGAGCTTGTCAGTAGCAAAGGCCTGAAGGTACAAAAATGAATACTGAAGAGAGCTTAACACCATTCCTGCTTGAATTTGAAGGCCGATTTAAGTCTATCCTTTCAGAGTTCCAGACTTAAACACATGCTTCCTGTGGCTCGTTGGTCTAGGCGTATGATTCTCGCTTAGGGTGCGAGAGGTCCCGGGTTCAAATCCCGGACGAGCCCCCTTAAGATCACAAGCTCTTACCTTCATGGAATTCTTTGGTAAGACACATTCCCTCTGGGGCATTGTAAATGTGTTGTGTGCCAAACCGTTCAATGTGATGTGTGACACCAATTTGTCTTTCTAAAACAACGTTTGTGAAGGAGTCACTCTCATGACTCATTGAGTGATGCCATTGACTGCACAGTCCCTGCCACGTAATCTGTATATGTCACATTTTGAGATTGCCTTGGAAACCTTACTGGGCAGGTACTAAAAAATACCTGTAACCAGGTACTATCACCTAATGGAAACTTTAAAGATCGAGCTGAGTCAAGTTAAGCCAAGCTAGGTAGGTGCTAGTGGAAAAGGGCTATTAGAGATCACAAACACTGATCGAAATTGAGGCCATTCAATTTCGGTGTAAAGACGTTAAACTACATATGTGAAGGTCTCATAATGGTTTCACCTCTGCTGATAATTACCCACACCTTGGCTCATGTGATGTGTTTCATAGTTGGTCAACGACCCTGCTAAAGACAACCCCATCTAGGGTTTAAATACCTGGGACTCTCCAACGTTTAGTTTTAGATCTAACGAAGGTTCTCAGAGGAGAGGTGAAAGGTCTTCAAGGCACTTAGAGAATTCCAGCTGCTTTCTTTCAAAGCTCATCAGACTACCATGACGTGGATGACTGGGAACCCTTTTTTCTCATTCACTGTGTGCAGTCCCTCTGGAGTCATCCCTGTTGGAGCTTGTCAGTAGCAAAGGCCTGAAGGTACAAAAATGAATACTGAAGAGAGCTTAACACCATTCCTGCTTGAATTTGAAGGCCGATTTAAGTCTATCCTTTCAGAGTTCCAGACTTAAACACATGCTTCCTGTGGCTCGTTGGTCTAGGCGTATGATTCTCGCTTTGGGTGCGAGAGGTCCCGGGTTCAAATCCCGGACGAGCCCCCTTAAAATCACAAGCTCTTAGCTTCATGGAATTCTTGGGTAAGACACATTCCCTCTGGGGCATTGTAAATGTGTTGTGTGCCAAACCTTTCAATGTGATGTGTGACACCAATTTGTCATTCTAAAATAACGTTTTTGATTTTGTGAAGGAGTCACTCTCATGAGTCATTGAGTGATGCCATTGACTGCACAGTCCCTGCCACGCAATCTGTATATGTCACATTCTGAGATTGCCTTGGAAACCTTACTGGGCAGTTACTAAAAAAATACCTGTAACCAGGTACTATCACCTAATGGAAACTCTAAAGATCGAGCTGAGTCAAGTTAAGCCAAGCTAGGTAGGTGCAAGTGGAAAAGCGCTGTTAGAGATCACAAAGTCTGATCGAAATTGAGGCCATTCAATTTCGGTGTAAAGACGTTAAACTACATATGTGAAGGTCTCATAATGGTTTCACCTCTGCTGATAATTACCCACGCCTTTTTTCCACCCCTTGGCTCATGTGATGTGTTTCATAGTTGGTCAACGACCCTGGTAAAGACAACCCCATCTAGGGTTTAAATACCTGGGACTCTCCAACATTTAGTTTTAGATCTAACGAAGGTTCTCAGAGGAGAGGTGAAAGGTCTTCAAGGCACTTAGAGAATTCCAGCTGCTTTCTTTCAAAGCTCATCAGACTACCATGACGTGGATGACTGGGAACCCTTTTTTCTCATTCACTGTGTGCAGTCCCTCTGGAGTCATCCCTGTTGGAGCTTGTCAGTAGCAAAGGCCTGAAGGTACAAAAATGAATACTGAAGAGAGCTTAACACCATTCCTGCTTGAATTTGAAGGCCGATTTAAGTCTATCCTTTCAGAGTTCCAGACTTAAACACATGCTTCCTGTGGCTCGTTGGTCTAGGCGTATGATTCTCGCTTAGGGTGCGAGAGGTCCCGGGTTCAAATCCCGGACGAGCCCCCTTAAGATCACAAGCTCTTACCTTCATGGAATTCTTTGGTAAGACACATTCCCTCTGGGGCATTGTAAATGTGTTGTGTGCCAAACCGTTCAATGTGATGTGTGACACCAATTTGTCTTTCTAAAACAACGTTTGTGAAGGAGTCACTCTCATGAGTCATTGAGTGATGCCATTGACTGCACAGTCCCTGCCACGCAATCTGTATATGTCACATTTTGAGATTGCCTTGGAAACCTTACTGGGCAGGTACTAAAAAATACCTGTAACCAGGTACTATCACCTAATGGAAACTTTAAAGATCGAGCTGAGTCAAGTTAAGCCAAGCTAGGTAGGTGCAAGTGGAAAAGGGCTATTAGAGATCACAAAGTCTGATCGAAATTGAGGCCATTCAATTTCGGTGTAAAGACGTTAAACTACATATGTGAAGGTCTCATAATGGTTTCACCTCTGCTGATAATTACCCACGCCTTTTTTCCACCCCTTGGCTCATGTGATGTGTTTCATAGTTGGTCAACGACCCTGCTAAAGACAACCCCATCTAGGGTTTAAATACCTGGGACTCTCCAACATTTAGTTTTAGATCTAACGAAGGTTCTCAGAGGAGAGGTGAAAGGTCTTCAAGGCACTTAGAGAATTCCAGCTGCTTTCTTTCAAAGCTCATCAGACTACCATGACGTGGATGACTGGGAACCCTTTTTTCTCATTCACTGTGTGCAGTCCCTCTGGAGTCATCCCTGTTGGAGCTTGTCAGTAGCAAAGGCCTGAAGGTACAAAAATGAATACTGAAGAGAGCTTAACACCATTCCTGCTTGAATTTGAAGGCCGATTTAAGTCTATCCTTTCAGAGTTCCAGACTTAAACACAGGCTTCCTGTGGCTCGTTGGTCTAGGCGTATGATTCTCGCTTTGGGTGCGAGAGGTCCCGGGTTCAAATCCCGGACGAGCCCCCTTAAAATCACAAGCTCTTACCTTCATGGAATTCTTTAGTAAGACACATTCCTTCTGGGGCATTGTAAATGTGTTGTGTGCCAAACCGTTCAATGTGATGTGTGACACCAATTTGTCTTTCTAAAACAATGTTTGTGAAGGAGTCACTCTCATGAGTCATTGAGTGATGCCATTGACTGCACAGTCCCTGCCACGCAATCTGTATATGTCACATTTTGAGATTGCCTTGGAAACCTTACTGGGCAGGTACTAAAAAATACCTGTAACCAGGTACTATCACCTAATGGAAACTTTAAAGATCTAGCTGAGTCAAGTTAAGCCAAGCTAGGTAGGTGCTAGTGGAAAAGGGCTATTAGAGATCACAAACTCTGATCGAAATTGAGGCCATTCAATTTCGGTGTAAAGACGTTAAACTACATATGTGAAGGTCTCATAATGGTTTCACCTCTGCTGATAATTACCCACGCCTTTTTTCACACCTTGGCTCATGTGATGTGTTTCATAGTTGGTCAACGACCCTGGTAAAGACAACCCCATCTAGGGTTTAAATACCTGGGACTCTCCAACATTTAGTTTTAGATCTAACGAAGGTTCTCAGAGGAGAGGTGAAAGGTCTTCAAGGCACTTAGAGAATTCCAGCTGCTTTCTTTCAAAGCTCATCAGACTACCATGACGTGGATGACTGGGAACCCTTTTTTCTCATTCACTGTGTGCAGTCCCTCTGGAGTCATCCCTGTTGGAGCTTGTCAGTAGCAAAGGCCTGAAGGTACAAAAATGAATACTGAAGAGAGCTTAACACCATTCCTGCTTGAATTTGAAGGCCGATTTAAGTCTATCCTTTCAGAGTTCCAGACTTAAACACATGCTTCCTGTGGCTCGTTGGTCTAGGCGTATGATTCTCGCTTAGGGTGCGAGAGGTCCCGGGTTCAAATCCCGGACGAGCCCCCTTAAAATCACAAGCTCTTAGCTTCATGGAATTCTTGGGTAAGACACATTCCCTCTGGGGCATTGTAAATGTGTTGTGTGCCAAACCGTTCAATGTGATGTGTGACACCAATTTGTCTTTCTAAAACAACGTTTGTGAAGGAGTCACTCTCATGAGTCATTGAGTGATGCCATTGACTGCACAGTCCCTGCCACGCAATCTGTATATGTCACATTTTGAGATTGCCTTGGAAACCTTACTGGGCAGGTACTAAAAAATACCTGTAACCAGGTACTATCACCTAATGGAAACTTTAAAGATCTAGCTGAGTCAAGTTAAGCCAAGCTAGGTAGGTGCTAGTGGAAAAGGGCTATTAGAGATCACAAACTCTGATCGAAATTGAGGCCATTCAATTTCGGTGTAAAGACGTTAAACTACATATATGAAGGTCTCATAATGGTTTCACCTCTGCTGATAATTACCCACGCCTTTTTTCACACCTTGGCTCATGTGATGTGTTTCATAGTTGGTCAACGACCCTGGTAAAGACAACCCCATCTAGGGTTTAAATACCTGGGACTCTCCAACATTTAGTTTTAGATCTAACGAAGGTTCTCAGAGGAGAGGTGAAAGGTCTTCAAGGCACTTAGAGAATTCCAGCTGCTTTCTTTCAAAGCTCATCAGACTACCATGACGTGGATGACTGGGAACCCTTTTTTCTCATTCACTGTGTGCAGTCCCTCTGGAGTCATCCCTGTTGGAGCTTGTCAGTAGCAAAGGCCTGAAGGTACAAAAATGAATACTGAAGAGAGCTTAACACCATTCCTGCTTGAATTTGAAGGCTGATTTAAGTCTATCCTTTCAGAGTTGAAGAGTTAAGCACATACTTCCTGTGGCTCGTTGGTCTAGGCGTATGATTCTCGCTTAGGGTGCGAGAGGTCCCGGGTTCAAATCCCGGACGAGCCCCCTTAAGATCACAAGCTCTTACCTTCATGGAATTCTTTGGTAAGACACATTCCCTCTGGGGCATTGTAAATGTGTTGTGTGCCAAACCGTTCAATGTGATGTGTGACACCAATTTGTCTTTCTAAAACAACGTTTGTGAAGGAGTCACTCTCATGAGTCATTGAGTGATGCCATTGACTGCACAGTCCCTGCCACGCAATCTGTATATGTCACATTCTGAGATTGCCTTGGAAACCTTACTGGGCAGTTACTAAAAAAATACCTGTAACCAGGTACTATCACCTAATGGAAACTCTAAAGATCGAGCTGAGTCAAGTTAAGCCAAGCTAGGTAGGTGCAAGTGGAAAAGCGCTATTAGAGATCACAAAGTCTGATCGAAATTGAGGCCATTCAATTTCGGTGTAAAGACGTTAAACTACATATGTGAAGGTCTCATAATGGTTTCACCTCTGCTGATAATTACCCACGCCTTTTTTCCACCCCTTGGCTCATGTGATGTGTTTCATAGTTGGTCAACGACCCTGGTAAAGACAACCCCATCTAGGGTTTAAATACCTGGGACTCTCCAACATTTAGTTTTAGATCTAACGAAGGTTCTCAGAGGAGAGGTGAAAGGTCTTCAAGGCACTTAGAGAATTCCAGCTGCTTTCTTTCAAAGCTCATCAGACTACCATGACGTGGATGACTGGGAACCCTTTTTTCTCATTCACTGTGTGCAGTCCCTCTGGAGTCATCCCTGTTGGAGCTTGTCAGTAGCAAAGGCCTGAAGGTACAAAAATGAATACTGAAGAGAGCTTAACACCATTCCTGCTTGAATTTGAAGGCCGATTTAAGTCTATCCTTTCAGAGTTCCAGACTTAAACACATGCTTCCTGTGGCTCCTTGGTCTAGGCGTATGATTCTCGCTTAGGGTGCGAGAGGTCCCGGGTTCAAATCCCGGACGAGCCCCCTTAAGATCACAAGCTCTTACCTTCATGGAATTCTTTGGTAAGACACATTCCCTCTGGGGCATTGTAAATGTGTTGTGTGCCAAACCGTTCAATGTGATGTGTGACACCAATTTGTCTTTCTAAAACAACGTTTGTGAAGGAGTCACTCTCATGAGTCATTGAGTGATGCCATTGACTGCACAGTCCCTGCCACGCAATCTGTATATGTCACATTTTGAGATTGCCTTGGAAACCTTACTGGGCAGGTACTAAAAAATACCTGTAACCAGGTACTATCACCTAATGGAAACTTTAAAGATCGAGCTGAGTCAAGTTAAGCCAAGCTAGGTAGGTGCAAGTGGAAAAGGGCTATTAGAGATCACAAAGTCTGATCGAAATTGAGGCCATTCAATTTCGGTGTAAAGACGTTAAACTACATATGTGAAGGTCTCATAATGGTTTCACCTCTGCTGATAATTACCCACGCCTTTTTTCCACCCCTTGGCTCATGTGATGTGTTTCATAGTTGGTCAACGACCCTGCTAAAGACAACCCCATCTAGGGTTTAAATACCTGGGACTCTCCAACATTTAGTTTTAGATCTAACGAAGGTTCTCAGAGGAGAGGTGAAAGGTCTTCAAGGCACTTAGAGAATTCCAGCTGCTTTCTTTCAAAGCTCATCAGACTACCATGACGTGGATGACTGGGAACCCTTTTTTCTCATTCACTGTGTGCAGTCCCTCTGGAGTCATCCCTGTTGGAGCTTGTCAGTAGCAAAGGCCTGAAGGTACAAAAATGAATACTGAAGAGAGCTTAACACCATTCCTGCTTGAATTTGAAGGCCGATTTAAGTCTATCCTTTCAGAGTTCCAGACTTAAACACATGCTTCCTGTGGCTCGTTGGTCTAGGCGTATGATTCTCGCTTAGGGTGCGAGAGGTCCCGGGTTCAAATCCCGGACGAGCCCCCTTAAGATCACAAGCTCTTACCTTCATGGAATTCTTTGGTAAGACACATTCCCTCTGGGGCATTGTAAATGTGTTGTGTGCCAAACCTTTCAATGTGATGTGTGACACCAATTTGTCGTTCTAAAACAACGTTTGTGAAGGAGTCACTCTCATGAGTCATTGAGTGATGCCATTGACTGCACAGTCCCTGCCACGCAATCTGTATATGTCACATTTTGAGATTGCCTTGGAAACCTTACTGGGCAGGTACTAAAAAAATACCTGTAACCAGGTACTATCACCTAATGGAAACTCTAAAGATCGAGCTGAGTCAAGTTAAGCCAAGCTAGGTAGGTACAAGTGGAAAAGGGCTATTAGAGATCACAAAGTCTGATCGAAATTGAGGCCATTCAATTTCGGTGTAAAGACGTTAAACTACATATGTGAAGGTCTCATAATGGTTTCACCTCTGCTGATAATTACCCACGCCTTTTTTCACACCTTGGCTCATGTGATGTGTTTCATAGTTGGTCAACGACCCTGGTAAAGACAACCCCATCTAGGGTTTAAATACCTGGGACTCTCCAACATTTAGTTTTAGATCTAACGAAGGTTCTCAGAGGAGAGGTGAAAGGTCTTCAAGGCACTTAGAGAATTCCAGCTGCTTTCTTTCAAAGCTCATCAGACTACCATGACGTGGATGACTGGGAACCCTTTTTTCTCATTCACTGTGTGCAGTCCCTCTGGAGTCATCCCTGTTGGAGCTTGTCAGTAGCAAAGGCCTGAAGGTACAAAAATGAATACTGAAGAGAGCTTAACACCATTCCTGCTTGAATTTGAAGGCCGATTTAAGTCTATCCTTTCAGAGTTCCAGACTTAAACACATGCTTCCTGTGGCTCCTTGGTCTAGGCGTATGATTCTCGCTTAGGGTGCGAGAGGTCCCGGGTTCAAATCCCGGACGAGCCCCCTTAAAATCACAAGCTCTTAGCTTCATGGAATTCTTGGGTAAGACACATTCCCTCTGGGGCATTGTAAATGTGTTGTGTGCCAAACCTTTCAATGTGATGTGTGACACCAATTTGTCATTCTAAAATAACGTTTTTGATTTTGTGAAGGAGTCACTCTCATGACTCATTGAGTGATGCCATTGACTGCACAGTCCCTGCCACGCAATCTGTATATGTCACATTTTGAGATTGCCTTGGAAACCTTACTGGGCAGGTACTAAAAAATACCTGTAACCAGGTACTATCACCTAATGGAAACTTTAAAGATCGAGCTGAGTCAAGTTAAGCCAAGCTAGGTAGGTGCAAGTGGAAAAGGGCTATTAGAGATCACAAAGTCTGATCGAAATTGAGGCCATTCAATTTCGGTGTAAAGACGTTAAACTACATATGTGAAGGTCTCATAATGGTTTCACCTCTGCTGATAATTACCCACGCCTTTTTTCACACCTTGGCTCATGTGATGTGTTTCATAGTTGGTCAACGACCCTGGTAAAGACAACCCCATCTAGGGTTTAAATACCTGGGACCCTCCAACATTTAGTTTTAGATCTAACGAAGGTTCTCAGAGGAGAGGTGAAAGGTCTTCAAGGCACTTAGAGAATTCCAGCTGCTTTCTTTCAAAGCTCATCAGACTACCATGACGTGGATGACTGGGAACCCTTTTTTCTCATTCACTGTGTGCAGTCCCTCTGGAGTCATCCCTGTTGGAGCTTGTCAGTAGCAAAGGCCTGAAGGTACAAAAATGAATACTGAAGAGAGCTTAACACCATTCCTGCTTGAATTTGAAGGCCGATTTAAGTCTATCCTTTCAGAGTTCCAGACTTAAACACAGGCTTCCTGTGGCTCGTTGGTCTAGGCGTATGATTCTCGCTTAGGGTGCGAGAGGTCCCGGGTTCAAATCCCGGACGAGCACCCTTAAGATCACAAGCTCTTACCTTCATGGAATTCTTTGGTAAGACACATTCCCTCTGGGGCATTGTAAATGTGTTGTGTGCCAAACCGTTCAATGTGATGTGTGACACCAATTTGTCTTTCTAAAACAATGTTTGTGAAGGAGTCACTCTCATGACTCATTGAGTGATGCCATTGACTGCACAGTCCCTGCCACGCAATCTGTATATGTCACATTTTGAGATTGCCTTGGAAACCTTACTGGGCAGGTACTAAAAAATACCTGTAACCAGGTACTATCACCTAATGGAAACTTTAAAGATCGAGCTGAGTCAAGTTAAGCCAAGCTAGGTAGGTGCAAGTGGAAAAGGGCTATTAGAGATCACAAAGTCTGATCGAAATTGAGGCCATTCAATTTCGGTGTAAAGACGTTAAACTACATATGTGAAGGTCTCATAATGGTTTCACCTCTGCTGATAATTACCCACGCCTTTTTTCACACCTTGGCTCATGTGATGTGTTTCATAGTTGGTCAACGACCCTGGTAAAGACAACCCCATCTAGGGTTTAAATACCTGGGACTCTCCAACATTTAGTTTTAGATCTAACGAAGGTTCTCAGAGGAGAGGTGAAAGGTCTTCAAGGCACTTAGAGAATTCCAGCTGCTTTCTTTCAAAGCTCATCAGACTACCATGACGTGGATGACTGGGAACCCTTTTTTCTCATTCACTGTGTGCAGTCCCTCTGGAGTCATCCCTGTTGGAGCTTGTCAGTAGCAAAGGCCTGAAGGTACAAAAATGAATACTGAAGAGAGCTTAACACCATTCCTGCTTGAATTTGAAGGCCGATTTAAGTCTATCCTTTCAGAGTTCCAGACTTAAACACATGCTTCCTGTGGCTCGTTGGTCTAGGCGTATGATTCTCGCTTAGGGTGCGAGAGGTCCCGGGTTCAAATCCCGGACGAGCCCCCTTAAAATCACAAGCTCTTACCTTCATGGAATTCTTTGGTAAGACACATTCCCTCTGGGGCATTGTAAATGTGTTGTGTGCCAAACCGTTCAATGTGATGTGTGACACCAATTTGTCTTTCTAAAACAACGTTTGTGAAGGAGTCATTGAGTGATGCCATTGACTGCACAGTCCCTGCCACGCAATCTGTATATGTCACATTTTGAGATTGCCTTGGAAACCTTACTGGGCAGGTACTAAAAAAATACCTGTAACCAGGTACTATCACCTAATGGAAACTCTAAAGATCGAGCTGAGTCAAGTTAAGCCAAGCTAGGTAGGTACAAGTGGAAAAGGGCTATTAGAGATCACAAAGTCTGATCGAAATTGAGGCCATTCAATTTCGGTGTAAAGACGTTAAACTACATATGTGAAGGTCTCATAATGGTTTCACCTCTGCTGATAATTACCCACGCCTTTTTTCACACCTTGGCTCATGTGATGTGTTTCATAGTTGGTCAACGACCCTGGTAAAGACAACCCCATCTAGGGTTTAAATACCTGGGACTCTCCAACATTTAGTTTTAGATCTAACGAAGGTTCTCAGAGGAGAGGTGAAAGGTCTTCAAGGCACTTAGAGAATTCCAGCTGCTTTCTTTCAAAGCTCATCAGACTACCATGACGTGGATGACTGGGAACCCTTTTTTCTCATTCACTGTGTGCAGTCCCTCTGGAGTCATCCCTGTTGGAGCTTGTCAGTAGCAAAGGCCTGAAGGTACAAAAATGAATACTGAAGAGAGCTTAACACCATTCCTGCTTGAATTTGAAGGCCGATTTAAGTCTATCCTTTCAGAGTTCCAGACTTAAACACATGCTTCCTGTGGCTCGTTGGTCTAGGCGTATGATTCTCGCTTAGGGTGCGAGAGGTCCCGGGTTCAAATCCCGGACGAGCCCCCTTAAAATCACAAGCTCTTAGCTTCATGGAATTCTTGGGTAAGACACATTCCCTCTGGGGCATTGTAAATGTGTTGTGTGCCAAACCTTTCAATGTGATGTGTGACACCAATTTGTCATTCTAAAATAACGTTTTTGATTTTGTGAAGGAGTCACTCTCATGACTCATTGAGTGATGCCATTGACTGCACAGTCCCTGCCACGCAATCTGTATATGTCACATTTTGAGATTGCCTTGGAAACCTTACTGGGCAGGTACTAAAAAATACCTGTAACCAGGTACTATCACCTAATGGAAACTTTAAAGATCGAGCTGAGTCAAGTTAAGCCAAGCTAGGTAGGTGCAAGTGGAAAAGGGCTATTAGAGATCACAAAGTCTGATCGAAATTGAGGCCATTCAATTTCGGTGTAAAGACGTTAAACTACATATGTGAAGGTCTCATAATGGTTTCACCTCTGCTGATAATTACCCACGCCTTTTTTCACACCTTGGCTCATGTGATGTGTTTCATAGTTGGTCAACGACCCTGGTAAAGACAACCCCATCTAGGGTTTAAATACCTGGGACCCTCCAACATTTAGTTTTAGATCTAACGAAGGTTCTCAGAGGAGAGGTGAAAGGTCTTCAAGGCACTTAGAGAATTCCAGCTGCTTTCTTTCAAAGCTCATCAGACTACCATGACGTGGATGACTGGGAACCCTTTTTTCTCATTCACTGTGTGCAGTCCCTCTGGAGTCATCCCTGTTGGAGCTTGTCAGTAGCAAAGGCCTGAAGGTACAAAAATGAATACTGAAGAGAGCTTAACACCATTCCTGCTTGAATTTGAAGGCCGATTTAAGTCTATCCTTTCAGAGTTCCAGACTTAAACACAGGCTTCCTGTGGCTCGTTGGTCTAGGCGTATGATTCTCGCTTAGGGTGCGAGAGGTCCCGGGTTCAAATCCCGGACGAGCACCCTTAAGATCACAAGCTCTTACCTTCATGGAATTCTTTGGTAAGACACATTCCCTCTGGGGCATTGTAAATGTGTTGTGTGACACCAATTTGTCATTCTAAAATAACGTTTTTGATTTTGTGAAGGAGTCACTCTCATGAGTCATTGAGTGATGCCATTGACTGCACAGTCCCTGCCACGCAATCTGTATATGTCACATTTTGAGATTGCCTTGGAAACCTTACTGGGCAGGTACTAAAAAATACCTGTAACCAGGTACTATCACCTAATGGAAACTTTAAAGATCGAGCTGAGTCAAGTTAAGCCAAGCTAGGTAGGTGCAAGTGGAAAAGGGCTATTAGAGATCACAAAGTCTGATCGAAATTGAGGCCATTCAATTTCGGTGTAAAGACGTTAAACTACATATGTGAAGGTCTCATAATGGTTTCACCTCTGCTGATAATTACCCACGCCTTTTTTCCACCCCTTGGCTCATGTGATGTGTTTCATAGTTGGTCAACGACCCTGCTAAAGACAACCCCATCTAGGGTTTAAATACCTGGGACTCTCCAACATTTAGTTTTAGATCTAACGAAGGTTCTCAGAGGAGAGGTGAAAGGTCTTCAAGGCACTTAGAGAATTCCAGCTGCTTTCTTTCAAAGCTCATCAGACTACCATGACGTGGATGACTGGGAACCCTTTTTTCTCATTCACTGTGTGCAGTCCCTCTGGAGTCATCCCTGTTGGAGCTTGTCAGTAGCAAAGGCCTGAAGGTACAAAAATGAATACTGAAGAGAGCTTAACACCATTCCTGCTTGAATTTGAAGGCCGATTTAAGTCTATCCTTTCAGAGTTCCAGACTTAAACACAGGCTTCCTGTGGCTCGTTGGTCTAGGCGTATGATTCTCGCTTTGGGTGCGAGAGGTCCCGGGTTCAAATCCCAGACGAGCCCACTTAAAATCACAAGCTCTTACCTTCATGGAATTCTTTAGTAAGACACATTCCTTCTGGGGCATTGTAAATGTGTTGTGTGCCAAACCGTTCAATGTGATGTGTGACACCAATTTGTCTTTCTAAAACAACGTTTGTGAAGGAGTCACTCTCATGAGTCATTGAGTGATGCCATTGACTGCACAGTCCCTGCCACGCAATCTGTATATGTCACATTTTGAGATTGCCTTGGAAACCTTACTGGGCAGGTACTAAAAAATACCTGTAACCAGGTACTATCACCTAATGGAAACTTTAAAGATCGAGCTGAGTCAAGTTAAGCCAAGCTAGGTAGGTGCAAGTGGAAAAGGGCTATTAGAGATCACAAAGTCTGATCGAAATTGAGGCCATTCAATTTCGGTGTAAAGACGTTAAACTACATATGTGAAGGTCTCATAATGGTTTCACCTCTGCTGATAATTACCCACGCCTTTTTTCCACCCCTTGGCTCATGTGATGTGTTTCATAGTTGGTCAACGACCCTGCTAAAGACAACCCCATCTAGGGTTTAAATACCTGGGACTCTCCAACATTTAGTTTTAGATCTAACGAAGGTTCTCAGAGGAGAGGTGAAAGGTCTTCAAGGCACTTAGAGAATTCCAGCTGCTTTCTTTCAAAGCTCATCAGACTACCATGACGTGGATGACTGGGAACCCTTTTTTCTCATTCACTGTGTGCAGTCCCTCTGGAGTCATCCCTGTTGGAGCTTGTCAGTAGCAAAGGCCTGAAGGTACAAAAATGAATACTGAAGAGAGCTTAACACCATTCCTGCTTGAATTTGAAGGCCGATTTAAGTCTATCCTTTCAGAGTTCCAGACTTAAACACAGGCTTCCTGTGGCTCGTTGGTCTAGGCGTATGTTTCTCGCTTTGGGTGCGAGAGGTCCCGGGTTCAAATCCCAGACGAGCCCACTTAAAATCACAAGCTCTTACCTTCATGGAATTCTTTAGTAAGACACATTCCTTCTGGGGCATTGTAAATGTGTTGTGTGCCAAACCGTTCAATGTGATGTGTGACACCAATTTGTCTTTCTAAAACAACGTTTGTGAAGGAGTCACTCTCATGAGTCATTGAGTGATGCCATTGACTGCACAGTCCCTGCCACGCAATCTGTATATGTCACATTTTGAGATTGCCTTGGAAACCTTACTGGGCAGGTACTAAAAAATACCTGTAACCAGGTACTATCACCTAATGGAAACTTTAAAGATCTAGCTGAGTCAAGTTAAGCCAAGCTAGGTAGGTGCTAGTGGAAAAGGGCTATTAGAGATCACAAAGTCTGATCGAAATTGAGGCCATTCAATTTCGGTGTAAAGACGTTAAACTACATATGTGAAGGTCTCATAATGGTTTCACCTCTGCTGATAATTACCCACGCCTTTTTTCACACCTTGGCTCATGTGATGTGTTTCATAGTTGGTCAACGACCCTGGTAAAGACAACCCCATCTAGGGTTTAAATACCTGGGACTCTCCAACATTTAGTTTTAGATCTAACGAAGGTTCTCAGAGGAGAGGTGAAAGGTCTTCAAGGCACTTAGAGAATTCCAGCTGCTTTCTTTCAAAGCTCATCAGACTACCATGACGTGGATGACTGGGAACCCTTTTTTCTCATTCACTGTGTGCAGTCCCTCTGGAGTCATCCCTGTTGGAGCTTGTCAGTAGCAAAGGCCTGAAGGTACAAAAATGAATACTGAAGAGAGCTTAACACCATTCCTGCTTGAATTTGAAGGCCGATTTAAGTCTATCCTTTCAGAGTTCCAGACTTAAACACATGCTTCCTGTGGCTCGTTGGTCTAGGCGTATGATTCTCGCTTAGGGTGCGAGAGGTCCCGGGTTCAAATCCCGGACGAGCCCCCTTAAGATCACAAGCTCTTACCTTCATGGAATTCTTTGGTAAGACACATTCCCTCTGGGGCATTGTAAATGTGTTGTGTGCCAAACCTTTCAGTGTGACACCAATTTGTCGTTCTAAAATAATGTTTTTGATTTTGTGAAGGAGTCACTCTCATGACTCATTGAGTGATGCCATTGACTGCACAGTCCCTGCCACGCAATCTGTATATGTCACATTTTGAGATTGCCTTGGAAACCTTACTGGGCAGGTACTAAAAAATACCTGTAACCAGGTACTATCACCTAATGGAAACTTTAAAGATCGAGCTGAGTCAAGTTAAGCCAAGCTAGGTAGGTGCAAGTGGAAAAGGGCTATTAGAGATCACAAAGTCTGATCGAAATTGAGGCCATTCAATTTCGGTGTAAAGACGTTAAACTACATATGTGAAGGTCTCATAATGGTTTCACCTCTGCTGATAATTACCCACGCCTTTTTTCACACCTTGGCTCATGTGATGTGTTTCATAGTTGGTCAACGACCCTGGTAAAGACAACCCCATCTAGGGTTTAAATACCTGGGACCCTCCAACATTTAGTTTTAGATCTAACGAAGGTTCTCAGAGGAGAGGTGAAAGGTCTTCAAGGCACTTAGAGAATTCCAGCTGCTTTCTTTCAAAGCTCATCAGACTACCATGACGTGGATGACTGGGAACCCTTTTTTCTCATTCACTGTGTGCAGTCCCTCTGGAGTCATCCCTGTTGGAGCTTGTCAGTAGCAAAGGCCTGAAGGTACAAAAATGAATACTGAAGAGAGCTTAACACCATTCCTGCTTGAATTTGAAGGCCGATTTAAGTCTATCCTTTCAGAGTTCCAGACTTAAACACAGGCTTCCTGTGGCTCGTTGGTCTAGGCGTATGATTCTCGCTTAGGGTGCGAGAGGTCCCGGGTTCAAATCCCGGACGAGCACCCTTAAGATCACAAGCTCTTACCTTCATGGAATTCTTTGGTAAGACACATTCCCTCTGGGGCATTGTAAATGTGTTGTGTGCCAAACCGTTCAATGTGATGTGTGACACCAATTTGTCTTTCTAAAACAATGTTTGTGAAGGAGTCACTCTCATGACTCATTGAGTGATGCCATTGACTGCACAGTCCCTGCCACGCAATCTGTATATGTCACATTTTGAGATTGCCTTGGAAACCTTACTGGGCAGGTACTAAAAAATACCTGTAACCAGGTACTATCACCTAATGGAAACTTTAAAGATCGAGCTGAGTCAAGTTAAGCCAAGCTAGGTAGGTGCTAGTGGAAAAGGGCTATTAGAGATCACAAACACTGATCGAAATTGAGGCCATTCAATTTCGGTGTAAAGACGTTAAACTACATATGTGAAGGTCTCATAATGGTTTCACCTCTGCTGATAATTACCCACACCTTTTTTCACACCTTGGCTCATGTGATGTGTTTCATAGTTGGTCAACGACCCTGCTAAAGACAACCCCATCTAGGGTTTAAATACCTGGGACTCTCCAACGTTTAGTTTTAGATCTAACGAAGGTTCTCAGAGGAGAGGTGAAAGGTCTTCAAGGCACTTAGAGAATTCCAGCTGCTTTCTTTCAAAGCTCATCAGACTACCATGACGTGGATGACTGGGAACCCTTTTTTCTCATTCACTGTGTGCAGTCCCTCTGGAGTCATCCCTGTTGGAGCTTGTCAGTAGCAAAGGCCTGAAGGTACAAAAATGAATACTGAAGAGAGCTTAACACCATTCCTGCTTGAATTTGAAGGCCGATTTAAGTCTATCCTTTCAGAGTTCCAGACTTAAACACATGCTTCCTGTGGCTCCTTGGTCTAGGCGTATGATTCTCGCTTAGGGTGCGAGAGGTCCCGGGTTCAAATCCCGGACGAGCCCCCTTAAGATCACAAGCTCTTACCTTCATGGAATTCTTTGGTAAGACACATTCCTTCTGGGGTATTGTAAATGTGTTGTGTGCCAAACCATTCAATGTGATCTGTGACACCAATTTGTCTTTGTCAAATAACGTTTTTGATTTTGTGAAAGACTCACTCTCATGACTCATTGAGTGATGCCATTGACTGCACAGTCCCTGCCACGCAATCTGTATATGTCACATTTTGAGATTGCCTTGGAAACCTTACTGGGCAGGTACTAAAAAATACCTGTAAACAGGTACTATCACCCTGGATGAGAATAATATAAATGATAAATTTCAATCGGCCTTCAAACAACATCACAGCACTGAATCAGCGCTGCTTCGTGTTTTCAATGATCTTTTACTAATGGCTGACAATGGACGCCCCTCTGTCCTAGTGCTATTGGATCTTTCATCGGCATTTGACATGGTTGACCACAACATCCTATTGGCGAGACTAGAGCACACTGTAGGCATTAAGGGCGCTGCCTTGGATTGGTTTAAATCTTACCTCTCCAATCGGCTCTCTTCGGTACATTTGGCCACATCCTCTTCTTCGGCTGTACCTGTTTGCTGTGGTGTCCCCCAGGGATCTGTGTTAGGCCCTACCCTTTTCTCATTGTACATGCTTCCCTTAAGTGCTATCTTTGAGAAATACCACATTGCTTTTCACTATTATGCGGATGATATCCAGATCTATTTTGAGTTAAACGATGATCTTGCTCTGTCTTTGAATAGCTTTCGAGAATGCATGTGTGAGGTCAAGAAATGGCTTTTGACAAATACTCTTATCCTTAATGATAAGAAAACCGAAATTATGATTTTTGGTAGTAATGCCCTTCGTGCCAAACTTCGGGATGTCTTTGGTTTTCTCACTAGTTCTTTCTCTGACACTGTTAGGAATCTGGGTGTCTTATTTGACAGCTCATTTAAACTTGATAAACAAGTGTCTGCTGTTGTCAGATCCAGTTTTTACCAGCTTCGCCTTATTTCTAAGACCAGGCACTATATCCCGTATAAAGACCTAGAAAAGCTCATCCACGCCTTTGTAACGTCAAGGCTTGATTACTGCAATTCACTTTATTGTGGTCTCCACTCTTCCCTTTTACATAGATTACAGACAGTTCAGAATGCTGCAGCACGCATTCTAACTAAAACCAAGAAGTTTGCCCACATTACTCCTGTCCTTGCTGATCTGCACTGGTTGCCTGTCAAATATCGTATTCAATTTAAAATTTTGTTGTTTACTTTTAAAATTACCAATAACACTGCACCAAGCTATCTTAAGGAACTTTTAAACCCATATGCTCCTGCTAGGGCTTTAAGGTCATCCTCACAGTTACTGTTGGTTCAGCCCAGATCTCGACTGAAATCTAGAGGTGATCGATCGTTTGCTCAAGTTGCACCGGAGCTGTGGAACAATCTCCCGATTGGCATCCGGGCGTCTGATTCTATTCATTCTTTTAAATCACGGCTAAAAACATATCTTTTTAAACTTGCCTTTTCTACCAGTTAAATGCTGGCTTGCTTGCAGTGACCTATTGACCTATTGTATTGTATTGTATTGTATTAAATTCTCTGCTATCTTTCCATTATTGGTGTCTTTTATCATGGTGGTACAGTCTTACCTTGCTATAACCTATGTGCTGCAGTTTACTCTTATTGGTGGCTTTTATCTGTGAACATAATCCGTTACTCTTATGTATTTGATGTTAATGTGTGAACTGTTTTATTTTTTATTGTTTTATGTAAAGCACTTTGGTATGCCCAAGGCTTTTAAATGTGCTCTATAAATAAAGATTGTTGTTGTTGTTGTTGTAATGGGAACTTTAAAAATCGAGCTGAGTCAAGTTAAGCCAAGCTAGGTAGGTGCAAGTGGAAAAGGGCTATTAGAGATCACAAAGTCTGATCGAAATTGAGGCCATTCAATTTCGGTGTAAAGACGTTAAACTACATATGTGAAGGTCTCATAATGGTTTCACCTCTGCTGATAATTACCCATGCCTTTTTTCACACCTTGGCTCATGTGATGTGTTTCATAGTTGGTCAACGACCCTGGTAAAGACAACCCCATCTAGGGTTTAAATACCTGGGACTCTCCAACATTTAGTTTTAGATCTAACGAAGGTTCTCAGAGGAGAGGTGAAAGGTCTTCAAGGCACTTAGAGAATTCCAGCTGCTTTCTTTCAAAGCTCATCAGACTACCATGACGTGGATGACTGGGAACCCTTTTTTCTCATTCACTGTGTGCAGTCCCTCTGGAGTCATCCCTGTTGGAGCTTGTCAGTAGCAAAGGCCTGAAGGTACAAAAATGAATACTGAAGAGAGCTTAACACCATTCCTGCTTGAATTTGAAGGCTGATTTAAGTCTATCCTTTCAGAGTTGAAGAGTTAAGCACATGCTTCCTGTGGCTCGTTGGTCTAGGCGTATGATTCTCGCTTAGGGTGCGAGAGGTCCCGGGTTCAAATCCCGGACGAGCCCCCTTAAGATCACAAGCTCTTACCTTCATGGAATTCTTTGGTAAGACACATTCCCTCTGGGGCATTGTAAATGTGTTGTGTGCCAAACCGTTCAAGGTGATGTGTGACACCAATTTGTCTTTCTAAAACAACGTTTGTGAAGGAGTCACTCTCATGAGTCATTGAGTGATGCCATTGACTGCACAGTCCCTGCCACGCAATCTGTATATGTCACATTCTGAGATTGCCTTGGAAACCTTACTGGGCAGTTACTAAAAAAATACCTGTAACCAGGTACTATCACCTAATGGAAACTCTAAAGATCGAGCTGAGTCAAGTTAAGCCAAGCTAGGTAGGTGCAAGTGGAAAAGCGCTGTTAGAGATCACAAAGTCTGATCGAAATTGAGGCCATTCAATTTCGGTGTAAAGACGTTAAACTACATATGTGAAGGTCTCATAATGGTTTCACCTCTGCTGATAATTACCCACGCCTTTTTTCCACCCCTTGGCTCATGTGATGTGTTTCATAGTTGGTCAACGACCCTGGTAAAGACAACCCCATCTAGGGTTTAAATACCTGGGACTCTCCAACATTTAGTTTTAGATCTAACGAAGGTTCTCAGAGGAGAGGTGAAAGGTCTTCAAGGCACTTAGAGAATTCCAGCTGCTTTCTTTCAAAGCTCATCAGACTACCATGACGTGGATGACTGGGAACCCTTTTTTCTCATTCACTGTGTGCAGTCCCTCTGGAGTCATCCCTGTTGGAGCTTGTCAGTAGCAAAGGCCTGAAGGTACAAAAATGAATACTGAAGAGAGCTTAACACCATTCCTGCTTGAATTTGAAGGCCGATTTAAGTCTATCCTTTCAGAGTTCCAGACTTAAACACATGCTTCCTGTGGCTCGTTGGTCTAGGCGTATGATTCTCGCTTAGGGTGCGAGAGGTCCCGGGTTCAAATCCCGGACGAGCCCCCTTAAGATCACAAGCTCTTACCTTCATGGAATTCTTTGGTAAGACACATTCCCTCTGGGGCATTGTAAATGTGTTGTGTGCCAAACCGTTCAATGTGATGTGTGACACCAATTTGTCTTTCTAAAACAACGTTTGTGAAGGAGTCACTCTCATGAGTCATTGAGTGATGCCATTGACTGCACAGTCCCTGCCACGCAATCTGTATATGTCACATTTTGAGATTGCCTTGGAAACCTTACTGGGCAGGTACTAAAAAATACCTGTAACCAGGTACTATCACCTAATGGAAACTTTAAAGATCGAGCTGAGTCAAGTTAAGCCAAGCTAGGTAGGTGCAAGTGGAAAAGGGCTATTAGAGATCACAAAGTCTGATCGAAATTGAGGCCATTCAATTTCGGTGTAAAGACGTTAAACTACATATGTGAAGGTCTCATAATGGTTTCACCTCTGCTGATAATTACCCACGCCTTTTTTCCACCCCTTGGCTCATGTGATGTGTTTCATAGTTGGTCAACGACCCTGCTAAAGACAACCCCATCTAGGGTTTAAATACCTGGGACTCTCCAACATTTAGTTTTAGATCTAACGAAGGTTCTCAGAGGAGAGGTGAAAGGTCTTCAAGGCACTTAGAGAATTCCAGCTGCTTTCTTTCAAAGCTCATCAGACTACCATGACGTGGATGACTGGGAACCCTTTTTTCTCATTCACTGTGTGCAGTCCCTCTGGAGTCATCCCTGTTGGAGCTTGTCAGTAGCAAAGGCCTGAAGGTACAAAAATGAATACTGAAGAGAGCTTAACACCATTCCTGCTTGAATTTGAAGGCTGATTTAAGTCTATCCTTTCAGAGTTGAAGAGTTAAGCACATGCTTCCTGTGGCTCGTTGGTCTAGGCGTATGATTCTCGCTTAGGGTGCGACAGGTCCCGGGTTCAAATCCCGGACGAGCCCCCTTAAGATCACAAGCTCTTACCTTCATGGAATTCTTTGGTAAGACACATTCCCTCTGGGGCATTGTAAATGTGTTGTGTGCCAAACCGTTCAATGTGATGTGTGACACCAATTTGTCTTTCTAAAACAATGTTTGTGAAGGAGTCACTCTCATGACTCATTGAGTGATGCCATTGACTGCACAGTCCCTGCCACGCAATCTGTATATGTCACATTTTGAGATTGCCTTGGAAACCTTACTGGGCAGGTACTAAAAAATACCTGTAACCAGGTACTATCACCTAATGGAAACTTTAAAGATCGAGCTGAGTCAAGTTAAGCCAAGCTAGGTAGGTGCTAGTGGAAAAGGGCTATTAGAGATCACAAACACTGATCGAAATTGAGGCCATTCAATTTCGGTGTAAAGACGTTAAACTACATATGTGAAGGTCTCATAATGGTTTCACCTCTGCTGATAATTACCCACACCTTTTTTCACACCTTGGCTCATGTGATGTGTTTCATAGTTGGTCAACGACCCTGCTAAAGACAACCCCATCTAGGGTTTAAATACCTGGGACTCTCCAACGTTTAGTTTTAGATCTAACGAAGGTTCTCAGAGGAGAGGTGAAAGGTCTTCAAGGCACTTAGAGAATTCCAGCTGCTTTCTTTCAAAGCTCATCAGACTACCATGACGTGGATGACTGGGAACCCTTTTTTCTCATTCACTGTGTGCAGTCCCTCTGGAGTCATCCCTGTTGGAGCTTGTCAGTAGCAAAGGCCTGAAGGTACAAAAATGAATACTGAAGAGAGCTTAACACCATTCCTGCTTGAATTTGAAGGCCGATTTAAGTCTATCCTTTCAGAGTTCCAGACTTAAACACATGCTTCCTGTGGCTCGTTGGTCTAGGCGTATGATTCTCGCTTTGGGTGCGAGAGGTCCCGGGTTCAAATCCCGGACGAGCCCCCTTAAAATCACAAGCTCTTAGCTTCATGGAATTCTTGGGTAAGACACATTCCCTCTGGGGCATTGTAAATGTGTTGTGTGCCAAACCTTTCAATGTGATGTGTGACACCAATTTGTCATTCTAAAATAACGTTTTTGATTTTGTGAAGGAGTCACTCTCATGAGTCATTGAGTGATGCCATTGACTGCACAGTCCCTGCCACGCAATCTGTATATGTCACATTCTGAGATTGCCTTGGAAACCTTACTGGGCAGTTACTAAAAAAATACCTGTAACCAGGTACTATCACCTAATGGAAACTCTAAAGATCGAGCTGAGTCAAGTTAAGCCAAGCTAGGTAGGTGCAAGTGGAAAAGCGCTGTTAGAGATCACAAAGTCTGATCGAAATTGAGGCCATTCAATTTCGGTGTAAAGACGTTAAACTACATATGTGAAGGTCTCATAATGGTTTCACCTCTGCTGATAATTACCCACGCCTTTTTTCCACCCCTTGGCTCATGTGATGTGTTTCATAGTTGGTCAACGACCCTGGTAAAGACAACCCCATCTAGGGTTTAAATACCTGGGACTCTCCAACATTTAGTTTTAGATCTAACGAAGGTTCTCAGAGGAGAGGTGAAAGGTCTTCAAGGCACTTAGAGAATTCCAGCTGCTTTCTTTCAAAGCTCATCAGACTACCATGACGTGGATGACTGGGAACCCTTTTTTCTCATTCACTGTGTGCAGTCCCTCTGGAGTCATCCCTGTTGGAGCTTGTCAGTAGCAAAGGCCTGAAGGTACAAAAATGAATACTGAAGAGAGCTTAACACCATTCCTGCTTGAATTTGAAGGCCGATTTAAGTCTATCCTTTCAGAGTTCCAGACTTAAACACATGCTTCCTGTGGCTCGTTGGTCTAGGCGTATGATTCTCGCTTAGGGTGCGAGAGGTCCCGGGTTCAAATCCCGGACGAGCCCCCTTAAGATCACAAGCTCTTACCTTCATGGAATTCTTTGGTAAGACACATTCCCTCTGGGGCATTGTAAATGTGTTGTGTGCCAAACCGTTCAATGTGATGTGTGACACCAATTTGTCGTTCTAAAATAATGTTTTTGATTTTGTGAAGGAGTCACTCTCATGACTCATTGAGTGATGCCATTGACTGCACAGTCCCTGCCACGCAATCTGTATATGTCACATTTTGAGATTGCCTTGAAAACCTTACTGGGCAGGTACTAAAAAATACCTGTAACCAGGTACTATCACCTAATGGAAACTTTAAAGATCGAGCTGAGTCAAGTTAAGCCAAGCTAGGTAGGTGCAAGTGGAAAAGGGCTATTAGAGATCACAAAGTCTGATCGAAATTGAGGCCATTCAATTTCGGTGTAAAGACGTTAAACTACATATGTGAAGGTCTCATAATGGTTTCACCTCTGCTGATAATTACCCACGCCTTTTTTCACACCTTGGCTCATGTGATGTGTTTCATAGTTGGTCAACGACCCTGGTAAAGACAACCCCATCTAGGGTTTAAATACCTGGGACTCTCCAACATTTAGTTTTAGATCTAACGAAGGTTCTCAGAGGAGAGGTGAAAGGTCTTCAAGGCACTTAGAGAATTCCAGCTGCTTTCTTTCAAAGCTCATCAGACTACCATGACGTGGATGACTGGGAACCCTTTTTTCTCATTCACTGTGTGCAGTCCCTCTGGAGTCATCCCTGTTGGAGCTTGTCAGTAGCAAAGGCCTGAAGGTACAAAAATGAATACTGAAGAGAGCTTAACACCATTCCTGCTTGAATTTGAAGGCCGATTTAAGTCTATCCTTTCAGAGTTGAAGAGTTAAGCACATGCTTCCTGTGGCTCGTTGGTCTAGGCGTATGATTCTCGCTTAGGGTGCGAGAGGTCCCGGGTTCAAATCCCGGACGAGCCCCCTTAAGATCACAAGCTCTTACCTTCATGGAATTCTTTGGTAAGACACATTCCCTCTGGGGCATTGTAAATGTGTTGTGTGCCAAACCTTTCAATGTGATGTGTGACACCAATTTGTCGTTCTAAAATAGTGTTTTTGATTTTGTGAAGGAGTCACTCTCATGACTCATTGAGTGATGCCATTGACTGCACAGTCCCTGCCACGCAATCTGTATATGTCACATTTTGAGATTGCCTTGAAAACCTTACTGGGCAGGTACTAAAAAATACCTGTAACCAGGTACTATCACCTAATGGAAACTTTAAAGATCGAGCTGAGTCAAGTTAAGCCAAGCTAGGTAGGTGCAAGTGGAAAAGGGCTATTAGAGATCACAAAGTCTGATCGAAATTGAGGCCATTCAATTTCGGTGTAAAGACGTTAAACTACATATGTGAAGGTCTCATAATGGTTTCACCTCTGCTGATAATTACCCACGCCTTTTTTCACACCTTGGCTCATGTGATGTGTTTCATAGTTGGTCAACGACCCTGGTAAAGACAACCCCATCTAGGGTTTAAATACCTGGGACTCTCCAACATTTAGTTTTAGATCTAACGAAGGTTCTCAGAGGAGAGGTGAAAGGTCTTCAAGGCACTTAGAGAATTCCAGCTGCTTTCTTTCAAAGCTCATCAGACTACCATGACGTGGATGACTGGGAACCCTTTTTTCTCATTCACTGTGTGCAGTCCCTCTGGAGTCATCCCTGTTGGAGCTTGTCAGTAGCAAAGGCCTGAAGGTACAAAAATGAATACTGAAGAGAGCTTAACACCATTCCTGCTTGAATTTGAAGGCCGATTTAAGTCTATCCTTTCAGAGTTCCAGACTTAAACACATGCTTCCTGTGGCTCGTTGGTCTAGGCGTATGATTCTCGCTTAGGGTGCGAGAGGTCCCGGGTTCAAATCCCGGACGAGCCCCCTTAAAATCACAAGCTCTTACCTTCATGGAATTCTTTGGTAAGACACATTCCCTCTGGGGCATTGTAAATGTGTTGTGTGCCAAACCGTTCAATGTGATGTGTGACACCAATTTGTCTTTCTAAAACAACGTTTGTGAAGGAGTCACTCTCATGAGTCATTGAGTGATGCCATTGACTGCACAGTCCCTGCCACGCAATCTGTATATGTCACATTTTGAGATTGCCTTGGAAACCTTACTGGGCAGGTACTAAAAAAATACCTGTAACCAGGTACTATCACCTAATGGAAACTCTAAAGATCGAGCTGAGTCAAGTTAAGCCAAGCTAGGTAGGTACAAGTGGAAAAGGGCTATTAGAGATCACAAAGTCTGATCGAAATTGAGGCCATTCAATTTCGGTGTAAAGACGTTAAACTACATATGTGAAGGTCTCATAATGGTTTCACCTCTGCTGATAATTACCCACGCCTTTTTTCACACCTTGGCTCATGTGATGTGTTTCATAGTTGGTCAACGACCCTGGTAAAGACAACCCCATCTAGGGTTTAAATACCTGGGACTCTCCAACATTTAGTTTTAGATCTAACGAAGGTTCTCAGAGGAGAGGTGAAAGGTCTTCAAGGCACTTAGAGAATTCCAGCTGCTTTCTTTCAAAGCTCATCAGACTACCATGACGTGGATGACTGGGAACCCTTTTTTCTCATTCACTGTGTGCAGTCCCTCTGGAGTCATCCCTGTTGGAGCTTGTCAGTAGCAAAGGCCTGAAGGTACAAAAATGAATACTGAAGAGAGCTTAACACCATTCCTGCTTGAATTTGAAGGCCGATTTAAGTCTATCCTTTCAGAGTTCCAGACTTAAACACATGCTTCCTGTGGCTCGTTGGTCTAGGCGTATGATTCTCGCTTAGGGTGCGAGAGGTCCCGGGTTCAAATCCCGGACGAGCCCCCTTAAAATCACAAGCTCTTAGCTTCATGGAATTCTTGGGTAAGACACATTCCCTCTGGGGCATTGTAAATGTGTTGTGTGCCAAACCTTTCAATGTGATGTGTGACACCAATTTGTCATTCTAAAATAACGTTTTTGATTTTGTGAAGGAGTCACTCTCATGACTCATTGAGTGATGCCATTGACTGCACAGTCCCTGCCACGCAATCTGTATATGTCACATTTTGAGATTGCCTTGGAAACCTTACTGGGCAGGTACTAAAAAATACCTGTAACCAGGTACTATCACCTAATGGAAACTTTAAAGATCGAGCTGAGTCAAGTTAAGCCAAGCTAGGTAGGTGCAAGTGGAAAAGGGCTATTAGAGATCACAAAGTCTGATCGAAATTGAGGCCATTCAATTTCGGTGTAAAGACGTTAAACTACATATGTGAAGGTCTCATAATGGTTTCACCTCTGCTGATAATTACCCACGCCTTTTTTCACACCTTGGCTCATGTGATGTGTTTCATAGTTGGTCAACGACCCTGGTAAAGACAACCCCATCTAGGGTTTAAATACCTGGGACCCTCCAACATTTAGTTTTAGATCTAACGAAGGTTCTCAGAGGAGAGGTGAAAGGTCTTCAAGGCACTTAGAGAATTCCAGCTGCTTTCTTTCAAAGCTCATCAGACTACCATGACGTGGATGACTGGGAACCCTTTTTTCTCATTCACTGTGTGCAGTCCCTCTGGAGTCATCCCTGTTGGAGCTTGTCAGTAGCAAAGGCCTGAAGGTACAAAAATGAATACTGAAGAGAGCTTAACACCATTCCTGCTTGAATTTGAAGGCCGATTTAAGTCTATCCTTTCAGAGTTCCAGACTTAAACACAGGCTTCCTGTGGCTCGTTGGTCTAGGCGTATGATTCTCGCTTAGGGTGCGAGAGGTCCCGGGTTCAAATCCCGGACGAGCACCCTTAAGATCACAAGCTCTTACCTTCATGGAATTCTTTGGTAAGACACATTCCCTCTGGGGCATTGTAAATGTGTTGTGTGCCAAACCGTTCAATGTGATGTGTGACACCAATTTGTCTTTCTAAAACAATGTTTGTGAAGGAGTCACTCTCATGACTCATTGAGTGATGCCATTGACTGCACAGTCCCTGCCACGCAATCTGTATATGTCACATTTTGAGATTGCCTTGGAAACCTTACTGGGCAGGTACTAAAAAATACCTGTAACCAGGTACTATCACCTAATGGAAACTTTAAAGATCGAGCTGAGTCAAGTTAAGCCAAGCTAGGTAGGTGCTAGTGGAAAAGGGCTATTAGAGATCACAAACACTGATCGAAATTGAGGCCATTCAATTTCGGTGTAAAGACGTTAAACTACATATGTGAAGGTCTCATAATGGTTTCACCTCTGCTGATAATTACCCACACCTTTTTTCACACCTTGGCTCATGTGATGTGTTTCATAGTTGGTCAACGACCCTGCTAAAGACAACCCCATCTAGGGTTTAAATACCTGGGACTCTCCAACGTTTAGTTTTAGATCTAACGAAGGTTCTCAGAGGAGAGGTGAAAGGTCTTCAAGGCACTTAGAGAATTCCAGCTGCTTTCTTTCAAAGCTCATCAGACTACCATGACGTGGATGACTGGGAACCCTTTTTTCTCATTCACTGTGTGCAGTCCCTCTGGAGTCATCCCTGTTGGAGCTTGTCAGTAGCAAAGGCCTGAAGGTACAAAAATGAATACTGAAGAGAGCTTAACACCATTCCTGCTTGAATTTGAAGGCCGATTTAAGTCTATCCTTTCAGAGTTCCAGACTTAAACACATGCTTCCTGTGGCTCGTTGGTCTAGGCGTATGATTCTCGCTTTGGGTGCGAGAGGTCCCGGGTTCAAATCCCGGACGAGCCCCCTTAAAATCACAAGCTCTTAGCTTCATGGAATTCTTGGGTAAGACACATTCCCTCTGGGGCATTGTAAATGTGTTGTGTGCCAAACCTTTCAATGTGATGTGTGACACCAATTTGTCATTCTAAAATAACGTTTTTGATTTTGTGAAGGAGTCACTCTCATGAGTCATTGAGTGATGCCATTGACTGCACAGTCCCTGCCACGCAATCTGTATATGTCACATTCTGAGATTGCCTTGGAAACCTTACTGGGCAGTTACTAAAAAAATACCTGTAACCAGGTACTATCACCTAATGGAAACTCTAAAGATCGAGCTGAGTCAAGTTAAGCCAAGCTAGGTAGGTGCAAGTGGAAAAGCGCTGTTAGAGATCACAAAGTCTGATCGAAATTGAGGCCATTCAATTTCGGTGTAAAGACGTTAAACTACATATGTGAAGGTCTCATAATGGTTTCACCTCTGCTGATAATTACCCACGCCTTTTTTCCACCCCTTGGCTCATGTGATGTGTTTCATAGTTGGTCAACGACCCTGGTAAAGACAACCCCATCTAGGGTTTAAATACCTGGGACTCTCCAACATTTAGTTTTAGATCTAACGAAGGTTCTCAGAGGAGAGGTGAAAGGTCTTCAAGGCACTTAGAGAATTCCAGCTGCTTTCTTTCAAAGCTCATCAGACTACCATGACGTGGATGACTGGGAACCCTTTTTTCTCATTCACTGTGTGCAGTCCCTCTGGAGTCATCCCTGTTGGAGCTTGTCAGTAGCAAAGGCCTGAAGGTACAAAAATGAATACTGAAGAGAGCTTAACACCATTCCTGCTTGAATTTGAAGGCCGATTTAAGTCTATCCTTTCAGAGTTCCAGACTTAAACACATGCTTCCTGTGGCTCGTTGGTCTAGGCGTATGATTCTCGCTTAGGGTGCGAGAGGTCCCGGGTTCAAATCCCGGACGAGCCCCCTTAAGATCACAAGCTCTTACCTTCATGGAATTCTTTGGTAAGACACATTCCCTCTGGGGCATTGTAAATGTGTTGTGTGCCAAACCGTTCAATGTGATGTGTGACACCAATTTGTCTTTCTAAAACAACGTTTGTGAAGGAGTCACTCTCATGAGTCATTGAGTGATGCCATTGACTGCACAGTCCCTGCCACGCAATCTGTATATGTCACATTTTGAGATTGCCTTGGAAACCTTACTGGGCAGGTACTAAAAAATACCTGTAACCAGGTACTATCACCTAATGGAAACTTTAAAGATCGAGCTGAGTCAAGTTAAGCCAAGCTAGGTAGGTGCAAGTGGAAAAGGGCTATTAGAGATCACAAAGTCTGATCGAAATTGAGGCCATTCAATTTCGGTGTAAAGACGTTAAACTACATATGTGAAGGTCTCATAATGGTTTCACCTCTGCTGATAATTACCCACGCCTTTTTTCCACCCCTTGGCTCATGTGATGTGTTTCATAGTTGGTCAACGACCCTGCTAAAGACAACCCCATCTAGGGTTTAAATACCTGGGACTCTCCAACATTTAGTTTTAGATCTAACGAAGGTTCTCAGAGGAGAGGTGAAAGGTCTTCAAGGCACTTAGAGAATTCCAGCTGCTTTCTTTCAAAGCTCATCAGACTACCATGACGTGGATGACTGGGAACCCTTTTTTCTCATTCACTGTGTGCAGTCCCTCTGGAGTCATCCCTGTTGGAGCTTGTCAGTAGCAAAGGCCTGAAGGTACAAAAATGAATACTGAAGAGAGCTTAACACCATTCCTGCTTGAATTTGAAGGCTGATTTAAGTCTATCCTTTCAGAGTTGAAGAGTTAAGCACATGCTTCCTGTGGCTCGTTGGTCTAGGCGTATGATTCTCGCTTAGGGTGCGACAGGTCCCGGGTTCAAATCCCGGACGAGCCCCCTTAAGATCACAAGCTCTTACCTTCATGGAATTCTTTGGTAAGACACATTCCCTCTGGGGCATTGTAAATGTGTTGTGTGCCAAACCGTTCAATGTGATGTGTGACACCAATTTGTCTTTCTAAAACAATGTTTGTGAAGGAGTCACTCTCATGACTCATTGAGTGATGCCATTGACTGCACAGTCCCTGCCACGCAATCTGTATATGTCACATTTTGAGATTGCCTTGGAAACCTTACTGGGCAGGTACTAAAAAATACCTGTAACCAGGTACTATCACCTAATGGAAACTTTAAAGATCGAGCTGAGTCAAGTTAAGCCAAGCTAGGTAGGTGCTAGTGGAAAAGGGCTATTAGAGATCACAAACACTGATCGAAATTGAGGCCATTCAATTTCGGTGTAAAGACGTTAAACTACATATGTGAAGGTCTCATAATGGTTTCACCTCTGCTGATAATTACCCACACCTTTTTTCACACCTTGGCTCATGTGATGTGTTTCATAGTTGGTCAACGACCCTGCTAAAGACAACCCCATCTAGGGTTTAAATACCTGGGACTCTCCAACGTTTAGTTTTAGATCTAACGAAGGTTCTCAGAGGAGAGGTGAAAGGTCTTCAAGGCACTTAGAGAATTCCAGCTGCTTTCTTTCAAAGCTCATCAGACTACCATGACGTGGATGACTGGGAACCCTTTTTTCTCATTCACTGTGTGCAGTCCCTCTGGAGTCATCCCTGTTGGAGCTTGTCAGTAGCAAAGGCCTGAAGGTACAAAAATGAATACTGAAGAGAGCTTAACACCATTCCTGCTTGAATTTGAAGGCCGATTTAAGTCTATCCTTTCAGAGTTCCAGACTTAAACACATGCTTCCTGTGGCTCGTTGGTCTAGGCGTATGATTCTCGCTTTGGGTGCGAGAGGTCCCGGGTTCAAATCCCGGACGAGCCCCCTTAAAATCACAAGCTCTTAGCTTCATGGAATTCTTGGGTAAGACACATTCCCTCTGGGGCATTGTAAATGTGTTGTGTGCCAAACCTTTCAATGTGATGTGTGACACCAATTTGTCATTCTAAAATAACGTTTTTGATTTTGTGAAGGAGTCACTCTCATGACTCATTGAGTGATGCCATTGACTGCACAGTCCCTGCCACGCAATCTGTATATGTCACATTTTGAGATTGCCTTGGAAACCTTACTGGGCAGGTACTAAAAAATACCTGTAACCAGGTACTATCACCTAATGGAAACTTTAAAGATCGAGCTGAGTCAAGTTAAGCCAAGCTAGGTAGGTGCAAGTGGAAAAGGGCTATTAGAGATCACAAAGTCTGATCGAAATTGAGGCCATTCAATTTCGGTGTAAAGACGTTAAACTACATATGTGAAGGTCTCATAATGGTTTCACCTCTGCTGATAATTACCCACGCCTTTTTTCACACCTTGGCTCATGTGATGTGTTTCATAGTTGGTCAACGACCCTGGTAAAGACAACCCCATCTAGGGTTTAAATACCTGGGACCCTCCAACATTTAGTTTTAGATCTAACGAAGGTTCTCAGAGGAGAGGTGAAAGGTCTTCAAGGCACTTAGAGAATTCCAGCTGCTTTCTTTCAAAGCTCATCAGACTACCATGACGTGGATGACTGGGAACCCTTTTTTCTCATTCACTGTGTGCAGTCCCTCTGGAGTCATCCCTGTTGGAGCTTGTCAGTAGCAAAGGCCTGAAGGTACAAAAATGAATACTGAAGAGAGCTTAACACCATTCCTGCTTGAATTTGAAGGCCGATTTAAGTCTATCCTTTCAGAGTTCCAGACTTAAACACAGGCTTCCTGTGGCTCGTTGGTCTAGGCGTATGATTCTCGCTTAGGGTGCGAGAGGTCCCGGGTTCAAATCCCGGACGAGCACCCTTAAGATCACAAGCTCTTACCTTCATGGAATTCTTTGGTAAGACACATTCCCTCTGGGGCATTGTAAATGTGTTGTGTGCCAAACCGTTCAATGTGATGTGTGACACCAATTTGTCTTTCTAAAACAATGTTTGTGAAGGAGTCACTCTCATGACTCATTGAGTGATGCCATTGACTGCACAGTCCCTGCCACGCAATCTGTATATGTCACATTTTGAGATTGCCTTGGAAACCTTACTGGGCAGGTACTAAAAAATACCTGTAACCAGGTACTATCACCTAATGGAAACTTTAAAGATCGAGCTGAGTCAAGTTAAGCCAAGCTAGGTAGGTGCTAGTGGAAAAGGGCTATTAGAGATCACAAACACTGATCGAAATTGAGGCCATTCAATTTCGGTGTAAAGACGTTAAACTACATATGTGAAGGTCTCATAATGGTTTCACCTCTGCTGATAATTACCCACACCTTTTTTCACACCTTGGCTCATGTGATGTGTTTCATAGTTGGTCAACGACCCTGCTAAAGACAACCCCATCTAGGGTTTAAATACCTGGGACTCTCCAACGTTTAGTTTTAGATCTAACGAAGGTTCTCAGAGGAGAGGTGAAAGGTCTTCAAGGCACTTAGAGAATTCCAGCTGCTTTCTTTCAAAGCTCATCAGACTACCATGACGTGGATGACTGGGAACCCTTTTTTCTCATTCACTGTGTGCAGTCCCTCTGGAGTCATCCCTGTTGGAGCTTGTCAGTAGCAAAGGCCTGAAGGTACAAAAATGAATACTGAAGAGAGCTTAACACCATTCCTGCTTGAATTTGAAGGCCGATTTAAGTCTATCCTTTCAGAGTTCCAGACTTAAACACATGCTTCCTGTGGCTCGTTGGTCTAGGCGTATGATTCTCGCTTTGGGTGCGAGAGGTCCCGGGTTCAAATCCCGGACGAGCCCCCTTAAAATCACAAGCTCTTAGCTTCATGGAATTCTTGGGTAAGACACATTCCCTCTGGGGCATTGTAAATGTGTTGTGTGCCAAACCTTTCAATGTGATGTGTGACACCAATTTGTCATTCTAAAATAACGTTTTTGATTTTGTGAAGGAGTCACTCTCATGAGTCATTGAGTGATGCCATTGACTGCACAGTCCCTGCCACGCAATCTGTATATGTCACATTCTGAGATTGCCTTGGAAACCTTACTGGGCAGTTACTAAAAAAATACCTGTAACCAGGTACTATCACCTAATGGAAACTCTAAAGATCGAGCTGAGTCAAGTTAAGCCAAGCTAGGTAGGTGCAAGTGGAAAAGCGCTGTTAGAGATCACAAAGTCTGATCGAAATTGAGGCCATTCAATTTCGGTGTAAAGACGTTAAACTACATATGTGAAGGTCTCATAATGGTTTCACCTCTGCTGATAATTACCCACGCCTTTTTTCCACCCCTTGGCTCATGTGATGTGTTTCATAGTTGGTCAACGACCCTGGTAAAGACAACCCCATCTAGGGTTTAAATACCTGGGACTCTCCAACATTTAGTTTTAGATCTAACGAAGGTTCTCAGAGGAGAGGTGAAAGGTCTTCAAGGCACTTAGAGAATTCCAGCTGCTTTCTTTCAAAGCTCATCAGACTACCATGACGTGGATGACTGGGAACCCTTTTTTCTCATTCACTGTGTGCAGTCCCTCTGGAGTCATCCCTGTTGGAGCTTGTCAGTAGCAAAGGCCTGAAGGTACAAAAATGAATACTGAAGAGAGCTTAACACCATTCCTGCTTGAATTTGAAGGCCGATTTAAGTCTATCCTTTCAGAGTTCCAGACTTAAACACATGCTTCCTGTGGCTCGTTGGTCTAGGCGTATGATTCTCGCTTAGGGTGCGAGAGGTCCCGGGTTCAAATCCCGGACGAGCCCCCTTAAGATCACAAGCTCTTACCTTCATGGAATTCTTTGGTAAGACACATTCCCTCTGGGGCATTGTAAATGTGTTGTGTGCCAAACCGTTCAATGTGATGTGTGACACCAATTTGTCTTTCTAAAACAACGTTTGTGAAGGAGTCACTCTCATGAGTCATTGAGTGATGCCATTGACTGCACAGTCCCTGCCACGCAATCTGTATGTGTCACATTTTGAGATTGCCTTGGAAACCTTACTGGGCAGGTACTAAAAAATACCTGTAACCAGGTACTATCACCTAATGGAAACTTTAAAGATCGAGCTGAGTCAAGTTAAGCCAAGCTAGGTAGGTGCAAGTGGAAAAGGGCTATTAGAGATCACAAAGTCTGATCGAAATTGAGGCCATTCAATTTCGGTGTAAAGACGTTAAACTACATATGTGAAGGTCTCATAATGGTTTCACCTCTGCTGATAATTACCCACGCCTTTTTTCCACCCCTTGGCTCATGTGATGTGTTTCATAGTTGGTCAACGACCCTGCTAAAGACAACCCCATCTAGGGTTTAAATACCTGGGACTCTCCAACATTTAGTTTTAGATCTAACGAAGGTTCTCAGAGGAGAGGTGAAAGGTCTTCAAGGCACTTAGAGAATTCCAGCTGCTTTCTTTCAAAGCTCATCAGACTACCATGACGTGGATGACTGGGAACCCTTTTTTCTCATTCACTGTGTGCAGTCCCTCTGGAGTCATCCCTGTTGGAGCTTGTCAGTAGCAAAGGCCTGAAGGTACAAAAATGAATACTGAAGAGAGCTTAACACCATTCCTGCTTGAATTTGAAGGCCGATTTAAGTCTATCCTTTCAGAGTTCCAGACTTAAACACAGGCTTCCTGTGGCTCGTTGGTCTAGGCGTATGATTCTCGCTTTGGGTGCGAGAGGTCCCGGGTTCAAATCCCGGACGAGCCCCCTTAAAATCACAAGCTCTTACCTTCATGGAATTCTTGGGTAAGACACATTCCCTCTGGGGCATTGTAAATGTGTTGTGTGCCAAACCTTTCAATGTGATGTGTGACACCAATTTGTCATTCTAAAATAACGTTTTTGATTTTGTGAAGGAGTCACTCTCATGACTCATTGAGTGATGCCATTGACTGCACAGTCCCTGCCACGCAATCTGTATATGTCACATTTTGAGATTGCCTTGGAAACCTTACTGGGCAGGTACTAAAAAATACCTGTAACCAGGTACTATCACCTAATGGAAACTTTAAAGATCGAGCTGAGTCAAGTTAAGCCAAGCTAGGTAGGTGCAAGTGGAAAAGGGCTATTAGAGATCACAAAGTCTGATCGAAATTGAGGCCATTCAATTTCGGTGTAAAGACGTTAAACTACATATGTGAAGGTCTCATAATGGTTTCACCTCTGCTGATAATTACCCACGCCTTTTTTCACACCTTGGCTCATGTGATGTGTTTCATAGTTGGTCAACGACCCTGGTAAAGACAACCCCATCTAGGGTTTAAATACCTGGGACCCTCCAACATTTAGTTTTAGATCTAACGAAGGTTCTCAGAGGAGAGGTGAAAGGTCTTCAAGGCACTTAGAGAATTCCAGCTGCTTTCTTTCAAAGCTCATCAGACTACCATGACGTGGATGACTGGGAACCCTTTTTTCTCATTCACTGTGTGCAGTCCCTCTGGAGTCATCCCTGTTGGAGCTTGTCAGTAGCAAAGGCCTGAAGGTACAAAAATGAATACTGAAGAGAGCTTAACACCATTCCTGCTTGAATTTGAAGGCCGATTTAAGTCTATCCTTTCAGAGTTCCAGACTTAAACACAGGCTTCGTGTGGCTCGTTGGTCTAGGCGTATGATTCTCGCTTTGGGTGCGAGAGGTCCCGGGTTCAAATCCCGGACGAGCCCCCTTAAAATCACAAGCTCTTACCTTCATGGAATTCTTTAGTAAGACACATTCCTTCTGGGGCATTGTAAATGTGTTGTGTGCCAAACCTTTCAATGTGATGTGTGACACCAATTTGTCGTTCTAAAATAACGTTTTTGATTTTGTGAAGGAGTCACTCTCATGACTCATTGAGTGATGCCATTGACTGCACAGTCCCTGCCACGCAATCTGTATATGTCACATTTTGAGATTGCCTTGGAAACCTTACTGGGCAGGTACTAAAAAATACCTGTAACCAGGTACTATCACCTAATGGAAACTTTAAAGATCGAGCTGAGTCAAGTTAAGCCAAGCTAGGTAGGTGCAAGTGGAAAAGGGCTATTAGAGATCACAAAGTCTGATCGAAATTGAGGCCATTCAATTTCGGTGTAAAGACGTTAAACTACATATGTGAAGGTCTCATAATGGTTTCACCTCTGCTGATAATTACCCACGCCTTTTTTCACACCTTGGCTCATGTGATGTGTTTCATAGTTGGTCAACGACCCTGGTAAAGACAACCCCATCTAGGGTTTAAATACCTGGGACTCTCCAACATTTAGTTTTAGATCTAACGAAGGTTCTCAGAGGAGAGGTGAAAGGTCTTCAAGGCACTTAGAGAATTCCAGCTGCTTTCTTTCAAAGCTCATCAGACTACCATGACGTGGATGACTGGGAACCCTTTTTTCTCATTCACTGTGTGCAGTCCCTCTGGAGTCATCCCTGTTGGAGCTTGTCAGTAGCAAAGGCCTGAAGGTACAAAAATGAATACTGAAGAGAGCTTAACACCATTCCTGCTTGAATTTGAAGGCCGATTTAAGTCTATCCTTTCAGAGTTCCAGACTTAAACACATGCTTCCTGTGGCTCGTTGGTCTAGGCGTATGATTCTCGCTTAGGGTGCGAGAGGTCCCGGGTTCAAATCCCGGACGAGCCCCCTTAAGATCACAAGCTCTTACCTTCATGGAATTCTTTGGTAAGACACATTCCCTCTGGGGCATTGTAAATGTGTTGTGTGCCAAACCGTTCAATGTGATGTGTGACACCAATTTGTCTTTCTAAAACAACGTTTGTGAAGGAGTCACTCTCATGAGTCATTGAGTGATGCCATTGACTGCACAGTCCCTGCCACGCAATCTGTATGTGTCACATTTTGAGATTGCCTTGGAAACCTTACTGGGCAGGTACTAAAAAATACCTGTAACCAGGTACTATCACCTAATGGAAACTTTAAAGATCGAGCTGAGTCAAGTTAAGCCAAGCTAGGTAGGTGCAAGTGGAAAAGGGCTATTAGAGATCACAAAGTCTGATCGAAATTGAGGCCATTCAATTTCGGTGTAAAGACGTTAAACTACATATGTGAAGGTCTCATAATGGTTTCACCTCTGCTGATAATTACCCACGCCTTTTTTCCACCCCTTGGCTCATGTGATGTGTTTCATAGTTGGTCAACGACCCTGCTAAAGACAACCCCATCTAGGGTTTAAATACCTGGGACTCTCCAACATTTAGTTTTAGATCTAACGAAGGTTCTCAGAGGAGAGGTGAAAGGTCTTCAAGGCACTTAGAGAATTCCAGCTGCTTTCTTTCAAAGCTCATCAGACTACCATGACGTGGATGACTGGGAACCCTTTTTTCTCATTCACTGTGTGCAGTCCCTCTGGAGTCATCCCTGTTGGAGCTTGTCAGTAGCAAAGGCCTGAAGGTACAAAAATGAATACTGAAGAGAGCTTAACACCATTCCTGCTTGAATTTGAAGGCCGATTTAAGTCTATCCTTTCAGAGTTCCAGACTTAAACACAGGCTTCCTGTGGCTCGTTGGTCTAGGCGTATGATTCTCGCTTTGGGTGCGAGAGGTCCCGGGTTCAAATCCCGGACGAGCCCCCTTAAAATCACAAGCTCTTACCTTCATGGAATTCTTGGGTAAGACACATTCCCTCTGGGGCATTGTAAATGTGTTGTGTGCCAAACCTTTCAATGTGATGTGTGACACCAATTTGTCATTCTAAAATAACGTTTTTGATTTTGTGAAGGAGTCACTCTCATGACTCATTGAGTGATGCCATTGACTGCACAGTCCCTGCCACGCAATCTGTATATGTCACATTTTGAGATTGCCTTGGAAACCTTACTGGGCAGGTACTAAAAAATACCTGTAACCAGGTACTATCACCTAATGGAAACTTTAAAGATCGAGCTGAGTCAAGTTAAGCCAAGCTAGGTAGGTGCAAGTGGAAAAGGGCTATTAGAGATCACAAAGTCTGATCGAAATTGAGGCCATTCAATTTCGGTGTAAAGACGTTAAACTACATATGTGAAGGTCTCATAATGGTTTCACCTCTGCTGATAATTACCCACGCCTTTTTTCACACCTTGGCTCATGTGATGTGTTTCATAGTTGGTCAACGACCCTGGTAAAGACAACCCCATCTAGGGTTTAAATACCTGGGACCCTCCAACATTTAGTTTTAGATCTAACGAAGGTTCTCAGAGGAGAGGTGAAAGGTCTTCAAGGCACTTAGAGAATTCCAGCTGCTTTCTTTCAAAGCTCATCAGACTACCATGACGTGGATGACTGGGAACCCTTTTTTCTCATTCACTGTGTGCAGTCCCTCTGGAGTCATCCCTGTTGGAGCTTGTCAGTAGCAAAGGCCTGAAGGTACAAAAATGAATACTGAAGAGAGCTTAACACCATTCCTGCTTGAATTTGAAGGCCGATTTAAGTCTATCCTTTCAGAGTTCCAGACTTAAACACAGGCTTCGTGTGGCTCGTTGGTCTAGGCGTATGATTCTCGCTTAGGGTGCGAGAGGTCCCGGGTTCAAATCCCGGACGAGCCCCCTTAAAATCACAAGCTCTTACCTTCATGGAATTCTTTAGTAAGACACATTCCTTCTGGGGCATTGTAAATGTGTTGTGTGCCAAACCTTTCAATGTGATGTGTGACACCAATTTGTCGTTCTAAAATAACGTTTTTGATTTTGTGAAGGAGTCACTCTCATGACTCATTGAGTGATGCCATTGACTGCACAGTCCCTGCCACGCAATCTGTATATGTCACATTTTGAGATTGCCTTGGAAACCTTACTGGGCAGGTACTAAAAAATACCTGTAACCAGGTACTATCACCTAATGGAAACTTTAAAGATCGAGCTGAGTCAAGTTAAGCCAAGCTAGGTAGGTGCAAGTGGAAAAGGGCTATTAGAGATCACAAAGTCTGATCGAAATTGAGGCCATTCAATTTCGGTGTAAAGACGTTAAACTACATATGTGAAGGTCTCATAATGGTTTCACCTCTGCTGATAATTACCCACGCCTTTTTTCACACCTTGGCTCATGTGATGTGTTTCATAGTTGGTCAACGACCCTGGTAAAGACAACCCCATCTAGGGTTTAAATACCTGGGACTCTCCAACATTTAGTTTTAGATCTAACGAAGGTTCTCAGAGGAGAGGTGAAAGGTCTTCAAGGCACTTAGAGAATTCCAGCTGCTTTCTTTCAAAGCTCATCAGACTACCATGACGTGGATGACTGGGAACCCTTTTTTCTCATTCACTGTGTGCAGTCCCTCTGGAGTCATCCCTGTTGGAGCTTGTCAGTAGCAAAGGCCTGAAGGTACAAAAATGAATACTGAAGAGAGCTTAACACCATTCCTGCTTGAATTTGAAGGCTGATTTAAGTCTATCCTTTCAGAGTTGAAGAGTTAAGCACATGCTTCCTGTGGCTCGTTGGTCTAGGCGTATGATTCTCGCTTAGGGTGCGAGAGGTCCCGGGTTCAAATCCCGGACGAGCCCCCTTAAGATCACAAGCTCTTACCTTCATGGAATTCTTTGGTAAGACACATTCCCTCTGGGGCATTGTAAATGTGTTGTGTGCCAAACCGTTCAATGTGATGTGTGACACCAATTTGTCTTTCTAAAACAACGTTTGTGAAGGAGTCACTCTCATGAGTCATTGAGTGATGCCATTGACTGCACAGTCCCTGCCACGCAATCTGTATATGTCACATTCTGAGATTGCCTTGGAAACCTTACTGGGCAGGTACTAAAAAATACCTGTAACCAGGTACTATCACCTAATGGAAACTTTAAAGATCGAGCTGAGTCAAGTTAAGCCAAGCTAGGTAGGTGCAAGTGGAAAAGCGCTGTTAGAGATCACAAAGTCTGATCGAAATTGAGGCCATTCAATTTCGGTGTAAAGACGTTAAACTACATATGTGAAGGTCTCATAATGGTTTCACCTCTGCTGATAATTATCCACGCCTTTTTTCCACCCCTTGGCTCATGTGATGTGTTTCATAGTTGGTCAACGACCCTGGTAAAGACAACCCCATCTAGGGTTTAAATACCTGGGACTCTCCAACATTTAGTTTTAGATCTAACGAAGGTTCTCAGAGGAGAGGTGAAAGGTCTTCAAGGCACTTAGAGAATTCCAGCTGCTTTCTTTCAAAGCTCATCAGACTACCATGACGTGGATGACTGGGAACCCTTTTTTCTCATTCACTGTGTGCAGTCCCTCTGGAGTCATCCCTGTTGGAGCTTGTCAGTAGCAAAGGCCTGAAGGTACAAAAATGAATACTGAAGAGAGCTTAACACCATTCCTGCTTGAATTTGAAGGCCGATTTAAGTCTATCCTTTCAGAGTTCCAGACTTAAACACATTCTTCCTGTGGCTCGTTGGTCTAGGCGTATGATTCTCGCTTAGGGTGCGAGAGGTCCAGGGTTCAAATCCCGGACGAGCCCCCTTAAGATCACAAGCTCTTACCTTCATGGAATTCTTTGGTAAGACACATTCCCTCTGGGGCATTGTAAATGTGTTGTGTGCCAAACCGTTCAGTGTGACACCAATTTGTCTTTCTAAAACAACGTTTGTGAAGGAGTCACTCTCATGAGTCATTGAGTGATGCCATTGACTGCACAGTCCCTGCCACGCAATCTGTATATGTCACATTTTGAGATTGCCTTGGAAACCTTACTGGGCAGTTACTAAAAAAATTACCTGTAACCAGGTACTATCACCTAATGGAAACTCTAAAGATCGAGCTGAGTCAAGTTAAGCCAAGCTAGGTAGGTGCAAGTGGAAAAGCGCTGTTAGAGATCACAAAGTCTGATCGAAATTGAGGCCATTCAATTTCGGTGTAAAGACGTTAAACTACATATGTGAAGGTCTCATAATGGTTTCACCTCTGCTGATAATTACCCACGCCTTTTTTCCACCCCTTGGCTCATGTGATGTGTTTCATAGTTGGTCAACGACCCTGGTAAAGACAACCCCATCTAGGGTTTAAATACCTGGGACTCTCCAACATTTAGTTTTAGATCTAACGAAGGTTCTCAGAGGAGAGGTGAAAGGTCTTCAAGGCACTTAGAGAATTCCAGCTGCTTTCTTTCAAAGCTCATCAGACTACCATGACGTGGATGACTGGGAACCCTTTTTTCTCATTCACTGTGTGCAGTCCCTCTGGAGTCATCCCTGTTGGAGCTTGTCAGTAGCAAAGGCCTGAAGGTACAAAAATGAATACTGAAGAGAGCTTAACACCATTCCTGCTTGAATTTGAAGGCCGATTTAAGTCTATCCTTTCAGAGTTCCAGACTTAAACACATTCTTCCTGTGGCTCGTTGGTCTAGGCGTATGATTCTCGCTTTGGGTGCGAGAGGTCCTGGGTTCAAATCCCGGACGAGCCCCCTTAAAATCACAAGCTCTTAGCTTCATGGAATTCTTTGGTAAGACACATTCCTTCTGGGGCATTGTAAATGTGTTGTGTGCCAAACCTTTCAATGTGATCTGTGACACCAATTTGTCTTTCTAAAACAACGTTTGTGAAGGAGTCACTCTCATGAGTCATTGAGTGATGCCATTGACTGCCCAGTCCCTGCCACGCAATCTGTATATGTCACATTTTGAGATTGCCTTGGAAACCTTACTGGGCAGGTACTAAAAAAATACCTGTAACCAGGTACTATCACCTAATGGAAACTTTAAAGATCGAGCTGAGTCAAGTTAAGCCAAGCTAGGTAGGTGCAAGTGGAAAAGCGTTAGAGATCACAAACTCTGATCGAAATTGAGGCCATTCAATTTCGGTGTAAAGACGTTAAACTACATATGTGAAGGTCTCATAATGGTTTCACCTCTGCTGATAATTACCCACGCCTTTTTTCCACCCCTTGGCTCATGTGATGTGTTTCATAGTTGGTCAACGACCCTGGTAAAGACAACCCGCTCTGGGTTTTAAATACCTGGGACTCTCCAACGTTTAGTTTTAGATCTAACGAAGGTTCTCAGAGGAGAGGTGAAAGGTCTTCAAGGCACTTAGAGAATTCCAGCTGCTTTCTTTCAAAGCTCATCAGACTACCATGACCTGGATGACTGGGAACCCTTTTCAAATTCAAATTCAAATTTTATTTGTCACGTACACAGTCTTACACAGTACGATATGTCGTGAAATGCTTGGACAACTGCTCGTGACCTAAAGAAAACAAAAAGGGAAAAGGCTATGAATAAGATAGGAAATAAATATGAAAAATTAAAAAGGGTAAATTTAACTAGGAAGGAATAAAATATAAATTAAGGTTAAAAATGAAATAACTGTACAACACAAATTAGAATGAAGGGTAAATTTAACTGGGAAAGAATAAGATAAAATATATAAATTAAAGTTGAAAATAAAATAACTGTACAACAAAATACACAATATAGAACTATATAAGAATGTATGAAGAAATATAAGTAAATATATACACAATAACAGCAGCTGTACAAGTATTAACTGGAAATGAAGAATATAGTGACCAGTGTTGTGCAATCCACATTATGTCTTGTGCAGTGCAAATATGCTTAAAGTGATTTAAGTGATGAAGTGAAAACAATGTCCAGAAAGTCCAGTGTGTGTGTAAGAACCATATGTGTGGGTCAGTACTGTGTGGTGGTGTGATTGAGAGACCGTATCGCCTGCGGGAAGAAGCTCCTCCTCAGTCTCTCTGTGTTGGTCTTCAGGGAGCGGAATCGCTTTCCTGACCTCAGCAGAGAGAACAGTCTGTTGTTGGGATGGCTGAGGTCCTTCACCATCTTCCTGGCCTTGGTCCAGCACCACCTGCTGTAGATTGAGTGCAGGTCAGGGAGCTCGGAGCGGATGGTGCGCTCAGCTGACCGCACAACCCTCTGTAGAGCTCGTCTGTCCTGCGTGGTGCTGTTCCCGAACCAGGTTAAGATGATTGGAAGTCTCTCAAGCGTCTGAGGTGGTAGAGACGCTGACGGGCCTTTTTCACCACGGTGTTTTTTTTTCCATATATTTTTATTGAAATTTTTTATAGTACAATACAAACAAATGTTGAACACCCTCACATTCACACATCCATCCATACATCAAACCTGCCTACCTCACATTCAAATGTAGAAATGAGCATAGTTCTCACAGTAATACAAAAATACAATGGGTTAGGATAGACAAGATTCTCCCCTCCTTCCCTTCTTCCTTTTCTTCTTTTTCATAAATGTCCTTCACCTCCACTCCCTAAAATATCCATATATGGCTTCCACATATTCATAAAGTCCCATTGTTTGCCCTTGGCAATATATGTTAGTCTTTCCAGGCCTAGAGAGACTGCAATTTCCTTCTTCCAGAGTCCCATGGAGGGAGCATCCATACTCTTCCAACATAGCGCAATGGCTCTTCTGGCTTGAGGTAGTCCATAGTCCAGTAATTCAGTTTTTTCCCCAATTGCTTAAATTTCCTTGGATATATTCCAAGTACAGAGAGTTTTCCTTTTAAAGGGATTTTTACCTTAAACACTTCAGACAGATATTTGATAACATCTTTCCAAAAGTCCTTTTCACCACGGTGTTGATGTGACAGGACCATGACAGGTCCTGCGTGATGTGAACTCCAAGGTATTTGAAGCTGTCCACTCTCTCCACTGGGCACTCGTTGATGACGGGGGTCTGGTAGTTCCTCTCCTGCTTAGTGTTGAAGTCCACTATCAGCTCCTTTGTCTTACTGACGTTTAGAAGGAGGTTGTTCCTCTGGCACCAGTTCTCCAGATTCCTAATCTCCTTCAGGTAGGCCGTCTCGTTGTTATCAGAGATCAGGCCCACCACGACGGTGTCGTCAGCAAACTTGATGATGGTGGTGGAGCTGGTAGTGGCCACACAGTCATATGTGTACAAAGAGTACAGCAGGGGGCTCAGAACACACCCCTGGGGGGCTCCAGTACTGAGAGTGGTGGAGGCTGAGACATGTCCGCCCATCCTTACTGCCTGTGGTCTGCCAGTTAGGAAGTTGGAGATCCACTGACACATAGATGAGCTGAGTCCCAGATGCTCCAGCTTGGTGGTGAGTGTGGAGGGAATTATGGTGTTAAATGCAGAGCTGTAGTCTATGAAGAGCATTTTAACATAATTCCCCCTTCTAGTGTCCAAGTGAGTGAGTGATGTGTGGAGGAGATGAGAGATGGCATCATCTGTGGAACGATTTGGATGGTAAGCGAACTGTAGTGGGTCCAGTGTGTCTGGTAGTGAAGAAATGATGAAGTCTCTGACCAGGCGTTCAAAGCACTTCATCACTACTGAGGTGAGGGCTACAGGGCGATAGTCATTGAGAGAAGCAGGGTGGGGTTTCTTCGGGACAGGAACAATGATGGACTCTTTGAAGCATGTGGGGATCACCGACTGAGATAAAGAGATGTTGAATATCTCAGTGAACACAGGAGCTAGCTGGTATGCGCAGTCTCTTAGGATACGACCTGGGATGCCGTCTGGTCCTGCTGCTTTCCTGGTGTTCACTCTCTTGAAGGCTCTCCTTACTTCATGCTCGGAGATGACGAGCACGTTTCCGGTGCTGGCAGTATCTTCCTGTCTGCAGCCGTTAGCGCTGCTAGCACTAGCATTGTTGGAGTCCTTAGCTGCAGCCTCGAAGCGAGCATAGAAAGTGTTCAGCTCGTCTGCCAGAGTCACGGCCGCATTCGTCATACCGGTTGTTGGTGCTTTATAGTCCGTTATTGTCCTTAGTCCCCGCCACAGGCTCCTAGAGTCACTCTGTTGGAGTTGTGACTCTAGTTTCCTCCCGTAGCGCTGCTTCGCCTCTTTCACCGCCCTCCGCACGTTATATGACGCGGCTTTGTACGGGTCCATGTCCCCCGTCGTGAGTCCCATGTTGTAGGCAGCAGTGCGTTGCGGATGGTTTTATCCACCCACGGCTTCTGGTTGGGAAACGTTGTGATAGTCTTTGTCTCCACGGTATCATCCGCTAGTTTCCCGATGAATCCCACAACCGCTTCCGTAAACACGTTGACATCATCATCGGAGCTGTTTCTGAACATGCCCCAGCCTGCGTCATCGAGTGCGTCCTGTAACGCGGCCACCGATTGATCCGTCCAGCGTCCATGGAATCCCTGCATATATCACATCAGACAGAGGACCCCAGTTCACCTCTCAGGTCTGGAGATCTTTTTGCTCTGCCATGGGTGCTCAAGTCAATCTCAGCTCCGGTTACCACCCGCAAACAAATGGTCAAACAGAGAGACTCAACCAAGAATTGGAGGCTGCCCTTTGCTGTGTCACCAAGCATAACCCGGCTACCTGGGCTGCACACCTACCATGGGTCGAGTATGTACACAGTTCTCATGTCTCAGCTTCAACGGGTCTTTCCCCTTTCGAAGCTTCCCTAGGTTACCAACCTCCACTGTTTCCTACCGAAGAGGCTGATTTGGCTGTGCCCTCGGTCCAACACCATCTCCAGCGTTGCCGGAATGTGTGGACCCAAACCCGTGAAGCCTTGAAGAAAGCTGCCGCCTGCCATCGTGAATAGGGCTGGGTATCGTCACTGATTTCTAGAATCGATTCGATTCCGATTCAAAAGGTCCTGAATCGATTCGATCCACGATTTGATTCGATTCGATTCAATTCAATTCAATTCTATTTGAATCTGGGAAATTTTGCCTCAGAAAGTCAGAAATAATATAATTCAGATCAGTACATTTACATATTTTTGTATCTATAAAAAGGAAGCTGACACTTTCCAGACTTTATCAAAGGTGTGAGCATCACAGCAGAGGCCTTTGTGTCAAAGCAGCTGAAGATAAAACACAGAAACACATGAAGGTTTTCCTGGCCTGGGATTTTATAAAAATATTCTGCAGTACATCAAAAACGAAAGAAAACCATTAATCAGCATATGAACATCACCTCTGAAGTTACAGCGGTTTTATTAGAGACACGGCGAGAGAGAGAGAGCTTTCAGCCCCGACCGTGTCCGTGCCGTGTGTTTACGTCTTTGTGCAGAAGCCGTGTTCCTGCTCTCATTCACTGTTTTAAATGTTTGGTGGTTGTCAAAATTTTGTGACATTTCACCTGAGATTCTGGAATTTTGGGCAAAATACATTTATATTAAAAAATCGATTCAGGATTTTAATGAATCGATATCATGTTATCCAAGCCAGAATCGATTTTAATCGATGAATCGATTATTAAAACCCACCCCTAAACGCGAATACACGGACCGCCGTCGAACTCCAGCACCTAGATACGCCCCGGGGCAGAAGGTATGGTTGGCGGCTAAGGACATTGCTCTCAAAGTGTCATCCCGTAAACTGGCACCTCGGTTCGTAGGACCGTACACCATTCACTCTATTGTTTCTCCCAGTGCAGTCAAACTCACCCTTCCGGCATCTCTACGGATCCATCCAGTTTTCCATGTTTCGCAGATTCGACCCGTCCACACCAGTCCTTTGTGCCCACCTTCCAACACCCCTCCACCTGCCCGACTCATCGATGGTCACCCAGCTCATACAGTCCGGAGGATCATTAATGTGCGCCAGCGTGGCAGAGGTCGCCAGTTCCTGGTTGACTGGAAGGGCTACGGTCCTGAGGAGCGCTCATGGGTTCCTCGCTCTTTTATTCTTGACCACGCTCTGATTTCTGATTTCTACAGGTCACGACAGAGTCTGCAGCCAGGTCGGCTGCCTGTAGGCGTCCCTTGAGGGAGGGGTACTGTCAGGATCTGGAGACTCGACTGGAAAGTTCTATCAGGCACCTGAGTTCCTTGGTCTCCACCCCTAGGCGGAGCCATCATCCCTGCTGCAGTCCTGCACACCTGAGACTGATTCGGGGCAATCAGGTTGAGGATTTAAGGCCCCCTCAGACTCTCCTTCACCGCCAGTTCTTCAACGACCTCACATTTTCTGGACCTTCTTTGTCATCACCCTCAACCCCAGCTCTCCTTGGATTATCTTCATATTCAGGAAGAATACAAGGACCCTCACTTGCCTGCCCTCCAGCCTCACCACCTTGGACACAGCGGAACTCAGGTCTGCCAGCCTTTCCACTACTCCCCTGGACTATCACCACCTCTCCCTCAAAGCGAGGTTCACGCCGGTCACCAGTAAGCGCTATCAGTCAGTTCCACCTCTGCTAGGATACCCTGAACCTGCCGCCTTCTTAACCCTGTTCTCTTTTCTTCCCAGATGCAACCACTCCGTTCCCGTCGCAACCTGTTAAATCAACGTTCACCCCCACTGACCCACGGCTACATCGTTAGCAACACCTTGTCACGAATTCACTTGATGACTAAATAATAAACACTGCAAAACGTTTGAGCCGTCTCTGTTTGTGGTTATCTGCAATTGAGTCCAATTTAGCTATCGGCCCGTGGCCATTGTGACACCGTGTTTCAAAAAGCCTCAGAGCTTCGTAAAGCTTTGTTTTGACATCACCAGCTACAAGTCCAGAACATTTTCCTCTGTGCTCTGTCAGCTGGGTTCATTATGGGTGAGTCGTTCTGTCACGGACAGTTGGGTAGTGTGACAATCCGGTGAAAAAGCAGGCTCTCATGCCATCTTAAGTAGTCTGCCAGCATCAGTGTAAATGTGTGGTGTGTGTTCAGGACAGGTTCAGAGGCGGGGAATCAAGGTCCAGTTCCGCCCTGGTGGGAGAGGCGAAGACAAAAAACACACCTCAACCTCTCCAGATATTGAGAACCATGACATATCTGGAGCATGTACAAACTGATATTAATCTTTAATAGGGTTGTCAAAATTGAGAGCAAACAAAACAACTGCTGTATAATGCCCTCTGCTATCTTAGTTTAATTGGTCACATGACATGTGTCATTGTTTTCAAAAAGGCTCTGGGTTCACTGTCCACACTGTGATGTGAAAACAGCATTTTCAAATGTATCCGCTTTGGAGAGCGTTTTCAAAACGCTGCGTTTTCCTTGACTGAAAATGCCGTCTCAGTGTGGATGGGAGGCCAAAACGGAGAGAAAAAGATGCGTTTTCAAACGAAAACGTAACTGTGGACATGGCCAAAGCCATCTCCTTTCATCCGAAGCAGTGCTTTCATGAACCTTCTTGTCTGTCAGTTAATATATGCAACCAGCCTTTAGCCACAGTCGTCTACTGTCACTGAAAGCTATGCTTATTTCAATCCCATAGGTAACTGAAGCTCTCTCTGTCATACAGATGTGTCCTTCTCCCATCAACAAAGACTACACCTGAGTAAGCTGAGAGCCCATTAGCTTTGTTCTTGTGGCTTGCACATAAACTTGTGGATAAAGCACTGGTCTTTTATTCTAAACTGCTGGGAGGCAAGCTGCTGGTGCTCAGCTTTCACTGATCTAAGATCAGTAACAATCTGCACTTTGTATGGAAGCACAGCTAGCATTAGCAAGTAAACAAGCCTCAGTGATTTGGCCTGACACTGATGAGTTTCATCTTGCTAACCACCGTGGCCATGTTGGAAACTGAATGTCACCAAGTTGTAAAATCATTTGATACATTAGCAAGGACAGTTGTGACTTTGGACTGCAACTATGTGTAATCCAGTAAAACAGACAGATGCACATCTGCCCCGTCTTTTCCGGTTATAACAGGTGAATTAGGGGCTTCAAAAATGTATAACTGCATCTGATATGAGTGATTAACAGACAAAGAGAGAGAGAGAGACTGTGTTCTGTGAGCGATACCAAGAAGGTGCTGAAACCTGTAAGGGTCCACGTAAATCCTCCAATGGGATGTTTAATTTAGCAGCCAGGCTGCCATCCGGGAATTTTACTCGGGATCGAAGTCAGGTGAGCACGTGGACAGAGAAAGGACCTGGTAGTGAAGCTACCCACCTCAAAGCATGTCCACGCAACAACACCACCAGGAAGGCAGTCTTTGCACTATATGGAGCATAGGTTTGATTCTGTTGTCTAAACACCAAAAACACTGAGAATCCTCCACCTTCATCCAACTCACCACTGAGTACTTCTGGAGTGGGACGAGCTCTCCCTAGATGTTCAGGTGGTCGCAAACAAAAGCTGAGGCTGGGTACTGACTGCAGCTGACGATATTAACATACCTCCAATTACATCCTATTGTCTACAGCTGTGACGGCGCATATTTTAGGCAAGGCAAGGCAAATTTATTTGTATAGCACAATTCAACAACAAGGTGATTCAAAGTGCTTTACAGAGACATTAGAAACAAAAACAAATAAAAAGCATGATTTAAAATTGATTAAAACAAGCAAACAAACAAACTAACTAAACACACATTTCACACCTGTTCGCGCGATCTGAACCCTCATCGTAAGGGGAGCTACCAGTCCTTCTGTGGACGAGCTACTTTCTATTTTAAATTCCCTGAATTTTAGCTGGTGTTCTTACAGAGCGAGCCAAAGGACCTTGCAAAGAAAAGCGTCTGGACTTCTTTAAGTTACTTGAAGACGTTTCACCTTTGACTACGATGACCTGGATGACTGAGAACCTTCACAGACTTACACAGCGAGCACTCTGCAGAGGTCATTTTCTGACCTAATTGTTCTGTCATAACCAGTATGGGCTTAGTGTGGAAGAAAAGTTCATCACGTTTATGTGCAATAGTTAAAGTTTGAGTTTGAGTTAGCAAGGCCCGGGCTCCCACAGACACATGTACAGTATGATCTCCTCTCGGGAATCTCTCTCCTACAGCTCAGTCAGATTCTGCTTCTGAGGTTTTCTGCACAGGTGAGAAAAGAAAGTAAGATAAGAGCAGAGCAAAATAAAGCAAGAGGCAGGTATGAAGACAGTAGGAATCAGGTCATTACCAACAGATGTGTTTGTAGTTATGCTGAATTCAAGGGTGGGAAACCAGAGGAGCACCTGTCCCTGAAACACAACACCAACACTCAAACAGATAGAGAGAGAGCAAAATTAAAAAAAACTACAGTAAAATAAGTAAAATACTTTAGCATTATGCTATAATATGCTGGTTAAAAATACATGCTGCTATTGTTATTATAATTGTATTATTGTATGTTGTGGTATTTCCATCTCAGTTAAACAAATCTTTCATATTTGTCACATCCCTCAAACAAAGTTTCATTTAGACCACATATAAGTCCTGAATGTATAGAATTTTTCCTTTTTTAATACACAGGTCACTACAACCCTCCTAGAAAAGAATGCACAAAATATCTGTGTTAATATTAATTTTCAAATGTTCATCAAAACTGCAAGAAACAACACTGAAACCACGAACAGCAATCTAGACACATGATGCTGATGAGGGAAAAAAACCAAGACTGTTTGTGAAGGAAGCTTTTAATGTTCCTAGCATAATGGCTAACCTTATAAATAAACATGTCATAAGTTATAACGGAAAATTCGATGCATCCAATTACAGATAGCGTCTGATCTGATGCCACCTGTGTGCTTCCATCATATCAACGATCCTGCTGAGCGACTACGACTACTGGGTCTACTGGGTCTGTGACCCAGTATGATTCTAGTTGAAGTTATAGTCTTTGATTTGTTGTTATTCTTGGTCTTGGTTCTCCTTATTGTTCTGTGTGTGTGTTAAATCCATAGTTGCTAGTTTCCAGATTTCTGTTACTGTTTCCTGTTTTTGGTTTTTTTCTTTAGTATATTTGCTACAGTGCAATAAAGGTTTTTAGCTTACCGCAGTGATGGCCAAATGAGGCTGAAACACTGACGTTTGTAGAGAAAAGTGGTTCATTACGCCAAGCTTTTCAACACAAGCCTCTTTGGTGACATCTGGTGGCCAAAGGTATGAAGAGCAGCTTGAATCTACAACTTCTAATGAACTGCTTCATTATGATTGCCCACAGAGCTGAGTTGACAGCTTCTGTTTGATATCATGTGACAGCTTGTCTGGTATCTGGCTGGTGTTTTGAACATGTGTTTTTTGGGGTGAAAAAATGATGTTGTGTCTATTTTAATAATAAATAATTTTGATGAATAAGCCTTCCTTGTTTAATCATGTACCATGGTGTGTTCTACTGTTGTTTGTGACTTCTTGATGTTTTTATTAATAAAAAAAAACTATATATAACAATGTACAACACAATCTTATGATAGGTTGGGAGTAATGCTTCCTCTGCGAGGTCCCTGCCTCCACGTGAGTATGTAACTAACAAGTGGACAGGTACATTTATATACAGTATAATATACTATAACTTCTATAATTATAACTATATGTACTGTGTATTTCTTATGTTCATTTTGTTCATTTGGGAGCAGAATTTCTGATGAACTGGTTTCACTTTTTCACACAGGGTCATGTAAGTTTGGATTTTTTCCCCCCTTAATAATAAAAACCTTCATTTAGAAGCTGCATTTTGTGTTGACTTCTGTTATCTTTGTCTAATATTCAAATTTTTGATGATCTGAAACATTGAAGTGTGACAAACATACAAACGAAATATGAAATCAGGAAGGGGGCAAACACTTTTTCACACCACTGTAAATGTTTGTTAGAAATTGAAGCAGAAAAAAGACAGGACGGAGGTGATTCTCATGAACAGTTGCAATGCCCCCAGCACAACCTGTGGATCTGTAGTAAGTGGACAAAGCTGCTCCATTAAGTCTCCATTAAAGACTAATATATCTTTAATATAGTAGGTGACCGAAAAGGCCCAAGACAGTTGGATAAAGGGACTATAATGGACAACACTGGCACTGTGTAAATCTCATTAGATGCATAAACTGAGCATGAAATGGCTACACAGTGCTTACAAAAGCAGATAAACCTAAAGATCTGTTATTACATTATCATACACTGAACTCAATTCAATCACTTACATCTATTTATCCTTGACAAGACTAGTACCTGATCCGAAGGGTAGATATGACAAAATAAATGTTAACTACTGGCAAACCCAGTGAGAAGTGAAGGTGAGACAAGAGATGAAAGAAGACAGAGGGACATACATGCTCCTAAGTTAAAGAAGCATAAACTCTTTCACTCTTTTCATTGCAAATGTTCCAAATAACAATACCAACAGCTGGTAGAACATGTACCACATATTGTTTTTGCAGTGGCCATGGATCGAGTCCAGTATCGGCTCTTTCCTGCAGGTCATGTCCCACAGGTCTCTGCTGTGTCTTCTGTCTACTACTGCTTCTGCCCAATAAAGTAGACATGCCACAAAATAAAGCTTTTATTATCAGCATCTCTTAAAAGTGTCAGCAGCAGTCTCAGACACCAGTGTTAACAGGAGCAGATACATTGTGCCCAGGGGTTAACCTGGGAATTAGTGGGTGGGGAAAACCTAACAGCTGGTGTGCAGCAAATAAATAAAAATAAAACATATAAATATGTATAATGTGAACTCCTCTATATTTTTCTTCTTTGCATACAGACTAACCCGCTGTGTTTACTGCTCTTTGTGGATTAGGTAAATCCAACAGGATAAAAACAGACAGATCAGCATAAATACCAGTCTTGTATTATAATACCTAATACTGGCCATTAACACCGCAGCCTGCCTTGTACCAGCCCAACACTGTAAACTTCACCACAACACTTCAAACTAACAAGTTTAGGCGGTGTTGTGCTGCGGACGCTGGCTGTGGGAAACAAAACATAAAGCTTTTGCACAGTGCTACATATAAAGACAAACCCAGACTTCTACTTTAGCTCAAATCTTTGTGTGCTGTTTTTGTTAAATAGGGCTTTCAAAACGGAAAATTCGCTTTACACGTTTATTGCTCGTTTTTTCGCATCATTACGGTGAAAGCACTAAACTGTACGGTCTGTAGCCACGCCCCTTCCCTACAGCTGCTGTCTATCCGGGAAAATACCACAAACTGTTCTGTTGCTGTGACGGACCCCGGACACACAACGGACAGGTGAACGGCGTTTTGCCTTTGCTCGTGTTGTTAGACGATGACGATGCTAGCTTGGAAGACAAGTTGCTAGCTACGTTAGCTCAGCGGCGTTTGCTTAACTAACGGCTGTGATGTTATTTGTAACGTGACCCTTTTCACGTTGCAGTTGTCTGTTCACTTTTGGAGCCTGCTGTGGTTAAACGGAGTGTCAGCTGTTTGCTGGTAAACAGCATTTTCATTCTTCTGTCCCCGCTGACCTCGTTAGCTTGTAAATGCGAATTATTATTGAAGTATTGGGGCCAAATCGCTCTACTGTGTTATTTTCCGCAGTGAAATTGTCGCTTGACAGCAGCGCCCACTACAGCGCGCTGTGCTACTGGCTGACGGTGTGTGTGTGCAGGCTGTCACACCGTGTGAAACACAATGATTCCGCTGTTTTGTTGACCGTGTTTCTTCAGACACGCTGTGCCGAACTGTGAAATAGTTAAACACTGGTGCTGTGCAGCAAAGCGAGGCAACAAGAAACGAGCTCGCCTTTAAACTGAGCGCAGCCACATGAAGGACGTTAGCTGTGCAGACTCGTGTTTTTCCGTTGCAAATGCTTATTAACTTGATGTAAATGTCCATGTCTCTGAGTTTGTAATGGCGTGGACCCAATGTACCGAATGAGCTGGACGCTTTTAAAAATAGATGCTGTGACATTAACGGCAGAATTCCTGACCTTATCCTGGCCACCTCGAAGCACTGCGCAGACTCGGAAGAGAGGTCAGTGGGGTTCAGTGACTTCAGACGCGTTAACCTGCTCCTGTCAGTGCAGAGCGAGGTTTGCAGTTACATCGCAGTAATCCCTGAATTCAAACCTAGCAGGAATATTAAGACTCACTATATCCGCGTACTGTAGTGTCTCTGTCGGGTGTTTAATGGGCTTCATTTTGCACTCAGTTAAACATGTATGTTATCCTGTAGATCTGATTGGTAGGACGTGCTGTGAAATATTCTTTTAAAAATATATTTTTTATGGTGTAAAAAAAACAAGGTTCACAGTTCACAGAGGATAGTTGATGTCCAAATTCATGAGTCGTTGTCACTTTAAACTAACTGTAGTTACTTGCTGTATGTTATGTGAAATGAGGCCTGAACTTCCTCACTTTGTGTAAGAATGGATTGCTTAAAGCATGTCTTAATAAACTCACTACCTGAAGTGTTTGTTTTTCCCTTTTAACCACATCACCCTTTGTTGTCATCATGCCAGTTGCCAGGGAAACCCGAATCACCATGATTATTGCAGTGCCATCCACTAACTGCAAGACTAATTACTGAGTGTGTAGTAGTACAGACAGAACAGTGGATTTGTGTATGTGCAGGAGACAGGAGGGAGTTGTTTACTTTGCTTCCTAACTCCCCAAATCTGTTCCTGATCAAGCAACTCTTAAAAACATGTGCAGGGGTGGGTTTTAATAATCGATTCATCGATTAAAATCGATTCTGGCTTGGATAACGTGCTATCGATTCATTAAAATCCTGAATCGATTTTTTTTTTAATATAAATGTATTTTGCCCAAAATTCCAAAATCTCAGGTGAAACGTCACAAAATTTCAACAACCACCAAATAGCTAAGACAGTGAATGAGAGCAGGTGTAGCTGAGATATAATGTACGAATTGTGAACATTCTCAAAACTGTATTGTACATAGGTTATACTTTTTTATTGTGTGAACTTTATTTTTGTGGAACTAAGGTTCCGTGTGTTATTGTTGAAGTGGGACATTAATCAGTGTAACGCCACCTGCGGCCACATTGCGGGTGTGGGGTTTCCTAGCCAGAGCTGTACGGACTCCACACTGGTGAGGCACGCTTTCTGTAGCTCTTCTCCCTGTACTAAATTATCCATATAAATTCGGTGTATTTGTCTTTGTTAAGTATTGGCTCCTAGGGTTAAAAGCTCTCAAAGTGTTTTCAATCGCTTTGAGTGAGAAAAATGATATTTGGAACTGCGCTTTATCTGTTGTATCATCCGTTTGTGTGGAACTGACTTGTGTTAAACAGGGTGAGGAGAAGCCTGCTGCCGCTGTGTGACACTGATTTTGCTGCTGCACTCTGTTTTATAGGTATGTGTAAATGTGTAGTTTTTGTTTTATGTGTATAATGAGCTCATGTCCCGAGGCTGTGCTCTGAGCAGTATCTTCAGCCATGTTGGGAAGAGTTAAAAAGTTGTTTGAATATGTATTATGCAATTGACCTATTTTAATGGGAATTTGAATGTTATACGTTATTGTTAGTGATTCCATAATTGTCTCTGTTTTACCCCACTGTAATATTTGATTTTGAAGTGGCGGTTGTGAAAATTATTATTTTGATAAGTTGTATTTTCTTTTATATGATGCAAGCAGAGCTGTACGGACTCCACACTGGGTGAGGAGAAGCCTGCTGCCGCTGTGTGACACTGATTTTGCTGCTGCACTCTGTTTTATAGGAATAAACCCTGTTTCCAGCCAGTCCGTGTCTGTTGTCACAACGCAGTCGACCATTTCACATCTGCTACATAAAAGTGGTGCCGTGACCCGGATGCATCTGATCAGCCGCTGCCGATCGCTGAGGTTGAGCTGAACACTTCCGACACCTGTAATATAAGTAAAATTATTCTGTGGGTCAGCAAAAAATTTCCAGTGTTCTGTTAGTAGGCATTTCTCCCAGTTACACCTGTTAGAGTCTAACTGAGCCGTGTTTACTTGTGTTGTATTTTTCTGAGTGATAGCTATTTTTGTATTCCTTTTGTTTCTGATCCCCTTTGTAGTTATTGCTAACCTCCTGTAAGCAACATGGCTGGTAGGGGCCAAGACTCCTTTAACCTTTTCACGCCAGTTGCTGGGAGAGGTTGGAGACTGTCTGGGGCAGATGAAGTGAGAGACAGGTCTATAATGTCGCGTGATGAGCCAGCAGAGTCAGATGACATTATTCGAAATAAAGCTCATGAGCGCCAGTCCTCAACCCCTGCTTTGAGCGACGACAGCACACACAAAGAGCTACGTGAGCTCATTGGTGAATTGGGAACCCAGATAGGTGAATCAATCGCTAGCCGGCTACTATCCAGTCAAGTCCCACTTGGTCCAAACCAGACAGCTCCAGCCGAGTCCCCCAAAGTTAAGAGCCCTGACACCACTCTCGACCTCTCCAAAGTGAACTTAGTGGTCCGACAAGATATCAAAGACCCACCTATGTACAGAGGTGATGATGCGGATAAGTACTCTGTTCATGAGTGGATAGACATGATGGAAGTGTACTTAGAGAAGAGAGGGTTGTCTAGAGCTGTGCAGGTGGATGAAGTCTTAAACCACCTCCTCGGCAGAGCTAAAAACATTGTTAAGGTGGGTTTGAAAAGTAACTCATGTTCTGGTGTAGTGACCAACCCTGAGACCATCTATGCCATACTCAGGCGTTATTTTAGTGATAGTCCTGGCTCCTGTCAACCACTGGCTGACTTCTATGCCACCCAAGCAGTTGCAAAAGAGACCCCAGTAGACTATTGGGTGAGGCTTAATATCGCTGCTGAGGCAGCTGACAAGCATTTACAGCGTCAGGGAGGCAAAATGGAGAACATGGAGGCAGAGATAGCCATGATGTTTATCAGAAATTGTCCTGATCCCAGCCTCGCCTGTGTTTTCAAATGTAAGCCCATCAGTAAATGGACAGTAATGGAGGTTCAGGAAGCCATTGATGAACACCAAAGAGAGTGTCATGCAAAAAAAGAAGAGCCTGGGCTCTGCCAGACCCCATCCCCTCCTCGTGGCCACTGCCACAACCACAAGCGAGTCGCCTGAGTTTGAACTGAACCATGCCCAAGTAGGTACAGTAAAATGTTCCCAGGACAGCCCGGGTAAGGCTGCTGGAGCTGCCGCTTCAGACCCAAGTGCTCTAGACCGCGTGCTCAGTATGCTGGAGAGGGTGTTAGAGCGCTCCAACCAGCCTGTCCACCCCGTAATTAGACCACAGCCTCTAGCCTCAGCCAGGTTCCCTTCGTGCCAGGTTTGTGGCAATAGCTCACATTCCACGCGCACTCACTGCATGAGAGAGAGGAGATGTCTAGGTTGCCTGGAGGTTGGGCATCAGAGGAAAGACTGCCCCAGAGGAGCTGAGCCCATTACCCAGCAAAATAATCCCCAGGGAAACTAGGGTGCTTGCACTTGAGAGGGGACAGTGTGAGCGAAGAGTGTGAAACCCTCAATCCCAGTGATGACATACAGACTGTATACAAAGAAAGCCTGAAGTGTGCCCCACCTGGTACTGTTGTACTTTCCCAGAATATAGTAAGACTTGATGAGGCAGACAGCCTATTTTACACGAATGCATTGGTGAATGACAAAGTCTCTTTGCAGGCCCTTCTTGATACAGGTTCCATGGCGTGTACCTTGAGCGAAGAGGCGGAGCGAGAGTTAAAGAGCGCTGGGGTCGCATTGGAATTAAGCGACACTCGTACCGACATTGTGCTAGTGGGCTGTGGTGGAGTTCAGGTTAAACCCAAGAGTATATGCGAGTTGAAAATGGAAGTGTATGATTGTACGTTCAGAGTGCCTGCCCTAGTGGTCCCCGGTCAGAAAGATCAGTTGATTTTAGGGACAAATGTTATCAAACACCTCCTCAGACACTTCAGGCTGTCCCCCCATTTCTGGCAAGTCCTGAGCAAACCCGAATCAGCAGAAGCGCCTGAAATAGTGCAGTTTCTGAATATGCTGTCTGGCATTAACCGGTGGAGGGGTGACAAAATGCCAGATGTCATTGGCACTGTCAAACTAGCTCAGGCAGTGACTCTACTCCCCAAGCAAGAGCACCTTGTATGGGGCAGACTGCCAGCGTCATCACCCCTTTCCGAGGGCAGCGCCATTCTGGTTGAACCACCAAAATCGCAAACTCATAAAAAAGGTGTCATTGTCTGTAGAACTGTGGTTTCTATGAGTGGCGATAGGTGGGTCCCTGTTCGAATCCTGAACACATGTGATAAGCCTATCACATTGAGACGAAACGCTAAGGTAGCAGATGCTTCCGCTTGTGTAGCTGTTGAAGATCTCGAAGTGGCTTCTGACCAAAACCCAAGTGAGACCCTTAGGGTCCAGAGCCAGACAGTGTGTAGTGACGCACAGAGTAGCCCTCCCTCCTGCCCTAGCCTGCGTGACAGCTTGCAGAAGATGGGGTTGGAGGACCTAGACCTCGACTCTTGTGAAGTCTCAGACCACTGGAAGGCTCAGGTACTGCAACTGATCCACAGGTATGAGGATGTCTTTTCCAAGGGTAAGCTGGACTGTGGACTGGCAAAGGATTTTGTCCATCGCATCCATTTGTCTGACGACAGGCCGTTCAGACTTCCTTATCGGCGCGTCCCTCCAGGGCAGTACCACAAGTTGCGGCAGGTGCTCACAGAGATGGAGGAGCGAGAGCTGATCCGCAAATCCAACAGTGAGTGGGCGTCCCCACTGGTACTGGTGTGGAAGAAGAATGGAGATCTCAGAATATGCGTGGACTACCGCTGGTTGAACGCACGCACAGTCAAGGATGCCCATCCCTTGCCCCACCAGTCAGACTGTCTAGCAGCCCTGGGAGGTAACGCAATTTTCAGTGCCATGGATCTCACCTCTGGCTTCTACAATATTGAGATGGCAGAGGAGGACAAAAAGCTAACGGCCTTCACAACACCAATGGGGCTCTACGAGTTTAACAGACTCCCCCAAGGCCTGTGCAACAGTCCGGCGAGCTTCATGCGTCTCATGATGGGCATATTTGGCGACCAGAATTTCCTAACCCTGCTGTGCTACCTCGACGACCTGCTTGTTTATGCACCCGATGAAGCAGAGGCTCTCAGGAGGTTGGAGATTGTGTTTAGCAGACTACGTGCCCATGGACTGAAGCTGGCCCCCAAAAAATGTCATCTGCTCCGGAGGAGTGTGAGATTTCTGGGCCATGTTGTGACTGAAGGCGGGGTTTCGACCGATCCTGACAAGGTTAAGGCGGTCACCGCTATCTCAGAGGCTGATCTCATGATGGAGGACGGGGTTACGCCATCCCAGAAGAAGATAAAGTCATTTCTGGGTATGGTAATGTACTACCAGCACTTCATACAGGACTGTTCTAAGATTGCCAGACCCCTTTTTACCCTGACTGCCGCTCCCAAAGGAAAGAAAGTAAACGCTCGAGGTGCTGCTTCTTTCCGGAGGCTCAGCCCAAGTGATTGGAAGAAGGAGCATGTTGACTCGTTTGAACGCTTGAAGGCTGCACTCCTCGACTCCGTTGTGCTTGCTCACCCTGATTTCAACAAACCGTTTATCTTGTCGACAGATGCTTCACAGGACGGCTTGGGTGCCGTGCTGTCACAAGTCCAAGAGGGCGAGAGTAAAGCACGTCCCGTTGCATTTGCCAGCAAGGCCCTCGCCCGTGCACAGAGAAACTACCCCGCCCATCGCCTTGAGTTTCTGGCGCTAAAGTGGTCTGTCTGTGACAAATTCAGCCACTGGTTGAAGGGGCATAGCTTTACCGTCTGGACAGACAATAACCCCCTAACATATATTCTCACGAAGCCCAAGCTTGATGCATGTGAACAGAGGTGGGTGTCAAAGCTGTCCCCCTACGACTTCAGCATCAAGTACATTCCTGGCAGTAAAAATGTCGTTGCAGATGCACTGAGCAGGCAGCCATTCGTTCACAACCGTGTTAGTCAGAGACTCATGACTGAACCCTATGCAACCCTGTTAGAGGAGTCGCAACAGGTCAAAGAAATCTCGGTTCAGGATGCATTCAGGCTCAGTGCCAACCACCAAAGTGTTGAGTGTTTGGCCCCTGCAGAGAGCCTAGGGTGTTGTTCCCTGACTAATGATGAAGTTTCCGCAGTCTTCGCAGGCCACGCTGAGTGGGACCAAGGCTCAAAACAGAGAGCAATCTCCTGGTTGACTCAAGAGCTAGATCGGTTTCCCTCACTAGGCCAGAACACCTTGTCTGCCTTCTCGCTCCAGGAGCTACAGGAGGAGCAGAGAGCAGATGTGACACTGTCTCAAGTCATTCCGTTCGTCGTACGTGGTCGGCGTCCATCACGTAGAGAAAGAGCTCACCTGTCGCACAGAGCGCAAAAGACGATGAAACAGTGGGAAAAGTTGAAAGTGTTGGATGGTATCCTGTACAGAGTGAGTAAAGACCTGCTCACTGGCAAAAAGCGCCATCAGTACGTGACCCCATCCACATTAATCAGTCAAGTCCTGTCAGGTGTCCATGATGATGCTGGCCATCAGGGCCAAAGCAGAACTCTGTACCTAGCCAGGCAGAGATTTTTCTGGATCAACATGGAGCATGACATTCGCGAGCATGTCAAGTGCTGTAAACGTTGTGTTGTCAGCAAAACACTCGAGCCTGAGGGGAGGGCTCCTCTTGAAAGCATTAAAACTACCGGTCCTCTTGAGCTCGTCTGCATAGACTTCTGGTCCGCAGAGGATCACAGGGGCAAGAATGTGGATGTTCTAGTAGTGACTGACCATTTCACCAAGATGGCCCATGCTTTCCAGTGCTCAGATCAGACGGCAAAACAAGTTGCGCGCCAGTTGTGGGACAGATATTTCTGTGTCTATGGCTTCCCTCAAAGGATCCATTCAGACCAGGGCGCCAATTTTGAGAGTGAGTTGATCCAAGAGCTGCTGCAAGTGGCCGGGGTGCAGAAGTCAAGAACGACACCTTACCACCCTATGGGTAACGGTCACACCGAAAGGTTTAACAGGACCTTGGGAAATATGATCAGAGCCCTACCTCCGAGGGAGAAGCACAAGTGGCCTCAGATGTTGCAGACATTGACCTTTGTCTACAACTGCACCGCTCATGAGTCCACTGGTTACGCACCGTTCTTCCTAATGTACGGGCGTATCCCCAGGTTACCAGTGGATGTCATGTTTCACAATGTTGCAAGGGACAATGATGTAACAGACTATGACAGTTATGTAAAAAGGATGAGAGATGACCTCAGAGAAGCACTCGCATTGGCCCAGACTAACACCAGAGCTAGTCAGCAGCGTCAAGCAGACCTGTACAACAAAAAGCAGAAAGGTGTTGACATTGAGGAAGGAGATCGTGTCCTTTTGGCAAACAAGGGCGAACGGGGTCGTAGGAAGTTAGCTGATAGGTGGGAGTCGACCATCTACACTGTGATCTCCAAGAACCCCACATGCCACACGTATCGCATCAGGAACGTCAAGAGTGGACAGGAGAAAGTTGTCCATAGGAACTTGCTTTTGCAGGCTAATTTCCTGCCCATAGAGTCCGAGGGCGAACCAGAGATGTCTTTTGCCAGTGAATCAGAACTCGGCCAGGAGCAGAGTCAATCTGATGGAGAATCCCCTGTCGCTGATCCTGAGGACGATTGTACTGAACGCACAGCCCGTTGGGTGGCTCAGATGACGGATGACTGTGTCCCGGCTCCTAGAGGACCCCAAGAGTGTGACAGTATTGGAGACAGTGTCTGTGCGCAGTTGGATGATGAGGAGCATCAGGACAGTGACAGTGCCAGTAGTGAAGTAGCTGCTTACCCTGAAGTAGATGATGACAACAACAGCAGGGCTTGCACTACCCCAGTTGAGGAGGGAACACTACCAAGTATCAGTTACTCTGAAAGTCAGCCAGTCAGCGAGGTTGGGAGCCTCGTGAAACATGGTGGTGTACCCCCAAGTAATGCAGCAGGCCAGATCAGGACGAGAGTGGGTCGAATAGTGAAGCCTGTGAATAGGTTAATCCAGACTATGAAGCAAAGAAACCTACAAACAGGCAATGTAGTGAGCAGCTTTGCCAAGAACTTGTTTCTGTGAGGGCTACTTGTTTTATATGTTGGGTGATTTTCATGTCAGATGTTAACACCTATTTTGAGATTGTCTTCAGCTCAGAGTACTATTCATCATATAGTAGCTGTTACCGTGTTGTTTGTTCAGGATAGTGTATAAGGCACTTTCTCTTGCGAGTAAACATTAGGGGGTCTGGCCAACTTTCTTCTGTTTACTTTCCCCATGAGTTGGGAAACATATTTGTTGCACGTATCACCGGGTAGTGAATTTCCAGATCACTGACAGTTACGAATTGTTATATGTGACGCTCAGTTGCTCACCCTTACCTAACGGGTTTTGAGAAGTTCAGGGGGGAGTATGTAGCTGAGATATAATGTACGAATTGTGAACATTCTCAAAACTGTATTGTACATAGGTTATACTTTTTTATTGTGTGAACTTTATTTTTGTGGAACTAAGGTTCCGTGTGTTATTGTTGAAGTGGGACATTAATCAGTGTAACGCCACCTGCGGCCACATTGCGGGTGTGGGGTTTCCTAGCCAGAGCTGTACGGACTCCACACTGGTGAGGCACGCTTTCTGTAGCTCTTCTCCCTGTACTAAATTATCCATATAAATTCGGTGTATTTGTCTTTGTTAAGTATTGGCTCCTAGGGTTAAAAGCTCTCAAAGTGTTTTCAATCGCTTTGAGTGAGAAAAATGATATTTGGAACTGCGCTTTATCTGTTGTATCATCCGTTTGTGTGGAACTGACTTGTGTTAAACAGGGTGAGGAGAAGCCTGCTGCCGCTGTGTGACACTGATTTTGCTGCTGCACTCTGTTTTATAGGTATGTGTAAATGTGTAGTTTTTGTTTTATGTGTATAATGAGCTCATGTCCCGAGGCTGTGCTCTGAGCAGTATCTTCAGCCATGTTGGGAAGAGTTAAAAAGTTGTTTGAATATGTATTATGCAATTGACCTATTTTAATGGGAATTTGAATGTTATACGTTATTGTTAGTGATTCCATAATTGTCTCTGTTTTACCCCACTGTAATATTTGATTTTGAAGTGGCGGTTGTGAAAATTATTATTTTGATAAGTTGTATTTTCTTTTATATGATGCAAGCAGAGCTGTACGGACTCCACACTGGGTGAGGAGAAGCCTGCTGCCGCTGTGTGACACTGATTTTGCTGCTGCACTCTGTTTTATAGGAATAAACCCTGTTTCCAGCCAGTCCGTGTCTGTTGTCACAACGCAGTCGACCATTTCACATCTGCTACACAGGAACACGGCTTCTGCACAAAGACGTAAACACACAGCGCGGAGCAGAATCGGTGAGATGTTGCCTTTCTCACCGACGGCACGGACACGGTCGGGGGTGAAAGCCGACAGCTCGCTGATTCTGATGCGTCGGCATTTACGCCCTTTTTGCGCCGATTCTAAAGCTGTTAGTCTGATCTCTCTCCAAACAATATTGACTGAACCAGCAGCAAAAGAAGATCCAAACTACGCTTCACATAAACATCGTCATGAATTCACTCTGACTTTTGCTGTTGCGCTCTCTCTCTCTCCTGCATTATTCGCTTGCTTGTTACGCACAAGTCTACCGTTGTTTACAGGCTGTCGGCCGATGTTGTTTTTACTTACTTCTGAAAAGAAAACCTAATTTCTGCTGTTCAACAGGCTTCTGAACAAATGTAAACTTTTTAAAATTATACAAAATGCAAAACGCTTAGCCGTGTCTCTAATAAAACCGCTGTAACTTCGGAGGTGATGTTCATATGCTGATTAATGGTTTTCTTTCATTTTTGATGTACTGCAGAATATTTTTATAAAATCCCAGGCCAGGAAAATCATGTGTTTCTGTGTTTTATCTTCAGCGACTTTGACACAAAGGCCTCTGCTGTGATGCTCACACCTTTGATAAAGTCTGGAAAGTGTCAGCTTCCTTTTTATAGATAGAAAAATATGTAAATGTACTGATCTGAATTATATTATTTCTGACTTTCTGAGGCAAAATTTCCTCGATTCGAATCGATTCTAGGAATCAGTGACGATACCCAGCCCTAAACATGTGGGATCCATGGAACCCAGGCTTCACCGTTCCCGGGACTTGAAGGACTTGTTGCTGATATCTTGGTTTTCTCTCTGTTTGCCATCCGGGAATCCCTGTGATCCTGCTTTTGTAACATGGCGTGTAACAAAGATTAGAAAGTGCTGAAACCAAACTCACAGTAAATGTAAAGTAGTATATGTTAGCAGTCATGCTTTTCAGTTACTGAAACATTATCTGCTGTTTGTTGGAAAAGATTTTGATACCTGTTGAAATTTATTGGTAAATAACAAAATTGAATGTGAATATGACCACAGTGGCAGTGAGGAACTACACTCTGAAAGCACTGATTGTATTTAACCTTTAGAGGTTCACAGTAGGGATGAAGAAACTCACCCTTCAGTCTGATAGTGGCATACTGGAAAACGAGATGCCATTTAAAGATACCAGTGAGTGCTGTATATCTGTGACGCATTTCCAATGAATAGCTGGAAAAAGTGTTTATTTATTGAGTTGACACTTTTTATAAAATCATCTTTCCTGGAGGAAAAAACAAACTGATTTTTTTTTTTTTAATCATCAACATCAGCCAGTTTAAGGACGGCAGGCACAAAGACAAGCCTTTAAGACCCTGCACCTCTCTGTCAATACAGTGTTTAAGAACTTTGTAGTTATTAAACCAAAGTTTTGAACTTGGGTTTTTCCATTACACTTGGTGCTACCAGTTGGACTGCGATGCTGATATGGCACATACACTTCCAATATTAAGATTCCCGCTGGTGCTGATTGGACAGATGGCTCTCACTGTGTTTAGTTAGAAAGTGTGTTTCACGGTAGGTCACGTAGTAACCTGCCTGTTTTTGTCCTGACAGGAGGGCAGGGATCAGTCTAAATCTGAACCGATTCTCCCAGTATGTTGCCTCAACACCTGAAGCAGATTAGAGTCCTCATGCTCAACGACAAGCAGAATTTAGAGAGAACTCTGTTCAGACTCGAGCAAGGTAAGAACCTGACTGTATTACTGAATGTACTGCACTGTTCAATAGCAGTTACTTTATAAAATCCTGCATTTAATGTTTAATATTATGCAGTGGGATTATGCTGCAGTGGCTCCATCTACTAAGCTGCTAAGTTGGTTGATAATGTTTTTATATGCTACTAATCTTATACATTGAAAATTTGAATGTGTGTGTCTTGCTGTTGTTTCGGTTGAAAAGGTCGGAAATGTTCAATCCACATATATATTTGTATTAATATTAAGCCAAATAGTCGGTAAATCACTGCTGAAGACCTATCCACACACACAGTGTAGACACTGTTCCTTGGTTTCAATGCAAGACGAAGCATAAACCTTTAAAAATTCTGCAACAATCCCTACAAATGCAAAAATCTGTGTTTTGTTTGTTTGTTAGTTGCATTTATATTTGTTCATGTTCAGAATCAGAATCAGAATACTTTATTGATCCCTGGGGGAAATTATTTTTTGTTACAGTGCTCCATTTTAAACCAACATTAAGACAAGACAGACAATACGCTAACTAAGAATAGTACAATATATACATATATATACATACATACATACATACATACATACATACATACATACATACATACATACATAAGTCACTTATAAATAATATTTGGAAAAGAAACATGTGTAGTTGTAGCAGCAAACAGTGTGTTAAGTGGATGCGTTGTACAGGGAGCCACAGGCAGGAATGATTTCCTGTGTCGTTCAGTGGTGCTTTTCGGTAATCTCAGTCTCTCACTGAACGAGCTCCTGTGACTGACCAACATGTCATGGAGTGGGTGGGAGGTGTTATCCAACATTGTCTTTATCTTGGACAGCATCCGCCTCTCCGACACCACCTTGAGGGAGTCCAGCTCCATCCCCACAACATTGCTGGCCTTACGGATCAGTTTATTAAGTCTGTTGGCATCTGCGACCCTCAGCCTGCTCCCCCAGCATGCAACAGCATAGAGGATCGCACTGGCCACCACAGACTCATAGAAAATCCTCAGCATTTTCTGGCAGATGTTGAAGGACCTCAGTCGCCTCAAAAAATAGAGACGACTCTGGCCCTTCCTGTAAAGTGCTGTGGTGTTTTTAGCCCAGTCCAGTTTATTGTCAATGTGTACTCCAAGGTATTTATAGTCCTCCACAATGTCAACACTGACCCCCTGGATTGAAACAGGGGTCAAGTGTTTCCTGGTCTTCCTGAAGTCCACGATCAGTTCCTTGGTCTTTGCCACGTTGAGCTGCAGATGATTCTGCTCACACCACGTGACAAAGGAGTCGACCACAGCCCGGTACTCTGTCTCATCATCCCTGCTGATGCATCCAACCACCGCAGAGTCATCAGAAAACTTCTGAAGATGGCAGGTCTCTGTGCAGTGGCTGAAGTCTGTGGTGTAGAGGGTGAAGAGGAAGGGGGAGAGGACAGTCCCCTGTGGTGCCCCTGTGTTGCTAATCACCTTGTCAGACACACACTGTGGGAGACGTACATATTGTGGTCTTCCTGTCAGGTAATCAACAATCCAGGACACCAGAGAAGCATCCACCTGCATCGCTGCTAACTTATCACCCAGGAGGGTCGGCCTGATGGTGTTGAAAGCACTGGAAAAGTCAAAAAACATGACCCTCACAGTGCTCGCCAGCTGGTCCAGATGGGTGTAGACACGATTGAGCAGGTAGATGATGGCGTCCTCTGTTCCGAGACGAGGCTGATAAGCGAACTGAAGGGGATCCAGATGTGGTCTTACTATGGGTCGCAGCTGGTCCAGGATGAGCCTTTCCAGGGTCTTCATGATGTGGGAGGTCAGTGCCACGGGCCTGTAATCCTGGGGGCCACTGGGACGAGGCGTCTTTGGTACAGGGACGAGGCATGATGTCTTCCACATCACCGGGACCCTCTGCAGACTCAGACTCAGCATAAACAGTTTATGAAAGACTCCACACAGCTGGGGGGCACAGGTCTTGAGGACAAGGGGACTCACTCCGTCTGGTCCAGCAGACTTGCCTGAGTGAAGTCTCCTCATTTGCATCTCAACCTGGTATTGAGTGAAGGTGATGGGTGGGGGAGGGGTGTCAGGAATCTCACAGGAGGCAACATGTGAAGAGAGAGGCTGGCACAGTGGTGTGGCTCTGGATTCCAGGCTGACTGCAGGTGAGGTTGTGGGGGTGGGAGCAGACACTGTGGTGTCGAATCTATTGAAAAACAGATTCAACTCGTCGGCTCTATTCTCACCTCCCTCAGCTCCCCTGCTGTTGGTTGGCCTGAATCCAGTGATGGTCTTCATGCCCCTCCACACCTCTCTCATGCTGTTCTGCTGGAGTTTCCACTCCAGCTTCCTCCTGTAATTGTCCTTAGCCTCTCTGATCTTGTCCTTTAGTAACACCTGGACCTTCCTCACCTCCTCTTTGTTGCCCCCTCTGAAAGCCCTCTTCTTGTTGTTGAGGAGGGCTTTGATGTCCTTAGTCACCCACGGCTTGTTATTTGGGTAACAATGAACAGTCTGAGCTGGAACAATGGAGTCGGTGCAGAAAGTTATGTAGCCTGTGATACACTCAGTAAGCCCATTGATGTCCTCGGCGTGAGGCTCACAGAGTGTTTCCCAGTCGGTCACCTCGAAACAGCCCTGTAGTTCCGCTATTGCCTCCTCTGACCACCTCCTAACAGTCCTGGTGGTCACAGGTTCCCTCCTCACAATTGGCACATAGCGGGGGGTGAGGTGAATCAGGTTATGATCTGACCTACCAAGTGGGGGGAGGGAGGAGGAGCTGTATGCATCCTTGACGTTAGCATACAGTAAGTCTAAAGTTTTCTCTCCCCTGGTGGGACAGTCCACATATTGTTTGAATGTTGGTAGTGTATTGTCCAGTGATACATGGTTGAAGTCACCCGAGATCACAATAAAGGCACTCGGGTGCTGAGTCTGTAGCCGAGCTATGGCAGAGTGGATAGTGTCACATGCAGCTGTGGGGTTAGCAGAGGGGGGTACATAAACAGCCACCAAGATGACGTGAGAGAATTCCCTGGGTAAATAATACGGCCTGAGTCCAACAGCACACAGTTCAGTGTCCGGGCAACAAATCCTTTCTTTGATTGTTATGTTGGCAGGGTTACACCACCGGTTGTTAACTAAAACAGCAAGCCCACCTCCTTTACGCTTACCGCTAGCGATGCTGTCCCTGTCCGCCCGAACAGTGTGGAAGCCTTCCACGGAAGCATTCTCATCGGGAATGACCTGGTGCAGCCATGATTCGGTGAAACACATCAGGCTACACTCTCGGTATTCCCTCTGACTCCGTACCAGTGCTGAGAGCTCGTCGATTTTACTTGCCAACGATCGCACATTTCCCATCACGATAGACGGCAGACACGGTTTAAACCTCCTCCTCGCTTCGAGCCTCCGCTGTCTCACCGTCACCTTTTTTCTTCTCTTCTGTCCTTGACCTCTGCATCCCCGATGTGTTTTCCTCCAAATTTCAGCTGGTACTTCTGCGGGCACTTCTGCGGGCCTGGCCAGCGAGCCGGCCGGCATCAGGGCGATCAGCTGATCTCTGGAGTAAACAGTCCGTGCGTGTAGGAGATGTGCCGCGGTCCCGTTCCATGATAAAAGTAACAGTTCCACGGCCACCAGAAGAACAAAAACTCTCTCAATCCACATGATTGAGTAAGAGATAGAAAACGGAGGAAAATACAAGTCAGAAAAAAAAAGAATACGTAAGAAAAAAGAGCTAAACTAAGAGAAAAGCAGGAGCGACTGTAACAGGCTGCACGCTGGTTGGCGCATGCGCACTGATGGACATGGCTCAAATAAATGTAGGTTAAACAGTTTAAATGAAACATAATAAGGGGATAAGACTGAAACAGTCATGTGTGGCCTGTCAGAGTTATGACGGTGAGAAAATGGCACAGACGTCTGCATTGGAAGAATGGTGGTGATTGCATTACTGTAAGCAGATGCAGTTGCAGGTGGTTATATATTAAGTGTAGGGATGCACTGATCCAATCTTTTTCTGTTTGCATAAGGAACCAGTGTTATACTGATGAGCTATAGTCCTCACTCTGAGGAAAGCAATTGAGGGAACCATTGTTTTATGTGGAAGGTACCAAGGTTCAGCTTCAACACTCAGTTTCATTTAAAAAAAAAATAAAAATCACAAGTTAGGAAGGGCTTTTCTGAATGTATACAAAGTCATGTAGAAAATATAAACCAAAGCCATTTCATTTTGTTCCCGTGTCCACTCATTCCTACGTCTTATTTCATAGTGCAGCCTTCACATGCTTTCTCAGAAATACACTTCCTGAAAATTATATTCATCTTATTTCTCATGTTGTCTTTTGGATTTGTTAGTGCAGCATAGCTTTTAGCTTAATTCTTAGCTGAAATCAGTTGGGTGTGGCTTTGTCATGTGACCCTTCATCACTTTCTGACTCGGTGTATCAAATGTGTAGTTATTCCTCAGCCTCATTTAGTGTTAAAGATGCGTTTCCAGCTTTGGAGGCCAAGCTCAGTGAATTGGAGACCTGGCTTCTCGCCCTCAAAAATCCTGCAGCTAGCTAGGTGAGGGCAATGGTAGATAAGCCACCATAAGCTGTTCCCTAGCAAATCATCCCGCGCAGTCGGGAAACAAGCTAGGTAACTGAGGAGGTATTGTAGCCCTACAGTCAGCCTGTCCACTGTTAAAATTGATTTTCCTCATTTGACAACACAAACACCAGGAACAAACTCTGGTTATTGGTGACTCTGTTCTCTGAAGTGTGAAACTAGAGAATCAGTCAAATGTATTCCCGGGGTCAGAGCATTGAAACTGCTGTCTGAGGGGAAACACAGGTCAGGTAAACTTGTAATTCACATCAGCAATAATGTGTCAATTGGTGGTCAGCAGAATGATTTAAATCATTGTGTAACTTTGCTAAAATGATCTCTGTAGTTTGCTCTGAGCATCTCTGCAGTCAGCACAGCTGCTGGCTGAGTGCTGTGCAGAAAACAGTGTGGCCTTTCTGTTGGGATGCACCGTGTATGCACGTTTGTGCATGCGTGAAATGTTTGTGTGCGTGTCGGCTTGGCTGAAAGGGTTGAAGAGATGTGCCACTTGGCATTTAGAGGGCTCTGCATCTGATAAGGATTTTGTTGGCTGCCTGTCATATGGGACTATTTATAGACAGACAATTAAACTCTGTCCTAACTCTGGAGGACCAACAAGACCTACAGTTTTCTGCTAATGACTGTGTGCGTGTGTGTGTCAGGGATGTGGGATTGTCTTGTGAGTGGGTAGCAGTAATGATTACTGCAAGAGGGGAATCTTTTCAGACTTGTTGAGACACAAACAGTTGTGACATTTTAACAGGGTGAAGACAAAGTGGAATTTTCCTTACAATTCAAATTCCCAACACAGTTTGTTCAGTTTGTGTCGTACTTTTCTGTCTGCCCAGGGTTTGAGCTGCAGTTCCGTCTCGGTCCAAGCCTTCAGGGAAAGAAGGTTATGGTGCACACCAACTATCCACTTGAAGGACAGCTGTTTGACCGAAACAACTTCCGTGTTTTGCCATGGACCTACCCAACAGGAAAGGAAGAAGACTCTGATAAGTTCTGCTCTCTGGACCTCAAGTTGGCTGGGTCCTATCAGTACTACTTTGGATATGTGTAAGACCCTCCTGACAGTCGCCCACATTTTATAAATCCGGGGTTTCAATGTCAAAGCTGAATTCAGGAAATGGCAGTGGAAAATATTCCAACAGTTAAATCATTTTGTTGGAATCATCCACGCTATCACTAAAGCCTGTGATAGCATGTCTTTATGTTAGACAGTCCTTTCTTCATTTGTCCATGTTTATTAAAAATTATTGTAGAACTCTATACATTGTTTAAGAAGTGAATACTTTGTGAAACAGCGTGATAAAGGTGTCAGTCAGAGATGCCGGCCAGTCCCGGAATAAGATGCTGAATAGGTCTGGCTAGGTGGAAATCAAACCAGGAACTAATTATTACTATTTTTTAGGTTATAAATTAATATTCCAGCTGAAAGCAATCTCCCAGAGCACTTGGGGTTTGTATCTGGCCCAAGGATATTTGGCATGCAGACTAGAGCAGCAACCTCAACCAATCACAGCAGATGGCCCCGCCCCTCCCTGAGCCTGGTTCTGCTGGAGGTTTCTTCCTGTTAAAAGGGAGTTTTTCCTTCCCACTGTCACCAAAGTGCTGCTCACAGGGGGTCATATGATTGTTGGGTTTTCTCTGGATGCATTATTGTAGGGTCGACCTTAAAATATAAAGCACCTTGGGGTAATTGTGATTTGGTGCTGTATAAATACAATTGAGTTTAACTAATTTGAGCACTTTCAGGTTTGTAACATTTAGAGACAATGTTAAGAATATTACATTTATTGTCTTTATTTAACTGGAGCTGCATATGAACCGTTCATTTGCAGTTATACCACGTGTCCACACGTCACCCGTCCACCTGTCGCTCTCCTGCAAAACTTTGGTTGGAACATCATTAGGGATGGGTATCGTTTAGGTTTTATCCGATACCGGTGCCAAATCGGTACTTTTGAAACGGTGCCGGTGCTCAAACGGTGCTCAAACCGGTGCTTAAAGAATAGAGAACACAAAATTGGTCCAAAAACCTCTCATGTTCAGCTGTTTTTTGTAAAAAAATAACAATGTTAGCCTTTTCTGCAGCTATGGGGCATATATGGTATCACTCTTGGCTGGAAGCAGTGCTTAAACAATGGAAAAAACACAAACTTTGTCCAAAAACCTCTCATGTTTAACTGTTTTCCACTTTTTCTTTGGTCATTTTAGCCTTTTTGGCCAGGGTGAAGGGAGCATCTGCCATCAAACAAGAGGACAGCCGCATGTAGCTATGATGATGTTTGCTAGTTCACCTTACATGCATTAATGTAATAACGTGGTTAGCCTACTCAACTTAAATTGCACACGAACAACATTTAGCTACTCACGCAGAGAAGAACGGCTGCTGCTGCATCATCATCCTCATCATTTCTGCTACACTGGCAGGGCGGGGCCAGGACTCTCCTCTTCGTGTTTTTGGGGGATGTTGCATAACAGGCAACCCACCCGCAGTAGATGTGCTCGGTGTGAGGTCTCGCAGCAAGCTATCAAATACGGCGCATTTCTGGGCTTTAAAAAAAAAACGCTATGCGTCGCCAGGTGTTTCATCGGATTTGAGGTGTTACCTCCTTTGACAGTATCACAGTATCAGCTTAAAGCACTTGTTGCTGCTGAGTTTGCTCTAAAAGAACGTACGTACCTGGGCCCGCCTACTATTCTCGGAAACGTAAAATGATTGGCTAGAAGTGTATCACAGCTCAGGAAAAAAAAGCACCGAAATAAAGCACCGAAATGTGCGCTGCTTTTCGGTCTGGTTACTACCGTTTATGTCAGAACCGGTGCCATCATGGCACCGGACACCGGTACCCATCCCTAAACATCATCAGCCACCAGTCCAGACTTCGCACCCAGTGACTACCACCTGTTCCCAAAGAAACATTTGTCAGGAAGGTGATTCTGCGGCGAGCGGCTATGACGTGGGCTTTGTAAAACTGTCACAGCGTCTACAAAAACGCATCGACCGAAATGGCGATTATGTAGGAAAATGAGTCTTTAAGCTTTAAAATGCTGCACATACTATGGAAAATAAACGGTTGCTTGTATTTCTAAAACAATAGGACACCTTACTTTTGGGATTGCCCTCATGTTTACTATAGCATGTAAATGAAAAATGGATGTCGCCACTTTGATGTCACCAAATGGTTTCTGACATCTCGAAACCTCAGTTAGCTTTTCTGTGTAACGCCATCCAGAAAGGATCCAGTAATATTCAGACAACATTTAGAGCAGTGGGTGGAGTGCCAAGTACTAACCAGTATAGTTTACTCGACAGGGTTCATGCACAAAGTGTACTGGTGCAATGCACAGACATCCTGCAGATTCATTCTAACAGATCGTTTTAATTGTGGAACTCTGTACCGCTCAGCAGTCGATATCAAATCTTCCAAGAGGCACCAACAACAGGTGTGCTTGAAAGGTCCAGTTCACTGACTCAAAGCTCCGTTCCACCAAGAGAGGCCTCTTGCAGCATAACTAAGGGAGGATTGGAAGCTGGTTCCACAGAAGAGGGGCCTGAAAACTGAAGGCTCTGCCTCCCATTCTACTTTTAAATACTCTAGGAACAACAAGTAGGCCTGCAGAGCGAGAGCGAAGTGCTCTAATAGGGTGATATGGTACTACAAGGTCATTAAGATAAGATGGGGCCTGATTATTTAAGACCTTGTATGTGAGAAGGATTTTAAGTTAGATTCAATGAAGAGAAGCCAATACAGGAGAAATGTGCTGTTTGTAGTCCCTGTCAGTACTTATCCTGCAGCACCGTGAATCAACTGGAGGCTTTTTTAACGATGAATTACAAGAGTCGAATCTAGAAGTAGTAGTGATGTGTGTTATTTTGCTTCATGGATAGATAAAAGTGGGAATCGCGTATCTATACCTAATACTAAGGAAAGCCCACAGCAACCCGTGGAAGCCACAGTTAGCCTTTGTATATGAAGCAGCCTCCACGTTTACATTAACAAACTGGACTCTATTAGATGGGTATGATTCAAAGCACTGCAGTACTACAGTACCTGTGGGATTTTCTGATATCGTAATAAAATATTATGGTCAAGTATTAAACGCTGCACTGAGTTTTTCCCAGCAAATGAAGAAAAACTGTAAGATAACTGCTTAACACTTTAAGTATTAAAATATCTAAAGTGATGTCACCCAGTCGGAATCATATTTTTAAAGTGAAACTTCTCCCAGCGATGTGGCTACTTGGCTCAGGCGTTTTAACCACTTGCCCTCCGTTCCCATCGTGTAGCCACATCAGTCATTTCATCCACCTTTCTGCTCCTCCTGTCATGGACTCTAAGTAGGAAGTGCTCCAGCAACACTCTCTTAAACGCTTTGTTTGCTTTTGGGTTGCATATCAGCAGCTACAAGTATCACCTCCTCTTCCTCACTGTTAGGTACTCCATCATCATCTGAAACGGACTCGTGGCTCTCAGATAAGCCTGCGCTTGTCTCACTGTTGTTATCTAGAGAAAGTAAATACATGGTGTCAGTCTATCAATCATATTGTGATATGACACGTTTGTATATTTCCTTAACCTGCTGTACTTTGTTAAATTCCATCAGAGACTCGGAGCGTATAGGAGGAGGTTATATTGTGGTGGATCCAGTTCTCCGTGTCGGGGCCGACGACCATACTTTGCCGTTAGACTGCATCACCATCCAGACCTACCTGTCCAAATGTCTGGGACACTTGGACGACTGGCCAGATAGACTTAGAGTGGCCAAGGAGTCGGGTAGGTTAGCACGGCACGCCCACACGGACTCTGGTTCTTTCTTTTGTGTTCAATCATAAAATGCAAACTCGGTCACTTCTGGTTGTTATTGACGACCATGGTTCCTGTCATCGGCCTAAACTCTCTATATCAATCCTCCTGTGTGTGCAGGTACTACATCACATGGACAGTGCAGTGTGTGAGGGGATTCATCACATGTCAGGACTATCAAACAAAATGCCGTATAGAAGGATTAATAGTACGTCTGTGGGTTTGTCTTCCAGGATACAACATGATCCACTTCACTCCAGTGCAGACTCTGGGGGAGTCCAGGTCCTGCTACTCCTTAGCTGACCAGCTGAGCGTCAACCCAGAGTTCAGCCCAGCGGGTCGCAGCTACGACTGGACAGATGTGGGGGGGCTGGTGGAGAAGCTAAAGACAGAGTGGGACATGCTGTGCATCACAGATGTGGTGTATAACCATACTGGTGAGTTGAGCCATGAGGAGGGCCGTTCATTAGTGTACTGCAACACCGCTTCCTTCCCTTCGAAGGTCAAAGGCCACCTCCTGCATCTGATGTGAGACGGCTGCTGTTCACTGCTGTCTTTAGATTCTGACATCTCCCCTCTAAGCGCTCTACCCTGTGCTTTGCAATCAGACGTACCAAATATTGTTTTGACTGCAGCGACGCGACATCCTTCAGAAATTTCATGGTTGGCTCGTACCAACCACTAACCAAGTTAAACGCTTCAAGTTACCCACAGCAGCTAACTTAACTAGGCACACCAACAGCAGAACATGTTACTGAAGAGTGCTAATTGGTTAACAAAGAGCAAAAATGCAACTGTTTTCTTGCCTTAAAGGATAGCAGGGGAAGTGAATCACAAGGCTTCCTGAGCCAGTCCATGGAGCCGATCACTGACGGAACATCCTGTGCATCACTTTTCATAATGCATGGACTCGATTATGGACTAAGGATGGAGAAGTCGACATGTGTGCACTCAGCGTACATGCAACACGTTCTTTTATTGTGATCTTTGTTTACAGCTCATGGTTTGTTATGCTGCACACACTCACTTTTATTTGGCCTGAACATTTATGCAATCACATGTCTTTGTTCCACCACATGTTATAGTACGAGAGGTTTCACAACAACACATGCTTTCACCGAGAGTCTGCACATTTCCAAGGATTGAAAGTGTCATTAAACTGTCCCAAAGGCAGGACTTTCAGACAGATCGTTACCCTTATCCTGTGAAGTTCGACAGAACAGGAAAGATTGTTGTTGACTCACAATCATAAAGGGAAGTAAAGAGAAGCCGTTTGGTTTTGTTACCTTTGAAGCACAGCAGGTGAACACTGTGCTGTGGGGAGGACTGGAAACATTTGCTTTCTTATAGTGGGCTCAGTACGGCCTCTGTGGAAGTGTAGCCTCACAGGTTTCTTCCCTGACCTCAAGCACACACTATAACCACGAGGTGCAAGGCAGGAATATGCATCTGACTGGTTGGCAGATGGTTTCTGCCAGTCGCTGGCTGCTGCTGGATGAAACTGTTTGCAAAGAGGTTGCTGCACCAAAGTCCTTGTGATCATTTTGGTCATCTGTAGTTTGCACAGAAGATTATTTAAGACCTTGTATGTGAGGAGCAGGATTTTGAATTCTGGATTTAACAGGGAGCCAATGAAGGGAAGCCAAAACAGGAGAAATCTTCACGCCACAGTGTCCAACATGGCAGTTAACTCGATACACTAAGCTTTAAAAGTGCCATTTTTGCCACACTTTGTCAGGGTTAAGGTTTGCTCACGCTCCCGTACTCTTGCTGTAGCCTTGTCTAAGGCTTTCACTTGAAATCTATTTAGAATCAGGTCAAGATTTAAAGACCACTAAAAAGTTAGCTGGGTATGGTTTAGGTTGTTGGTAAAACATCTTATAGCAAAACTGGTTAACAGTTACTCTGAAAGTGTTTTTTCAGGTCGAGACTTTTCATTTGACATGCTCGTTGTATCAAAGTGTTTGTGCTGTCCTGCTGGCAGTGACCACCCGTGGATCCCTCTCATCCTCGCTCAGGAAAGGTCGAGCAGTAAAATGAGCCTGATATGAAGGTTAAATACAGACTGAACTCTGATTTATACAGTATGTGTGACTCACTGTCAGACTATTATTAGATCTGTAAAAAGAGTAAAACATTGATGAATAAAGTATTTAAACAGCTCAATGGTTTCTTGTCTGTGTTCCTGCACAGCTGCTAACAGCGTGTGGATAAGGGAGCATCCAGAATGTGGATACAACCTGGTGAACTCTCCTCACCTGCGCCCAGCCTGGGTTTTAGACAGAGCTCTGTGGCATTTAACCACCAGAGTAGCAGAGGGACGCTACAAAGCTAAAGGACTTCCTGCTGACATTACCACGGAGAGTCATCTGAATGTGAGTTCTGGGTTCCTGCACATTCATTCACCTTTGAACTTTCACAAATGTCACAGGCTGTGGTGTGAGCCAATGACAGCCTTGCCTGAGAGCATGAATTGAAATCTTATCCACAGCCTCATCACCAAAGGCAGCTAGCTTTTTTTAAAATGTTTCTTTAAGTTACTCAGTAGTATCAGGGCGATCGTGGCTCAAGAGTTGGGAGTTCGCCTTGTAATCGGAAGGTTGCCGGTTTGAGCCCCGGCTTGGACAGTCTCGGTCGTTGTGTCCTCGGGCAAGACACTTCACCCGTTGCCTACTGGTGGTGGTCAGAGGGCCCGGTGGCGCCAGTGTCCGGCAGCCTCGCCTCTGTCAGTGCGCCCCAGGGTGGCTGTGGCTACAATGTAGCTGCCATCACCAGTGTGTGAATGTGTGGATGACTGGATATGTAAAGCGCTTTGGGGTCCTTAGGGACTAGTAAAGCGCTATATAAATACAGGCCATTTACTATTTTTTAATTCTTTTTTTACTGAGTAACTTATGAGGGATTTCGATCAAAGCTAAGGGGCGTTTTCCTGGCCTGCTGTAAAACAGCAGAACATATCTTGTGTGACATTTCTAGACACAATTTCAATAAAATTTTTGTTAAACTTTTACATGTCAATTAAAAAAATAACCTGTTTTTACAGAGACATAAACTATTGCACCTGACGGTCTGCACTGCTGAGTAACGCCTGTGGAGAATACTCAGTTTTTATATTTAGATTTTATTTTATAGTAAAGATAATCATTTTGTCATTTATTTATATACATTTGCACATTGCCCCTTATTTTTTTACTCTTACACCCGACAGTTAAGACAACCAAAACCGAGCACCAAGCCGCGTTTACCTTGCAAGCTGTAATTTGGTGCATAAATCTTTGCTCCAAGTTTGGTGTTTCTTTGTTTGGAGTCTGGCTTTGTGTCAGAGTTGGTAGGTGAGTGTTGGCAAGAGTCGGCTCATTAAACTAAACTAATGCTCTTCCTATGTTAACTGTGGCTGTGCCCACAAATGAGCCACTGTGGACCAGGTCAGTGTCAGTGGATAAAACTGGCTTTAGTCACGCTAAATTTAGCACACTAGTTTGAAGTGTGTGTGTTACTACTTCAGTGGCTCACAGAAGTGCTGACCTAAAAGAGGGTTTGTAGAATTCCTCAGAATAAACCAGGTAATAATGAACCTCATGTCTATGCAGATGAACTGAGCTGGGTCAGTTCATCAGATGGTTAAAGGCACTTTCTCTCAGCAGCATCGTACACGCTTTAAAGACGCGTTTGTGTAACGTGTGTTTGATTTGTTGTGTTTCAGGCCGTCCGTAGTGTGATGTGGCAGGACGTGTTCCCTCAGATCAAACTGTGGGAGTTCTACCAAGTCAAAGTGGACAGTGCTGTGGAGGAGTTTAGGACCCTGCTGCAAAACGGTGTGTAAATCCACACAGACGTCCCAAAGCCAAGAGTCGTTATGTGAGCTTCAAAAACTCATCAGCATGTTTTCAGTTTGAAGCCCCAAAAAAGAACTTGTGTTTACGGTGTGTGCAAAGATGAGCAGAGGGTTAAACCACATTCACTGTGTCGTTAACATGTGTGTGCCTGCCATCAGGTACCAAGCCAGACCACAGCAAGACTGGAGGGCAGACGGGCCTCAGGATCATTCAGGATCCACAATACCGTCGCTATGGCAACACAGCAGACATGGACTCTGCTTTGGAGACGTTTGTGCCTCACAGGTGAAACTCGGGGTCCACGGCACGAGTGTGATGTTGGGCTGCTGGTCAACGTGCTGCGATTGAGTTTCTTTGTTCTTTTCAGATCGACAAACACGTTTTTAATCCTGGACAAAGATGAGCTGAGTAAATGTGCTGTTTTCACCCGACAGTCGTAAAAGACTGTTGGCATTTATAAAAGTATTTTTAAATTAAGATTACATTTATTAAGGGGAAATGAAGCTGTCCAAACCCATCCCGCCATGTGTGGAACGAACGAATGAACTGATTAACGAGCCGCGCCTGTTCAATCAGGACGTAACTTTAATGTCTGTCTGACAAAGTGAGCTCAACAATCACATCGGACCAGGTCTTTTTGCCTCATCATTCAGAAACAGCGTTTTGTATTTAAATGGGTTATTTTTGTCTAATATTAAAGAAAAACGTGACAAATATTGCTCAAATGTAAGAACTCTGCTTTCACAGCACTGTAAGTATGCAGTTGACAGTTGGCTCGAAGATGTTACGCAGCCATCACATTAGAGCTGCAACAGGTAGTTTTAAACATGCAATGGGGACAGAGTCAGGTGACATCACCACCCGATTAGACCAATGTGTAACCTTATCCTGCACAGGTGTGGACCTGTGTGGGGATAAAAGCAGCAGCCTCCTGTCCTTGCGTGTTAGCATTAACCACATTCAGCAAGCTAATCTGACACACCGTGTGTGGGTACAGCTTACCCTGCATGTCAGACCCATGGACCCCTGTGATTGGCTGACGATCGTCCAGAGTGTGTGAAAGGATTTGTTCTTAAATATGATGGTTCTGTTTGGTTTCCAGTCCAAAATAAGTCATTCAGGTGACGCCACACAGTCCCTTTGACTTAGTGTGAACGTTAGTTCAGTATTAAATGAATCAGGACCTCTGTTGTGAAAAGAAGACTGATGTTTGCATCTGTAGGGAGCACATCCCTGTTCCTCCATGCTCATCACTCAGCACAGCGTGGTTGAAAAAAATAAGCCCACAAACATTTAAAAACTACATTGTTATGTTTCTTCATTGTTCAGATATGAGTTACCTCTGTGACGCTGACATGGACCAGTGTAGTTAATGTAAAGTGTGTATATCTGTGTGTGCGGCACACAGCAGTGTGATGTAATGTTGCTTCCCTCTGTAGCTTGTCACCTCAACACATCGAGGAGTGCTGCGGTTGGCTCAATCAGAAACTGACTGACCTGAATGCAGAGCAGTATCACATAGTGCACCAGCATCAGGAGCAGGTAAGGCTGCCACTGTACAGGGCCACACCTGACGTGTTAGCTAGAGGGGAAAAGCATCGAAAGCTGTTAAACCTGTGAATTAACGTCCGTCTGTCAGTCAGCATCGGGCCAATGCAGCCCCAGGTTTAGAGCAAAACGACTGATAACAGCTACGCCTGAGACGATGCTGTCACTTTAACTTGGAGCCAGAGTCTGAGGACACGCCGTGAAGAGCAAAGAGGCGGAGCTGTGACCAGTAATCACCATTAAAAGCTTCACATGAAAAAGCTGGTAGTAGCCCTTCAAAGCACCTGTTCAACAGAAGTGTAAAGCTGCTCCAGCCACCGCTGTTTGCAGAAGTTACGTTTAACTGATACAGACAGGCAGCATGCTGAACGCTGACGGCAGGACACAGGACCCTGCTGCAAACAGGGGCGGAGCTAAAGGGGGCCGTGGGGTGTACCGCACGAGCTCAGGGGTTTCCTAACATTTCGTTAGTGAAATGAAATAAAATGTTAGATTGATAAAAATATGAATGAACATGGCTCAGCGTGGAGGCAAAGTTCATGCTATCCTGATGTTTGTGGCTGTTTACAAGAAACGTCGCTTTCATTTGAATGTCAAAGCAGGAAGCTGCAGGTGATTCAGGTCAAACCACTGCAGCACAGCACCTCTAACACTAACAGCGCTGTAATAACGTATGGACCACTGCACTGAGGTCCACGGTCAGAGGCTGTAAGGTCTTCATAACCTTCAGCCTCCTGTACAGTGATGAGCTCTGAAACCTGACTGCAACTCCAGATTAACCATTGATCTGTTAGCTGTTTGATAACTGCTCTGTAAGATGAACTGTCGCCATCGCTGGGCTCCTGTGTGGACTGTTTCTATACATGGTCATTTTCAGCAAACACCTTCTCTGTGACATGTAAAATCTTTAACGTGTGTGCGGGTACTTTGTTTTCGAACAAGTGTCTGATTTGTCTTTTGCTCTGTCACAACCTTCTTCTTTGTCCCTCCAGGCTGTCAACTGTCTTATTGGAAACATCGTCTATGAACGACTTGCTGAGCACGGTCCCAGGCTGGGCCCTGTTACCAGGACAAACCCAATGGTCACCAGGTAACCAGTTTAAAGAGCTGACTAATGAGAGGAAGACAGAGTACAGTGAAGTGTGTTAATAACTCAGGACATTTACTAAAGCTTTAACAAAGACACGAGGCAGGTTAGCTGAACACTTCATAATGCTAAGATATTATCATGGCCCATACTATAAGTACGTATTAGGGGTGGCGCTGTCTCAGAAGTCAGTGAGCTGTATACCAATTAGAAGGTGGGTGGCTCAACCCCTGGTTCTCCAACCTGTGTGTCAAACTCAGGGCAAGATGCTGAACCCCGAGTTGTTCCACATACATCAAACTATGTGAGCATTAAGATAAAAGTATTCAGGCTTATTTCAATAAAGCACTTGGATGAATGTGTGCTGACAGGTAAATGAGGCTCAAACTACATAGAAAGCTTTATATCCAGTAGCAGTCAGTTGGATTCATGTTTTCTTTGAAAAGCGTGGATGTTGGTGACAAACTCATTGATCCTCACTGAATAGGATCCATCAAATGATCCGTTGTCTAACATGAAGTGCTTTGACACAAAGTGTCCACAGCTGCACTACGTTCACATCACCCGGGCAGCCATAATGCCATGTTCCCATCTTCCGGTCAGGTATTTCACCTTCCCCTATCAGGACATGACTCTGGACCAGGAAATGCAGCTGCTGGACCAGCCAGACAAGATGTGCCATTTCCTGGCCCACAACGGTTGGGTGATGGGCGACGATCCACTCAGGAACTTTGCTGAACCAGGTAAACAGGATGAGCCACACAAGTGGTTAAAAAAAGACTAAATGTTGAATATGATGCTGCTTTAACCTGTCAGTGACTGTTGTTGCTGCGACCTGGGAGTAATAAAGTGACCGTATCAGTACTGAAGTGCTTCTGCTCCATAAAGGCTCCAACGTGTACATTCGTCGGGAGCTGATCGCCTGGGGTGACAGTGTCAAACTACGATACGGCAACACGCCTGACGACTGTCCCTACCTGTGGGATCACATGAAGAAATACACGCAAATCACAGCCAAGTATTTCCACGGAGTCCGCCTGGACAACTGCCATTCCACACCTTTACATGTTGCTGAGGTATCGCCACACCTCACTGTACATCACACACTTCATGTCAATTATTCTACGTTTAAATCCAGGACACGTAACACTTTAGCTCCATGTTGCAGTAAAGTTGTTCTGCAGGCTTACATGTTAGAAATATGTTTGATGTCTCACTGGGGCCGAACGTCACTGTTGAACTGTTCTACAGACATGTCGAGGACACACGACATGTTTGTGTTAGTCTCAAAGCATGAAAGTGTTTATTTAAATCACTGATGTGCCACAGTTTGAATAGACAGACATCTGTGATAACAGCAGAGAGGTCGCTGTGTGGCCCTGTGCTGACCCGCCCTGTGGGAGGGGTCTGAATTTTTGGGGCTTTGTTACAGTATGCAGCCACCATATAAATAACCCAGGCAAATTATTATTGGATGTCCTGGCTGTCTTGTGTTTTGCAGAGGATGTTGGAAGGATAGCCACTTCTTAGCGTGTTAACTGTATTTCCAGACGTCACCGTGTCCTTCTGGAACTTGTTCTGGTTTCGGCTCCATTTGAGAGCCGGCTTGTTCCATCTGCAAGTGTTGAAGTAATACTGTGATGTGGCCTCAGTGAGTCTAGTCCAGGTGCGAGCAAATGCTGCTGTGGCGCACCCTTCTGCTTCGACACGCATTATCAGTGAGATTCAGTGAAACGATCTCAGGACGTCTGTGCTACACTGTAACGGTCCTAACTGTAGTGACAAATATGATTAATGCTGAGTTCAAGCATGTACAAAGAGAAGACGCAGCGTCATTACAGCCATGTTGTCCCGTGTGAGCGTGTCCCTGCTAACAGCAGCTCTCTCTCTCCTTGTCCGTGATGTTTGTCGTCCAGGCCATGTTAGACGCAGCCAGAGCGGTCAGACCCAATCTGTATGTGATAGCTGAGCTCTTTACAGGCAGCGAGCTCCTTGACAATGTTTTTGTTAACCGGCTGGGAATTAGCAGTCTCATACGAGGTACAGCACTGATGTGCAAGCTAAATGTGTGACTGTCTTTCTTCTCTCCCCACTGCATTGTTCTGCATGTCTCCAAACACTCCACCTCTCCGTGTGTTCTTTGACTGCACGACTGCACCATTCTAACTGGCTGAGTCCCCTTCACTTTCATTCTCCTCCTCTTCCTCCTTCAATCTTTCTTTCATGCATGCCCCCCCGCACTGGTTTGTCATGCTGTGGTTTGTTAGTTCATGCTGGATGTGGCCAGAACGGTGCGTCCTGACCTGTATGTGGTGGCTGAGCTGTTCACCGGCAGCGAGGAGCTGGATAATGTCTTTGTTACCAAGCTAGGGATTACATCACTCATACGAGGTAAAGTACCGTGTCTATAACACACCTACAAATACAGCATGTTCGTTAACTGCTGACTTCATTCATGTTTAAATATTTGTATCAATTCCACATCTTCAGAACAGCCTCAAGTCAGCTTGAATAAATCCATGTAAACACATTCAGACTCCTGAAACTGCTGAGAGCTCAGCTGTTCCAGGAGTCCCGCTCTCGTCACTGGTGATGAGCTGGGATTGTGCACAAAGTGTGGAGCCTGTGATGAAGTCAGAGCGTGCTGTGTAGATGATCCGAAATGAATTCTGAGCACTTCTGGACATCCCAGCATCGAAGGGGAGATCAGCCACATTTCAGTCGTGCTGAACTCTGCTTGTTGTGGCGCTGTTCCTGGAGCACGCCCAAAGCTTGAAGTAAAAACCAAAAATGTAAACTCAGGAATTATAACTAGATTTTTTTTTGGCATTCAGTGACATCTTTCAGTACTTGTAGTTGTGGTACTAAAAACTACTTGTATAGGAAGTAGCTTTAATATGTAGTGAGGTCCAAACCCCACTGCACCAAACCCCGTCACAGAGCTGCACCTGTTGGAGGTCACAGTAATAACTGTGTCCTGGTTTGCTTCCTTCCTGGTTCCATATTTTTTGCACATTTCTCACACTTCATGAAACAAATGTAAATGTTAGACAAAGATAACACAGGCAAACACAAAACGCAGGTGTTTATTATTCAGGTGTGTACACTGCAGGCCTGCGTGACTCTGTGCAGGTTACCAAAGTCACGGCTTTCATGGATCTTCATCCACAGCTGTGTGACCCACTGACAAACACAACTCTGTCAAATCCTGGAATCAAACCAGATAAACTCCAACAACCCTGTGCAGTTATGATCAGGTGACCGGGTGAGGGCCTCCAGCTCGCACTGGAACGGTTCGCAGCCGAGTGTGAAGCAGCGGGAATGAGGATCAGCACCTCCAAATCTGAGGCCATGGTTCTCAGCCGGAAAAGGGTGGAGTGCCCACTCCGGGTCGGGGATGAGTTCCTGCCCCAAGTGGAGGAGTTCAAGTATCTCGGGGTCTTGTTCGCGAGTGATGGGAGAAGGGAGCCGGAGATCGACAGACGGATTGGGGCTGCGGCTGCAGTAATGCGGACGCTGCACCGGTCCGTCGTGGTGAAGAGGGAGCTGAGTGTAAAAGCGAAGCTCTCAATTTACCGGTCGATCTACGTCCCTACCCTCACCTATGGCCACGAGCTGTGGGTAGTGACCGAAAGAACGAGATCGCGGATACAAGCGGCAGAAATGAGCTTCCTCCGAAGGGTGGCTGGCCTCTCCCTTAGAGATAGGGTGAGAAGTTCGGCCATCCGGGAGGGGCTCAGAGTAGAGCAGCTGCTGCTCCACATCGAAAGGAGCCAGCTGAGGTGGTTCGGGCATCTGACAAGGATGCCCCCTGGGCGCCTCCTGGGTGAGGTGTTCCAGGCATGTCCCACCGGGAGGAGGCCCCGGGGCAGACCCATGACACGCTGGACAGGTTATATCTCTCCAGCGTGTCCTGGGAACGCCTTGGTGTTCCCCCGGATAAGCTGGAGGAGGTGGCTGGGGAGAGGGAGGTCTGGGCCTCTTTGCTTAGGCTGCTGCCCCCGCGACCCGGCCTCGGATAAAGCGGATGAAGATGGATGGATGGATGGATGGATGGATGTTGCTGGACCGTTTGCACAGATTCAACTTTTCATCCCCATCATGGTTCTGATGTCATTTGTACTCAGTTTGGATTCACATGGAAACAAATGTAACTGAGTGTGTGAGCTCACCTGTCAGTGATGCAGCATGGCGTGTGTCCACCTGTGTCTGCGAGCGCTTACTTTGGTTTTCCCCCTTCACTCGATCATCAGAGGCGATGTCAGCTGGTGACAGCCACGAGGAGGGCCGCCTGGTGTATCGTTACGGCGGTGAGCCAGTAGGAGCTTTTGTTCAGCCCAGTCTCCGCCCACTGACACCCTCCATATCACACGCCATGTTTCTTGATGTAACCCATGACAACGAGTGTCCTATCCAGGTGGGTCTCTTGAGATCAGCTGACAGTGAGCTTGGAGTCGAGCTGTTGTACGATGGTTAATTGTCGGGTGTGTCGTTTACAGCTCCGCTCAGCCTTCGACGCTCTGCCCAGTTCTGCTATCGTGGCCATGGCGTGCTGCGCTACTGGCTCCACCCGTGGATACGATGAACTGGTGCCACATCAGGTTATTATATATTTATCTGACAGCATTTTGCTGAACACGACAGAACAAAGTCTCCAATAATGGGGCGTATTTGTAAAAATGTGCCTAACTGCTCATTAACACAAGCTCAGCCTGTCTTTGGTCCTTTGTGGAGTTTTTGTGGACACAAACGGTCTTTAGAATCTAAAACAGCAGAAGCAAACTTAACATGACAGACATACATCGTAAGTTCACTTTATAGTTTTGGATTTTTCCTTTGTTAATGCTGATGTTCCAGTGAATTTAGATTCACTGGATAAATCTGTCACATATATAATAAAATCCAAAATTTCAAGTCAACCCTCATTCCTTTATACTTCCAGTTTAAATAGTGCTAATTCACGAGGCAGTTCATCAAATAAAGAAAATAAAAGTGTTACTTTGAGGCCCTGTGAGAGGCGCTGCAATAAGAGCACACACCGACTCCATGCTTACCTGTGCACAGATCTCTGTGGTGAAGGAGGAGCGCTTCTATCCCAAGTGGAACCCGTCAGCAGTCCCATCCTCTCCTGGTGAGGTTAGCTCCTGTACCGGCATCGTAGCTGGGAAACGGGCAGTAAACAAGCTGCACCAGGAGCTAGCTGCACAGGGATTCACACAGGTACACACACACACACAGGAAGTGCTTTCTGTGCTAAAGCCGATGCTTCGATGCTAAAACCTTTTGGTACAGTTTGTCCAACTCCTCCTGTCCAGGTGTACGTGGACCAGGTGGATGCAGACATCGTTGCAGTGACTCGTCACTGTCCCAGCACCCACCAGTCTGTGGTAACCGTGAGCAGGACCGCCTTCTGGGATCCCAAAACCCACCAGTACAGCACCAGTGTCCCGCCCATGTTCATTCCTGGTAGAACAACATCATTACTGTGGATTTTGAATCTTAGTGCAGCTGTGCACACCCACCACGTTTGTTTTTTTTAATTTTATTTTCATTGATTTATTTTTTTCGATTAGTTGGATCTGAATAATCTTATCATTGCATTTGAAAACAAGTGCGCTCCTCACTCAGATCAGGTACTGCTAGCAGACCCGGGTGCACGTTCATGCTTTGCAGCATCTCTTTATTCACGTTGCTGTGCACACTCGGCTGCAGCGCTGCTGCTGCAAGCCACACACATCAACAACAACATGATAGGACCCCGTTCAGTCTTGTAACCCAACAGTACTAAATATGTGAAGAGATGCAGACGATAAAATCCTGGTTTAAAAACGCTGTCCTGGTCTCAGATATGGTCCCACACTGATACACCTTCGACATCTGCATCAAACCATGAAATTCTCCCTGCTTCTCATGAGAACTGGATGAGCCCAGAGTCTGTCCTGTTCAGAGACATGAGGACCATAATTACTTGATACTGACTTTTACTTATTTATTGTTTTCAGTGTATTTTGAGAACACATTTTTACATAAAGGCAGTGCATATGGTGTGTGTGTGTTACCTGCAAAGTCGGATCTGGAAAATTTGTCACAACATGTTAGGTGTGTAGTTTGGATGGATTCACAGTGCATGCTGCCACCTTTTCCCTCTCCCAGGGAAAATAGAGGAGGTGGTGCTGGAGGCAAGGATGGTGGAAAGGAGCGCCGGGAAATATAAGAAGGATGAGAACTACATCAACGGCATGCCAGAATACACAGTGGAAATGAAAGAGCACATCTCGGTGAGCGCGTCGTGTTTAACACAGGTGTGTTTCTGAGCGTTAGTGGCAGACGGACGGTGTTAAACTGGTTCTGCTGTGTGCACAGCTGGATGAGAGTACAGTGATGAAGAAAGCTGGAGTGACGTCAAAAGGGCGTTCAGAGTTTGTGCACGAGATCACCTTCCAGAAGCTGACACCCGGCAGCATCATCGCCTTCAGGTAGCACACACACAAACGTCACGCGTGATTGTGTGTTATGGTCACTTTTCAGACTCGCGTTTCTCTTTTCTCTCCTTGTCAGGGTCAGTTTGGATCCCAAAGCCCAGAAGCTGGTGGGACTGCTGAGGTACTATCTGTCCCAGTTTAGCCCAAAGTACAGGAGAGGCAGCGTAGCAGATGAAAACCCACCAGACGCACTGAAGAAGCCCCTGGCACAGTGAGCACACCACATACTCAACACAGGCCTTTTTGTGGTATGGATGAAATGGGACTGACAGAACGTGTCTCGCTAAGATGAGATGCAACGGTGCGAGCTGCAGGGTACACTCAGAAAGGTGAAGCTAGTATATCAGACACACAGATATGCAGAGTACTTCATCCTGTTAGTAGTACAGTATTTTTGCTAGCACACACACCTCTTACATACTCTGTACCCACACAGACCCAAAGATTGAGCGCTTTTGTCGTCATAGCTTGATGGATATAATTGGATACCAGCTGTCACGAGCTATGGTGTAAAACCAGGACTTGTCAAACAGGTGTCAGTCACATCATTAGTAGGTTGCTGTACTCTGATCATCCATCAGTTAGTAGGAACATAAAATCATCAGGGAAATGTGACGGGATAGATGAACGCTGCTGTTTATGTTCATGCTTTTAGCTTTAGGTGAGGTGCAGTCAGGAGTACTTTGAACGAGCAGCACAATGGAGACTGATGGCCTGTAGCAGCTTCTTATTGAGACTGTGTTTAACAGGCTCATGTCTAAGCTGACGCTGGCAGACATGAATGTCCTGCTGTTTTGCTGCGACACGGAGGAAAAAGAGGAAGGCGGAGGCTGTTACAGTATCCCAGGCTGGGAAACTCTCAAATACGCAGGACTTCAGGGTAACTTTATGTTCTTCAGTCCAGTCTGTACCTCATCTAGGATGGAGACCAAATGAGTGTTACTAAAGTGTTGCTGTGTTTGCAGGTCTGATGTCTGTGTTTGCTGATGTTCGTCCCAACAACGACCTGGGCCATCCTTTGTGTGCCAACCTCAGAGACGGAGACTGGCTCATAGACTTCGTCGCCAATAGGCTGATGCACAGGGAGGGGCCGCTGGCAGAGGTGAGACTGGGACTGGTTTAAGGCTCCTGTTTGTGATGACCTCTTACCACCACAGGCCACCTCACACAGGCCGCCGGCTTCTGGGTTTGAGTTTTCTGTGTGCAGTTTTCACATTCTTCCTGTTCCTGTTGGTCCCAGTACTTCAGAGACTCTGTCGGAGGGAATCGCCACTAATGTTCATTTAGATAACGATGAAATACTGAGTGTGCTAAAGGACTGGAGCAGCTGTTTGAGAACAAACATGACAGAAAACCATGAATGGATGAAATGTATTTGAGACTTTAATCACCGAATAAAAACAAGATGAACATAAAGGAGGGTGTGTGGAAGTGAAACGACTATCTGCCATACTGTTTCTCATGAAACCCCATAAAGTCAGTACTGCAGAAGAAGAGAAGCGTGCATACAGACTCTGTAAACTGTCACTGGTAAAAACATGACAAACTTTATACTCTCCAACAATCTAATGATATTTAGTCGGCTAACACTAAAATAAGTTAAAAGCCTAAGCTGACTAAAGCTCAATGAAATCCACATTAGCACTGGAGGAAACGTCTGCAACATGACTGACTCCTTAAATTGTGCTCCAAAAACCTGAACTCACAGGCTGCTAGCTACAAAGCGCTAATCCTACAAAGCGCTAATCCTACAAAGTGCTAATGCTACCGAGTCATTTGCTCAGGCCCGTGTGCGACCCAGCTGACTGAGACACAAGCTTAGATATTTCTGTCCCTGCCCTGGACCATAGTTGTTTGAGGCAGGTGCTGCTGAGTACTGAGCCTTCCTGCGTCTCCTCCTTATACTCGTTCTTCCTCAAACACGGCTGCTTGTTTCTGTCAGACACAAGTCTTCATCTTCTGTGTGTCTGCAGGTGGGTCGCTGGTTGGCAGCCATGTTTAATTTCCTCAAACACATGCCCCGCTACCTCATCCCCTGCTACTTTGATGCTATCCTAGTTTCCACCTACACCACAGCCCTCGATGCCACCTACAAACTCATGTCCAGGTAGGCTGTGCTGTGTCTGTCGACACAGCAGATCTCTTTGTTGTACTGAAATGTTAGTGTACAGCTCATCTTCATCTCTGTGTCCGGTTCGCTGCGGTCGAGCGATGACGTGTACCTGTCCTCCGTCTGAAAACAGCTTTGTCCAGAACGGCTCTACCTTTGTTCGTCACCTGGCGCTCGGTTCGGTTCAGATGTGCAGCGTTGGACGCTTTCCTGCTCTGCCTCCTGTTTCTGCTCAATTAGACGACGTCCCGTACCGCATCAGTCCAATCACGGGCCAGAAGGAGCAGTGCTGCGCCTCGCTGGCTGCAGGTAACAGTCGCACACATCTGATGCTGTGTTTCCCGATGAAATCTTGTTTTGAGTCACGTCTCTTTGTCAGGTCTTCCTCATTTCTCTGCGGGGATTTTCCGTTGCTGGGGCAGAGACACCTTCATCGCTCTCAGGGGACTGCTGCTCCTCACTGGTAGACACGTCGAGGCTCGGTGCGTGGCCCCGTGCACCTCATCTGATTCTCATGATACACGAGTGTATTAATTATATTACATTTCCTTACAAACTAAATTCCTTATCATGGTCTCCATAGCAACATCATCCTGGCCTTTGCAGGGACATTGCGCCACGGTTTGATCCCCAACCTGCTGGGGGAGGGTCGATGTGCCAGATACAACTGCAGGGACGCTGTGTGGTGGTGGCTGCAGTGCATCCAGGTGGGAGCTGCTGTGAACTTAAACTAGAAACAAGAGAGAGCAGAGTGCGGGTACGGCGCGCGGGGTGAGGAGTGCGGCGCCGGGAGTGAGGGTACGGCGCCGGGAGTGAGGAGTGCGGGTACGAGTGAGGAGTGAGGGTACGGCGCCCGGAGTGAGGAGTGGGGGTACGAGTGAGGAGTGAGGGTACGGCGCCCGGAGTGAGGAGTGGGGGTACGAGTGAGGAGTGAGGGTACGGCGCCGGGAGTGAGGAGTGCGGGTACGAGTGAGGAGTGCGGGTACGAGTGAGGGTACGGCGCCGGGAGTGAGGAGTGCGGGTACGAGTGAGGAGTGCGGGTACGAGTGAGGAGTGCGGGTACGAGTGAGGAGTGCGGGTACGGCGCCGGGAGTGTGGGTACGAGTGAGGAGTGTGGGTACGAGTGAGGAGTGCGGGTACGGTGCCCGGAGTGAGGAGTGAGGGTACGAGTGAGGAGTGAGGGTACGGCGCCCGGAGTGAGGACTTAAAAACTTCATGTGTGGAACAGTACTGAAAGCCCTTCAATGAGATGGGGGATCAATGATGCTAAACGTCAATGTTTAACTTTCAAGCTGCTCATTAAATCTGTGTCTAAACAAACACCTTTGTGCATTCGTGCTTGTGTTCAGGACTACACTACCCAGGTTCCCAGAGGGCATGAAATCCTTAGCTGCCCTGTCACACGCATGTACCCCACTGATGACTGCGAGCCTTGTAAACCTGGAGAGGTGGTATGTACACACACACACACACACACACACACACACACACACACCTCAGGCTGGAGCTCACCCCTGGCCCTTCAGCCAGTATTAGTCTCTCTACATTTCTACGCCGTTCTTAAGGGAAACGGGCAGAGAAGGCTGAGCTGTGACAGGAACATCAGTGGCACCAGGTCTTTTGGACTTTGTGGTCCAAGTTGTCCTCTGTAAGCACAGTCAGGCATGACACCAGTGACTGTGGCCCTGTGTACAACAGGATGCAGACTGTGTTCATGAAGCGTTCGTGTGGGATCATCATGACTGAGTGGAACAGAGAAATGTTCTTTAGGGTTACTTAGACGAGCTGTTCAGGCTGTGTTACAGGGATCGTACCAAATACTCACTTTGTGCTGTTTGACTGTATTTCTGGACGTTTAAATGAATCTCTGCACCTATTGTCCCTAAAATATGAAGAAATGAGGGGGTGGCTCAAGATTTTTGCACAGTACTGAAAATATTTTCCTTAAGTTCATTTTCAGGCGGCATGCTTATCTCAGGGCTTCACTAAACACTGCAAACAATTTAACAAAGCAGTCAGCACTCGCACACTGACATACCGTCATAGCTAGCTGATGTGTAACCTTTGACCCAACAGGAGGCTAAACTACAAAGACCACGATCCTAACGAGCTGCTCCTCTTATTAATCAGAGCACTAATAGTACATTTAACAGGTGCACACCTGGACTGGTACACCTGCTCCTCCTGTGTTCCAGCAGCATCGGCGTCTCTTTAATGCGACTGCTGGCAGTCACCAAATACTGGAGTGGCCCACACAGATGCTGAGTGTTGTGTGTTTATGCCCCGAACGTTCTGTGTGTTCATACATGTGCAGGAGCAGCCTCTGTATGATGTGATCCATGAAGCTCTGCGGCGCCACTTGGAGGGCATTTCCTTCAGAGAGAGAAACGCTGGACCCAAAATAGACATGAAAATGAGAGATGAAGGTGTGTGTGTTAAATGAGTTGCGTATTCAGAGTACTTATACACATTTTAAGAAAGTAATTTCTAACAGCTGATAAGCCGATGACATCATCTGGTTTTACTAAGTTCTTACTACAAAGATTTTTCGGGTACTGCACCTCACAACCTTTTGCTCTTTGCAGGGTTCAGCGTCGTTGCTCGGGTCGACCCCGCCACAGGTTTTGTGAGCGGAGGAAACCGCTTTAACTGCGGCACATGGATGGACAAGATGGGAGAGAGTGAGAGAGCCAGGAACAAAGGCATGCCTGCTACTCCAAGGTAACACAAACTCCTCACGCTGTGCAGTAAGTGACCCGCAGACTCCAGCTGCTCACATTCTACTGTCTCTACTGTTTTTACTGAAGTCAAATCATCAAAAAAGACTTCGCTGAAGCCCTCCATCAGGTTCAAAGTTGTATAAGTAACATATTAAACATGCTGAGACAGCAGCCCTCACAGAGTGCCACATCGAAACAGCAGAGCTTGGTGTTCGGGCTCCTCTGTGAAACTTTCCCAGGGTCCTCCCTGCTGCTGGTGTCCAGCTCTCTGTGGTGGGGGTGGGGTGGGGGTGCCACACACAATATTTAGTTTCTGGGTCTCATCATGGTGCACTCTGCTGGCTATTATGAAACACACACACACACACGGGTTGGGATGGTAATAATGTATCAGAATAAATAAACTATCTAGTTTCTTCAGGCTTCAATCATCTAACACAATAAACAGGAGCAGAGGAAGCTGCTGAGATCATTTGGTGTTGTCCACAGGTGTAACCCACAGATCCACGGTCCTTCTAAATGTGGCTCAATTCAATTCATCCATCCATCCATCCATCTTCATCCGCTTTATCCGGGGACGGGTCGCGGGGGCAGCAGCCTAAGCAAAGAGGCCCAGACCTCCCTCTCCCCAGCCACCTCCTCCAGCTTATCCGGGGGAATACCAAGGCGTTCCCAGGCCAGCCGAGAGATATAATCTCTCCAGCGTGTCCTGGGTCTGCCCCGGGGCCTCCTCCCGGTGGGACATGCCTGGAACACCTCACCCAGGAGGCGCCCAGGGGGCATCCTTGTCAGATGCCCGAACCACCTCAGCTGGCTCCTTTCGATGTGGAGCAGCAGCTGCTCTACTCTGAGCCCCTCCCGGATGGCCGAACTTCTCACCCTATCTCTAAGGGAGAGGCCAGCCACCCTTCGGAGGAAGCTCATTTCTGCCGCTTGTATCCGCGATCTCGTTCTTTCGGTCACTACCCACAGCTCGTGGCCATAGGTGAGGGTAAGGACGTAGATCGACCGGTAAATTGAGAGCTTCGCTTTTACACTCAGCTCCCTCTTCACCACGACGCACCGGTGCAGCGTCCGCATTACTGCAGCTGCAGCCCCAATCCGTCTGTCGATCTCCGGCTCCCTTCTCCCATCACTCGCGAACAAGACCCCGAGATACTTGAACTCCTCCACTTGGGGCAGGAACTCATCCCCGACCCGGAGTGGGCACTCCACCCTTTTCCGGCTGAGAACCATGGCCTCAGATTTGGAGGTGCTGATCCTCATTCCCGCTGCTTCACACTCGGCTGCGAACCGTTCCAGTGCAAGCTGGAGGCCCTCACCCGATGAAGCCAACAGAACCACATCATCTGCAAAAATCAGAGATGAGATTCTGAGGCCACCAAAGCGAAAGCCCTCCGCCACTTGGCTGCGCCTAGAAATCCTGTCCATAAAAATTATGAACAGAACCGGAGACAAAGGGCAGCCCTGGCGGAGCCCATCACCCACCGGGAACGAGTCCGACTTATTGCCGGCAATGCGAACCAAGCTCTTGCAACGGTTGTATAGGGATCGAATGGCCCGTAGCAATGGGCCAGACACCCCATATTCCCGCAACACCTCCCACAGGGCACCCCGAGGGACACGGTCTAATGCCTTCTCCAAGTCCACAAAACACATGTAGACTGGTTGGGCAAACTCCCATGCACCCTCAAGTATCCTGGAGAGGATAAAGAGCTGATCCAGTGTTCCGCGACCAGGACGAAAACCGCATTGTTCCTCCTGTATCCGAGGTTCGACTAACGGACGAACTCTCCTTTCCAGCACTCTGGCATAGACTTTCCCAGGGAGGCTGAGGAGTGTGATCCCCCTGTAGTTGGAACACACCCTCCGGTCCCCCTTCTTAAAGATGGGGACCACCACCCCGGTCTGCCAGTCCACAGGTACTGCCCCTGATCTCCACGCAACATTGCAGAGGCGTGTCAACCAGGACAGCCCTACAACGTCCAGAGCCTTCAGGAACTCGGGGCGGACCTCATCAACACCAGGGGCTCTGCCACCAAGGAGTTGTTTAACTGCCTCAGTGACCTCGCCCCCGGAAATTGGCGGGTCATTCCCCTCATCCCCAGACTCTGCTTCCTCCTCGGAAGACGTGTCAGTGGGATTAAGGAGGTCCTCGAAGTATTCCTTCCACCGCCTGACAATTTTCTCAGTCGACGTCAGCAGCGCCCCGCCAGCACTATACACAGTGCAGGTAGAGCACCGCTTTCCCCTCCTGAGACCTCTGACGGTTTGCCAGAATCTCTTCGAGGCAGTCCGAAAGTCTTTTTCCATGGCCTCTCCGAACTCCTCCCACACCCGAGTTTTTGCTTCAGCCACTGCCCGAGCCGCATTCCGCTTGGCCTGTCGATACCTGTCGGCTGCCTCCAGAGTCCCACAGGCTAACCAAGCCCGATAGGACTCCTTCTTCAGCCTGGTGGCTCCCTTCACCTCTGGTGTCCACCATTTGGTTCGGGGATTACCACCACGGCAGGCACCAACCACCTTGCGGCCGCAGCTCAATGCAGCAGCTTCGGCAATGGAGACGCTGAACATGGTCCATTCGGACTCAATGTCCCCAGTCTCCCTCGGAATGCTGTTGAAGCTCTGCCGGAGGTGTGCGTTGAAGATCTCGCGGACTGGGGCCTCTGCTAGACGTTCCCAGCACACCCTCACTACGCGTTTAGGTGCACCAGGTCTGTCCAGCGTCCTCCCCCGCCACCTGATCCAACTCACCACCAGGTGGTGATCAGTTGACAGCTCAGCCCCTCTCTTTACCCGAGTGTCCAGAACATATGGTCGCAGGTCTGCTGATACGATTACAAAATCGATCATCGACCTACGGCCTAGAGCGTCCTGGTGCCACGTGCACTTATGGACACTCTTATGTTCGAACAGGGTGTTCGTTATGGCCAAACTGTGATTAGCACAGAAGTCCAATAACAAAGCACCGCTCGGGTTCAGATCAGGGAGGCCGTTCCTCCCAATCACGCCCCTCCAGGTCTCGCTGTCGTTACCCACGTGAGCATTGAAGTCTCCCAGCAGGACAACAGAGTCTCCAGGACTCTAAGAAGGCTGGGTACTCTGAACTGCCACTCGGCGCATAAGCGCAGATGACAGTCAGGACCCGTTCCCCGACCCTAAGGCGCAGGGAACAAACCCTCTCGTCCACCGGGAAAAACCCCAACATACCGGCAGCAAGCCGAGGGGATATTAGAATACCCACCCCAGCCCGCCGCCTCTCACCAGGGGCAACTACAGACTGAGACAGAGTCCAGCCCCTCTCCAGGAGACTGGTTCCAGAGCCCAAGCCATGCGTAGAGGTGAGCCCGACTATATCTAGCCGGTACCTCTCAACCTCACGCACTAACTCAGGCTCCTTCCCCACCAGAGAGGTGACATTCCATGTCCCTATTGCCAGTCTTGGTAGCCAGGGATCAGTCCGCCAGGGCCTCCGCTCCTGGCCGCCACCCGGCACACAATGCACCCAACCCCTATGGCGCCTCCTGCGGGTGGTGGGCCTGCGGGAGGATGGGCCCATGTCTCCTCTTCGGGCTGTGCCCGGCCGGGCCCCATGGACTAAGGCCCGGCCACCAGACGCTCACCCTCGGGCACCCTCCCCGGGCCTGGCTCCAGGGCGGGGCCCCGGTAACCCTATCCCGGGCAGGGTAAACTGTTCCCTCGGTGTCCTTTTCATAAGGGTCTTATGAATCGCTCTTTGTCTGGTCCCTCACCCAGGGCCAGTTTGCCATGGGAGACCCTACCAGTAGGGGTGCAACGATACACAAAATTCACGGTTCGGTTCGGTTCGATACTTTGGTGTCACGGTTCGATATTTTTTCGATACAAAATAAAATGTTCATGCCTTTTTAATTTGTCATTTATTAAAATTATAAATATATATTTTAACTCAAAAGTACAGTTTTTAAATTTAACTCTAACCCTTGTGCGCGTTTTTTATTTTGACAGCGAATGCGCACCTGCGGACCACTTATGTGCACCCCTGGTTATTTAAATTCAAATTCAAATTCAAATTTTATTTGTCACGTACACAGTCATACACAGTACGATATGTAGTGAAATGCTTGGACAACTGCTCGTGACCTAAAGAAAACAAAAAAAGGAAAAGGCTATGAATAAGATAGGAAATAAATATGAAAAATTAAAAAGGGTAAATTTAACTAGGAAGGAATAGAATATAAATTAAGGTTAAAAATGAAATAACTGTACAACACAAATTAGAATGAAGGGTAAATTTAACTGGGAAGAATAAGATAAAGATAAATATATAAATTAAAGTTGAAAATAAAATAACTGTACAACAAAATACACAATACACAATATAGAACTATATAAGAATGTATGAAGAAATCTAAATATAAATAAATATATACACAATAACAATTTAGCTCGTCATATTGCAGCCACAGAAATTCTTTTGTCCATGAAACCATAAAGCTGCACTTTCTTTTTGCCTTATAGTCTGATTTGTCATAACTTCTCCGTTTTGTGGTAAGCTTTTCTTTGGCTGTCACTTCTTCACCCTGACCTGTCTTATTTGGCTCAGCAGAACTAAAATATATATCTGTCTGTGAAGGTTCTCAGTCATCCAGGTCATCGTAGTCAAATATAAATCCTGCTGCTTTTACACACGCACTCACATAAGTTCAGCGATTCTCTGCGCGATCAACCTCTCACATGTTTAAGCTTGCTGCGGGAGATTTCACTTATCATGTTTGCATAGTAAGCTAACGATTAATAAGATGATGTCAGAGGAATTGGTGCACAAATTATCATCACTCACAGATCAGTGCTGTCGCTCTCTATACACAGTTCGCACGATTGCAAAGTGAAAGCAAAAAAACAAGCGCAAATTCAAACGCGATTTCAATATATCACATATTGACAGTGGCTCACCGATGCCAATGACATAATTACCCAGCTACATTTCTGAAAGAATGCAAAAGCATTGACATATATTTTTCCTTCCTACAATAGCCCGACGGGCAGGGTAGCCCGTCTGAAAAAAATCGCTAGCCCCAGGACGTCGGGCTAGCGATTTTGCGAGCCCTGTATCTGATTGAGGAATCACTCATCTTTGGAAAAGAGAGTTTATTACAGAGAAATGTCTCTTTCCAAAATAAAAGCTATACTATCCGCTTCTTCTGGGCTATATTCTCAGCAGCATAAGGAGAATCATGTGCTAACAGCTGTCTAAATGACTCGGCTAAAGTTAGTAGCATGCTTGTTGTTTTTGTCTTTGCACTAAGATGATGTAAATGTGCAGTCATATTCGTTGTGTTCCCACTAGTGCTTTCAGGTTAATCTCGTTGAAATGACCTTAACGCCACAACACGGCAAATCTCCGTTAACGAGCTACCGCCGATCGCCCTGTGCATGGGGCTAGACGGCCAACACGTTAACGAGCTAACTGCGCTAACACACTAGTTCCCACCCATGTAATTGAGCATTGCATGGCGCATCCAACATACTGTTTTACTTTAGTCCATGACTCGCTTACCTTCAGGGTCATACGTCACATGAAAACCAAAATAATTCCAAACGCCAGATCTGAATGAAAGTGGGGAACGTCCATGTTGCAAGGAGAGCTTAACTTCTGTCTTGCTAGCTTGCCCTGCGCTCTTCCTTCTGACTATGCTGTCTGTGTTGAGCGCTCAGTGAATCTGCGTTCGACTGCTCCGCCTAGGGTCGACAGTGCAGCCTAGGCGGAGTAGTCGAACGCAGATTCACTGAGCGCTCCACACAGACAGCATCGTCAGAAGGAAAGTTGATAAAATAAATTACAAATGTTGTATTGTTCGATACATATGCGTACCGAACCGAAAGCACTGTATCGAACGGTTCAATATCGATACGAATATCGTTGCACCCCTACCTACCAGGGGGCAAAAGCCCCCAGACAACATAGCCCCTGGGATCCCTGGGACACACAAACCCCTCCACCACGATAAGGTAGCGATTCAAGGAGGGGCAATTCAATTCAATTTTATTTATATAGCGCCAAATCACAACATAAGTCGCCTCAAGGCGCTTCATAGATACAGAGAAAAACCCAACAATCATATGACCCCCTATGAGCAGCACTTTGGCAACAGTGGGAAGGAAAAACTCCCTTTTAACAGGAAGAAACCTCCGGCAGAACAAGGCTCAGGGAGGGGCGGGGCCATCTGCTGCGACCGGTTGGGGTGAGAGAAGGAAGACAGGATAAAAGACATGCTGTGGAAGAGAGACAGAGGTTAATAACAGATATGATTCAATGCAGAGAGGTCTGTTAATACATAGTGAGTGAGAAAGGTGACTGGAAAGGAAAAACTCAATGCATCATGGGAATCCCCCGGCAGCCTACGTCTATTGCAGCATAACTAAGGGAGGATTCAGGGTCACCTGGTCCAGCCCTAACTATATGCTTTAGCAAAAAGGAAAGTTTGAAGCCTAATCTTGAAAGTAGAGATAGTGTCTGTCTCCTGAATCCAAACTGGAAGCTGGTTCCACAGAAGAGGGGCCTGAAAACTGAAGGCTCTGCCTCCCATTCTACTTTTAAATACTCTAGGAACAACAAGTAGGCCTGCAGAGCGAGAGCGAAGTGCTCTAATAGGGTGATATGGTACTACAAGGTCATTAAGATAAGATGGAGCCTGATTATTTAAGACCTTGTATGTGAGGAGCAGGATTTTGAATTCAATTCTGGATTTAACAGGAAGCCAATGAAGGGAAGCCAAAACAGGAGAAATATGCTCTCTCTTTCTAGTCCCAATTCAAGCAGCATTGTTAGAACAACGATAATAACTGACAAACACAAATGTCCTCACTCTGTGTGCCACATTTGCTGTTAGAAAGATGCAAAAACACAGAAGTTTAATTGGCTTAGAGAACTTTATATTACAATTTGAATTGACAACATCAGTGAATCAAAGGAAAGTCCAGGTTGGTACTGATATCGTGTCCTGTGCCTTTTGTGCAGAGATGGAGCAGCGGTGGAGATAGTTGGTCTGAGTAAGTCTGCAGTTCGCTGGGTGGTGGAACTTCACGCCAAGGGCCTGTTCCCATACGATGGAGTTAAATTACACAGAGATGGTATGTGACAAACTCCACTGTTTTCACATAAACGAATTCCCCATCGTCATTCACCTAAAACCAAACCACCTTATTCCAGGTAAGGAAGTGTTCATCTCGTACTCCCAGTGGAACGAGCAGCTCAGCCAGTCCTTTGAAGCTGGCTTCTGGGTGTCCGGTGACCCAGATGACCCCGATGAGAAGCACCCTGAGCTGGTGCACAAGAAAGGCATCTATAAGGACAGCTACGGCGCCTCCAGCCCCTGGTGTGACTACCAGCTCAGACCCAACTTCACTGTCGCCATGGTGGTGGTAAGCCAACCACAGCCAACGCCTCGCTGTGATCTTCAGTACTGTGTGAAAAACACTCAGTAATAATTACACGTACGTACGTGTGTGTGTGTGTGTGTGCGTGCGTGTGTGCGCGTGCGTGCGTGCGTGCGTGCGTGCGTGCGTGCGTGCGTGTGTGTGTGTGTGTGTGTGTGTGTGTGCGCGTGTGTGCGTGCTCCAGGCTCCAGAGCTGTTCACGGTGGAGAGAGCCTGGAACGCTTTGGAGATAGCTGGGAAGAAACTGCTGGGACCACTGGGAATGAAAACCCTCGATCCTGAGTAATACATTTAAGCTTCTAACTAAACGCCGCAGCACAACGCGTGTTCAGTAACAGCAGTGAAAGACTTAAATGGCTCTTATTGTGTTGTCTCAGTGACCTGGTTTACTGTGGCGTCTATGATAACGCACTGGACAATGACAACTACAACGTGGCCAGAGGCTTCAACTACCACCAAGGACCGGTGAGTCCCACGTCTGTCACTGCAGATGGTTGAACGCAGTGCTGAACAGAACGCCAACCAGAAGAAATGTTTAAAAGTTAACTTTAATAATGCATCAGATCTCCACTGGTAGAAAAGTCAGAGACATGGACTCTGGGTAGAAAATCATCCACCTACAGGCTGCACTCAGAGGATTCACTGTCAGATTTCGGATACATTACCTATAACGTGTCACACAACCTGTTACACACTTTGTGTTTGTGCGTAGGAATGGCTGTGGCCAGTCGGGTACTTCCTGCGTGCTAAACTCTACTTTGCAAAGAAGCTGGGAGAAGACACGTACACCAAAACGGTTACCTTGGTGAAAAATGTTCTGTCACAACATTACACTCACCTGGAGAGGTAGGCCGCTCTCCCCTGTACCTCTGATGAAACGACTGCCTTTTATTGCTTTTCTTTACTAACCTGTCCCTACCTGTCCACCTCCACCAGGTCTCCATGGAAGGGTCTGCCAGAGCTGACCAATGAGAATGGCCAGCACTGTCCATTCAGCTGTGAGACCCAGGCCTGGTCTCTAGCCACTGTGCTGGAGGTCCTGTATGACCTGTAGACCTGTGCAGAGGGCCACCTGTTGCTCAGTTCATCACCAGCCAATCACAGCATCCACTCAGAAAAGTGGACGAGAGGGTCAGTGTGGATGGAATCACACTGTTTTCTTTTTTTCCAGAGGGGGGTTCTGGTAGCATTTCCAAATAAATACTGCAGTGCTTAAAGTGTTTACTAACCAGCCTTGATTGCATTTGGTTGTAGTTAAGTTTGCAAGCTAAATAAAAGATAAGGTCCCAGCAGAAAGCTGATGTAGCTCATATTTCCTATGTTTCCCATATGACCTGAATGCAGCACATTTTAAAGTCCAGCCAGTCTTTAGACTGTAGCAGCTGCTAAGTGTGGTGAACGTTAACGTGTCTGATCCTGCAGACATCCATACCAAAGACATGATCTTGGTATGGATGAAAAGCGTTTGGTAGGCGTTGACTCACAGGGTTGGTGTTAAAACCATTATGAGCCACTGTGCATTCTGTCCCCATAGCAGTTATTTTAAATAAAAAGAGAAGATGTTTTTCTTTGTGGGTCATTGCTGTTCACCAAGGCTCATGTTTGCTACTGAAATCTGCTGTGTGCTTTTATCCTACATTTGTCACAGTGTCCTGTCTCCTGACCTGCAGCGAACACCTGCTGCACGACGAGCTGTAGCAGCACTGGTAGCGTGTTAATGTTGGTGTGAGTGTAGGTTAAGTTTAGCTTCTCTATGGAACAGAAAAACCCTCCAGCCTGTACCTTTACACCTGTCATACAGGGAGTGCAGAATTATTAGGCAAGTTGTATTTTTGAGGAATAATTTTATTATTGAACAACAACCATGTTCTCAATGAACCCAAAAAACTCATTAATATCAAAGCTGAATGTTTTTGGAAGTAGTTTTTAGTTTGTGTTTAGTTTTAGCTATTTTAGGGGGTATCTGTGTGTGCAGGTGACTATTACTGTGCATAATTATTAGGCAACTTAACAAAAAACAAATATATACCCATTTCAATTATTTATTTTTACCAGTGACACCAATATAACATCTCCACATTCACAAATATACATTTCTGACATTCAAAAACAAAACAAAAACAAATCAGCGACCAATATAGCCACCTTTCTTTGCAAGGACACTCAAAAGCCTGCCATCCATGGATTCTGTCAGTGTTTTGATCTGTTCACCATCAACATTGCGTGCAGCAGCAACCACAGCCTCCCAGACACTGTTCAGAGAGGTGTACTGTTTTCCCTCCTTGTAAATCTCACATTTGATGATGGACCACAGGTTCTCAATGGGGTTCAGATCAGGTGAACAAGGAGGCCATGTCATTAGTTTTTCTTCTTTTGTACCCTTTCTTGCCAGCCACGCTGTGGAGTACTTGGACGCGTGTGATGGAGCATTGTCCTGCATGAAAATCATGTTTTTCTTGAAGGATGCAGACTTCTTCCTGTACCACTGCTTGAAGAAGGTGTCTTCCAGAAACTGGCAGTAGGACTGGGAGTTGAGCTTGACTCCATCCTTAACCCGAAAAGGCCCCACAAGCTCATCTTTGATGATACCAGCCCAAACCAGTACTCCACCTCCACCTTGCTGGCGTCTGAGTCGGACTGGAGCTCTCTGCCCTTTACCAATCCAGCCACGGGCCCATCCATCTGGCCCATCAAGACTCACTCTCATTTCATCAGTCCATAAAACCTTAGAAAAACCAGTCTTGAGATATTTCTTGGCCCAGTCTTGACGTTTCAGCTTGTGTGTCTTGTTCAGTGGTGGTCGTCTTTCAGCCTTTCTTACCTTGGCCATGTCTCTGAGTATTGCACACCTTGTGCTTTTGGGCACTCCAGTGATGTTGCAGCTCTGAAATATGGCCAAACTGGTGGCAAGTGGCATCTTGGCAGCTGCACGCTTGACTTTTCTCAGTTCATGGGCAGTTATTTTGCGCCTTGGTTTTTCCACACGCTTCTTGCGACCCTGTTGACTATTTTGAATGAAACGCTTGATTGTTCGATGATCACGCTTCAGAAGCTTTGCAATTTTGAGACTGCTGCATCCCTCTGCAAGATATCTCACTATTTTTGACTTTTCTGAGCCTGTCAAGTCCTTCTTCTGACCCATTTTGCCAAAGGAAAGGACGTTGCCTAATAATTATGCACACCTGATATAGGGTGTTGATGTCATTAGACCACACCCCTTCTCATTACAGAGATGCACATCACCTAATATGCTTAATTGGTAGTAGGCTTTAGAGCCTACACAGCTTGGAGTAAGACAACATGCACGAAGAGGATGATGTGGACAAAATACTCATTTGCCTAATAATTCTGCACTCCCTGTATAATACACTTCATATGATGCAGTTAGTATTTCTGTACCACCACTAAATATTCACACTCAGCAGGTAAGAAGTGAACAACAAAGGTGCTATTGAGATGCTGGTAATATCCAGTGTACACGTAAAGAATTCAAGCTACAAATATCCTTAAAACTGTAATAATGAAAAATGACAAAGTATTGAACAGTCCTGACACCATCTGAAATCTCAGTAATTAGAAAGCATTTCAAATTAATTAATATCAGCTTGTTCAGGCTCATCAAATATATATATAATTGAATTTAAACTCTCTTGTTACCAAGGTGTCACACAACATATATCCAGTGTTGGGAAGGTTACTTTTAAAATGTATTCCACTACAGATTACAGATTACATGCCCCAAAATGTAGTTTGTAATGTATTCTGAATACTTTGGATTACTTAATATATTATCATGCTTTTCACAACTACATGAATGTCCTATTGCTGTGTGATTTGTTACTGTTACTGAAGGTTACTCTCCACACCAACACCAACTAGATGTTTAAATCTTAATATAAATGAGTAACAGTAGGTGGACATTAGGTAAAGCTGCACTTTTTTCGTATAGAAAACTATTCCGTGCGTATATAAAACAGGTCCGCGGCTCTGAACCGTAGTAAAGGGACCTCTGGCTAATACGTCGGGCTCGTAGCTGAAAACTAGCTTTACTTTGTTGTCTGGGTCAAGTTTGCTAGCAGAGACAGAGAGAGGCGTTGAAAGACTGCTCCAACCGAACTTATTGTTTCAGAGGAAAACACGAACACAGTGTACAGTCAAGTCTTGATAGCTTACTTACAACTGGGCTCGTCAGGCACTGACTTGGCTGCAGTGGTTATTATTATATTTACATGCTTCCAGCTCCCGTTTCTGCTCAATGACAGCTCGTACTTTTCCTTTCTCTCCCTCCCTCGCTCACAGACACATCACGGGTATGGCAGTCCATTCTCCCTGCAGCACGGACTATCACTCCCTCCAGTTAATACACGACACCACGGTTCTTCATTCACAGATGGATTTATTCTTCCGTCACACTTCTCCTCAGAAACCCCATAAAATCCATCGTCAAACTGTTATTACATAAAAGTACAGAATGACCAACATAAATATTACAAATAAACATTTAAACCCAAGTTAACAAATACGCAATAAACAAACACAGTTAACGTACCTCGCTGGCTGCACGTAACCGTGAGGGAATGAGTCCGCTTCAGGAACAACTTAACAAAAATAATTCCCAATTTCTTCTTCTTTGCAGCTTTCTTTTACTTTAAACTGCTTATTTATTCCTTCTTCTGCCTTAGTTAACTTATTAACTTAGCTTCTTGCACATGCCTTTTACTTCCCTTTATGTCACTTAAAAGGCCTGTGCGCAACACAGAATGAACCTTAGTTCCTACCCCAAAAGGAACAACAATAAATAAAGAAAATAAATAACATAAATGAACACAATAAATTAAACAAACTGACATAATTTACATTTATGGCAGTTAAACTCCCACCAAATCTCAACTTGAGATTTCTTCACAGATTTGCATCTTCAAGTTATAAGCATTTACAACAGTTTAACACATGCTTATTCTGCTTCAACAAGTAGTACTATTTTCTCCTTCCTTTTTTTCTTCTCTTGTTTCGTTTCCTTCTCTCCTTCTCTTTCTTTTTTCTTCCCAGAGGATCATAGATGGAAGCTACTGTGGATAGCACTCCCCTTCTCGTCATTGGGTGTTTCTTGACGGTTACTCTGAACTGAAAGTCATCAGAGGATACGCACCATTGCACGCCCAGTGCTCTTTCTAGGAGTGGCTCCCCTAAATCTATGTCCAGTTCTTTGACACTGTCTGCACACTCTTCCTTTGGTATTGACTCCAATACCTTCTTGCTGTTGGAAATGAACTTGTGTAGTCTAAGCTTGCCTGTGCTGCAAAGCTCTCTTGCTTCCTTGATTAGCTTAATTGCCTCAGCATCAGACCTTACACTCACCAGTCCATCATCAACATAAAAATTTCTTCGGATGAACTTGACAGTGCTTTGGTTAAATCGATCTTGACCTTCTGTGGCTAGATGTTTAAGTCCAAAATTGGCACAGCCAGGTGAGGAAGCTGCCCCAAACAAATGGACTTTCATCCGAAAAACTGATGGCGGAGACTCAAGATCACCATTCTCCCACCATAAGAACCTCAAGTAGTCTTGGTCTTCAGGCTTTACATGGAATTGATGAAACATTCGTTCCACATCACACATAATAGCGACTGGGCCCTTTCGAAATCTACAAAGAACTCCCACCAAGGTGTTTGTGAGCTCTGGCCCTGTAAGAAGGTAGTCATTCAATGACATGTCTTGAAATCTTGCCGAGCAATCAAAGACCACTCGCAGTTTCTCTGGCTTTTGAGGGTGGTATACGCCATGGTGGGGAATATACCAAGCTGATCGTTTATCAAGCTCTTTTTCTGGGACCTTTTCTGCTTCACCACGACTGATAATGTCTTCCATGAAGTTCATGTAGTCTGTCCGATATTTCTGGTCTCTCTTGAGCTTCTTTTCCAAGCACATGAGGCGTTGAACAGCACTTGGCTTGTTATTTGGTAGCTCTGGCCTGCTCTGTTTAAAAGGCAGAGGCATTTCAAGATGTCCGCCTTCTTTGTGCTTAATTTCTTCTTTCATTTTAGTCAAAAACCGGAGATCTTCTTGCGAGAGATTTGTCTCTTCTCCAAGCCTTTCACTGAAGTCAGATTCCAGCACCTTAAGTATGTCTTCTGGAGCAGTCATCTCCTTAATTCTTGTTTTGCAAACATAATGAACTTCGCTCTTCAACTTACTTGTTACTTTGGGTTCAGGGGTCACTTGCTTTACAATGATGCGGTGACTTACTCCTATTACATCACTGTAGTGTTCACCTGGATCACCATAGCTCACTATGCTCCAGCCTACGTCAGTTTTCTGTGCGAAGGGCTGGTTGTCCTCACCACATACAACTTCTCTAGGCATTAGTGCTTGTGGACAGTTATACCCGATAAGAAGACCGATTTCACATTTCTTCGGCGGGGCAATGTGTTCCGCAAGATGCTCTAAATGAGGCCACGCCTTTGCAGTCTCTGGTGTTGGAATGTGTGTACGATTGGCAGGTATGAATTCACGAGTGTAGACCGTTGGCACTGTGATCTTCTTAGAAGAAGATAACCCTCTTATTTGTAGACCTTTGAGTCTTTTGCATGGTACAATTGTCTCCTTGGAAGACATTGTAGACAGCTTCAACTTGACTGGCTCTGCATTAACATCAAGAGCATCTACCACTTCTTCAAGAATGAATGAAGAATCACTTTGTGAATCTAACAGAGCATAGACAAGGACTTCTTTGTTTGAATCACTTGGCATTGATGCATAAACAGGAACTATTGCTGAAGTCTGAGCACTGTTACCATCATGCACAACTCTATTGGATGTGGTTTCGTGAGTGGTGTCTTGCGGCGATTGTGGCTTTCTTTCTTTACTGCAACTTGTCTCGTCATTTTCCTTTTGCTTTGAGCGATCCTCATGTAAGCATGTGGGGTGGCGCTTTGAGCAGGTGTCGCAGACCATCCGGTTGCTGCAATGCTTGGATTGATGGCCAGGACTCAAACAGCCAAAGCACAGTTTCTCACCTTGTATGAACTTCACTCGGTCAGCAACTGGCCTTGCAGTTAGCCTACGGCACTTGTGCAAGACATGCCCTGTTTTCTTACAAAACATACATGTGCTTATGCTCTTCTCAGTGGTGTTAGTTGTAAAAATCCTTGCACTTGCTGCTTGGTTCTTAGAGGTCACTACATTCTGAGGTTTAGATCTTGTCCTTTCTGGCTCCCCTTGCCGCAAAGCATAGTAAGATGTAACAGGGTTACAAGCAATACTAGCCTCCAAAGTCAGGAAAGTTACGAAATACTTGAAATCTGGGAACCTTCCATGCTCCAGCTGATACTGTGTGGCTTTTCGGTTCCATCTGCTGCTTAACCAATCAGGCAACTTGGCTGTCAGTTTTTGGTTTTCAATGCCATCATCAAGAATACGCAGACTCTCATTGTGAGCCATGGCACATTCACAACTGCGTAAAAAGTCCACAAATTTCCTTAAGTCAGCGCTCTCTCTTGATGCTATCTTTGGCCAGGCATGTAATTTGTCTCGGCAGGCTTTGGCAATCATAAAAGGCTGGCCGTATCGCTCATTGAGGAGTTCCCATGCAGCAACATATGCAGTATCTGAACCAATCAGAAAATAACCTTCTAATGCCTCTCTAGCTGCTCCTCCAACATATTTCTGGAGGACGAATATTTTCTCCGAGCTTGGAATGTTTTTCTTTTCAATAAGAGTTTGGAAGGATGACTTCCAATGATTAAACTTGAGTGGATCACCACTAAAAACTGTGGGCTCTGGAATGGGTAGCCTATTTGCTGATATAGCCTCAGCTAAGGCCTTCACAAGCTCTCCTGTGCTATCTTGGAGCACATGTGTTGGCACTGCATCCTTTGGTGGTTGTGAGTGCTGGTCCTCAGTCTTCACCTGATTGAGTGGCTGCATAACCGTATGTAGATCCATGCTCTGTGCAGCATTCCCTTGGGCTGGACTGAGCTCACTCTCATCATATACTTGAAGCCTTGCTTTGGCTGCATTCAGCCTTTTCAAATTTTCCAAACGCTCAAGTTCTCTCTTTAGGTTTTCTACAGACCTTCTTCTTGCAGCATTCTTCTTGCTGTTTCTTTAAGAGAGCAGCCTCTTGTTTCTCTCTTTCTAGCCTACGTTCAGTTTCTTCCCTTTCTCCTTCAAGACGACGAGCTAATGCTGCTGCTTCTTGGTCTGCAATGATCAACCTCTCTTCAGCTTCAAGGTTTTGCAGTTTCTCTTCGTGGCCCTCTTGTTCAGCCATAATCTGCAGTACAGCCTGTGTAGCTGCATACTCGGCAGCAGCTTCTTGTCTTCTAAGTGAAGATACGTTTGAGTGAATAGAAGAAGCTTTAGAACCATTAGAGGCAGGAAGTGAAACACTGGAGGCTGACGATGAGAATACAGAACTATTATCTGGCCAAATCAACTCCTCCGCTGTTCCCTGCATTTCAGATTGAGCATTTTGTACTACAGTCTTTGTGATCGAGATGCAGTTATCCATCTTGCGACGCATGTCATGGGCTGGTTGATCAATTCTTCTGTAATCATCATAAGCAATGTTCAACTCAGATAATTCCCTTTGAATACTGGTGATGTGTTCTTGTAGGATGTCACTAGGATCCTGTTTTAATACAGATCTTTTAGCTACCTTAATCAGAGCTTTCCATCGTTCATATTTGCTGTCAAAGCGAAGCAATAGCCCTTTGATTTGCTCTTTCTGAAACTCTTTTCCTTTTTCTGTTAATGTTCGGGCTCTTTCACTTCTACGAGGCTCTTCAGGTGGTGCTATATTTTGCCCGATATTTGATTCACCTGTCTGTTCTAACTCAGTCTCTTCTTCCAGAGCAGCTACTGCACCCTGAGCTTCTTTACTTGTATGTGACATTTTGAAAAATCCACCGTCAAACTGTTATTACATAAAAGTACAGAATGACCAACATAAATATTACAAATAAACATTTAAACCCAAGTTAACAAATACGCGATAAACAAACACAGTTAACGTACCTCGCTGGCTGCACGTAACCGTGAGGGAATGAGTCCGCTTCAGGAACAACTTAACAAAAATAATTCCCAATTTCTTCTTCTTTGCAGCTTTCTTTTACTTTAAACTGCTTATTTATTCCTTCTTCTGCCTTAGTTAACTTATTAACTTAGCTTCTTGCACATGCCTTTTACTTCCCTTTACGTCACTTAAACAAACTGACATAATTTACATTTATGGCAGTTAAACGGACTACACTGCCCATCAGGCTGCATGCTTTAGCGCTATGCCTGTAACACTCTGCCTGTTGCCTTCATATTAAATCATTTAAAATATATATTTCTTCACGTCATTATGAGACGCAAGATTGAGACACAGACATTAGAGCCAATTAATCCATGTTTTGTTTGGGTTTCCACCGGCGTGGAAACCAAAAATAGAGCGGGGACAGCCGAACATATCAAACAGGACAAGACCGCCGTGTAATCCATTTATTTCAACAAAGTAACTGTATTCTGAATACCACCTAACGGTAACTGTAACGGAATACAGTTACTCATATTTTGTATTTTAAATACTTAACGGTGGTACATGTGTTCCATTACTCCCAACACTGCATATATAAGTTGGTTTATAATAGTTTGACCACAGTGCACATCTAAACAGAGGTCCACTGAATAAATGCTGGAACCCCAAGAATGTAACTGAAACGTATGTGTTGTTCACACAATGGCAGTGCTGAATAAACTGTTGACCTTAGTGCTCTCACCTCTGTGTATGTGTGGCTATGTACAGCTCTTCTCTTCAATTCAATGTTATTTACACAGCACCAAATCACAACAGCAGTCGCCTCAAGGCGCTTTATATTGTAAGGTCGACCCTACAGTAATACATACAGAGAAAAACCCAACAATCATATGACCCCTATGAGCAGCACTTTGGCGACAGTGGGAAGGAAAAACTCCCTTTTAACAGGAAGAAACCTCCAGCAGAACCAGGCTCAGGGAGGGGCGGGGCCATCTGCTGTGATTGGTTGGGGTGAGAGAAGGAAGACAGGATAAAGACATGCTGTGGAAGAGAGACAGAGGTTAATAACAGATATGATTCAATGCAGAGAGGTCTGTTAACACATAGTGAGTGAAGAAGAAACACCCAGTGCATCATGGGAATCCCCGGCAGCCTACGTCTATTGCAGCATAACTAAGGGAGGATTCAGGGTCACCTGGTCCAGCCCTAACTATATGCTTTAGCAAAAAGGAAAGTTTGAAGCCTAATCTTGAAAGTAGAGATAGTGTCTGTCTCCTGAATCCAAACTGGAAGCTGGTTCCACAGAAGAGGGGCCTGAAAACTGAAGGCTCTGCCTCCCATTCTACTTATAAATACTCTAGGAACAACAAGTAGGCCTGCAAAGCGAGAACGAAGTGCTCTAATAGGGTGATATGGTACTACAAGGTCATTAAGATAAGATGGGGCCTGATTATTTAAGACCTTGTATGTGAGGGGCAGGATTTTGAATTCTGGATTTAACAGGAAGCCAATGAAGGGACACTGCAGACATAGAGGACAGCTACAAGTACCTGGGGATCCCACAGGCAAATGGGAACCATGAAGAGGTCGCTAGGAAAGCTCCAACCACCAAGTATCTGCAGAGGGTCAGGCAGGTCCTGAGGAGTCAGCTGAACGGTAAGAACAAGATCCGGGCTACCAACACCTACGCCCTGCCCATGATCAGGTACCCTGCTGGGATAATAAGTTGAGCAAAGGAAGAGATAGAAGCCACTGATATCAAGACTCCTGACCATGCATGGAGGGTTTTTCCCCAAGTCCAGCACCCTGAGGCTGTACGCTAAGCAGAAGGAAGGAGGCCGGGAACTGGTGAGTGTCAGCAACACAGTCCAGGATGAGATAATGAACATCCACGAATACATCAGGAAGATGGCCCCAACTGACCGCGTGCTCAGTGAATACCTCAGGCAGCAGACCCCAGGTGCAGGCTGTGTAAAGATGCCCCAGAGACAATCCAGCACATAACAGCAGGGTGCAAGATGCTAGCAGGCAGGGCATACATGGAACGCCATAACCAAGTGGCCGGCATAGTGTACAGGAACATCTGTGCCGAGTATAACCTGGAAGTCCCGAGGTCACAATGGGAGATGCCCCCAAGGGTGGTGGAGAATGACCGAGCTAAGATCCTGTGGGACTTCCAGATACAGACGGACAAAATGGTGGTGGCTAACCAACCGGACATAGTGGTGGTAGACAAACAGAAGAAGACGGCCGTAGTGATCGATGTAGCGGTTCCGAATGACAGCAACATCAGGAAGAAGGAACACGAGAAGCTGGAGAAATACCAAGGGCTCAGCTGATCACACTCAGCTGTCCCGTCCTGAGGTTTTGATAAAGAGGGTACAGAGCGTGTTATGGTTCAAAATATTGGGGATGGAGACAAGAGAAAAACCAAAATAACAACACTGGTCTGGCCGGGTTAAGTCAAACGATGATTTTAATGGTCACACACGTGGGAGATGGAAACTGAATGCAGACAGCCTCTGATCTCAAAATGGTGGAGGATTACTCAAACTCTTATAGCCTCTGGTGCCCCCACCTTATCATAAAAGCCTAAACATTCACATGCTTTTCTCTCACACGGCGCCTAAGCTACAACCTTGGCTCCCCGTTTTATCTGCTCCTGCTGAGATGGGGCAGAAAACTCCAGCATGCTCTGTTCTCTTCTAATCAGACAAATAAGGCGATGACTTTCTGCAAACAGTATTTCTTATAACATCATAAAACAATATCATTCATCCACAATAAATCAGCAGTCTAATGTAATGCAAATCAGTTTAACGAATGCAATAGTTATCAGCTTCTTCTAATTCAGGAGAATAATGCAAACTAAAACTACATAATAATTCACAATCTTTAACTAGGGGTATAACATGGCATAAAATAATATTATAATCTAACAATTCCCCCTGATGAGCTCGTTAGAATAATGAGCTCACCAACACCCTATAATCCAGTGTGGCCGGGTTCATCTCTTCTCACTCCTGAGGTCCTTTGTCCCCCTGATGGGTGAACCATATGTGAGATGACCTCTGTGTTTGCGCAGTTCAGATGCAAGAAAAACTATTATTCCAACAATAGCAGGTACAGATGACACTCCCCAGTTCTCCCACAGCTTTATTTGGTGCTACCTTATACCCTTCAGACGTACTCAGACTAGAACCTCTGTCCGAGGAGCTTTTAGCCTTTATTTTATTGCTGCAGCTACCAGTGTCGTCCAGTTGGGTGATCCTCTGCTCTTCTTTCTTCAACCTCAGGGGTTAGACAACCCTTCAGTCGTGGCACAGATCAGGGGATTATTCTGCCCCGATTTCAAACAACGATCTGTGTATCCTCAGGTCCTGTGTGTCCTCCAGAAAAAGATCAGGAAGGCGTCCCCCTTTTGCCCAAGAGCCTTTCGAACCTCGTTGGTCTGGTGTTCCCGGATTTCCGCCAACCCCTTCATGGTTATTGCTGTGTTTATGGGATCCATCCTTTTGAGGTGACTACCCGGAGCCCAAACGCCATCACCCTTGGACCCAGTTGGTGTCTCGGCAGTCACCGTATCTATCTCTGCTGCCAAGGATCCTCGCATATCTGTGACCTCGTCTGGTGTCTGTTCCTTTCTCTGTAAGAGACAGAAAACCAAAACACCTCTCCTCCTAACCCTAATAATCTAATGTTGTTATCTACTGACCTTCTAGTGTTTCAGAATTGGTTTAAAACATTCAGAATGTCCCAGGGACTTATTCTAATCATATCCTATGTGTGTGTAAGCGTGTATGCATTTAGCCCTCTGCACTCAAAGTCAATACCTACAATATATCAGTCCGGACCATCACGCCGAACGAAGCTTATGACCTTCAAAAGACCAAGTGCCAACTCATTATAAGCACATTTGCAAGGTGTGTCTAAAAATTATTAATTTGTCTAATTAATTCAGTTCATTTCAATGATTAATGCCTAAACATGGAAATAATGATTTATGCTTCTCACTGATCCTCTACAGAAAGTCCGGAAACTTCTCGGGCCACTATTAGCTTAAGCTTTACCATTCCTAAGTTATTAAAGACACAAATGAAGTTATAAAAATGTTCAAATAATCCTTGTTTGATGTTAAAGCTCAACTTTCCCCCCTTTTTTGACACATTCCCATGTGTCAAATCAACGGAGCTAGAACATTCAAAGAAAAGGTTAGGCAGCTACAAGGTTTCCCAGATTGTTAAGGTGATCTGTGTGTGATGTTCTGACTCAGGTATTTAATATTTTAATAAATGTCGTTTAATCAACTGCCACTATTTAGAACTTAGCTTAAAGACATAATTGAATAAAAGATCACAAAGAATAACATGATATCAATGTTATGTAAGCGCGTTCGGCCCTCTATGCTCGAAGCCTTTTCCCTCAATAGATCAGTCAGACATTCGCGCTGACTGTAGCTTTTAACCCTTATTAACTTGAGCACAACTCTACAATGAGCAACAAACTGCAATATGTATAAAAATTATCATGGTTACACCTGCAAAGAAAGATTATATCATTATCCTAACACCTGTAAATAGAAGATTAATCAGAGGTTATAACAATCACAGGAACACAGATGTTAGTATAAGGTCAAAAGCTTCAATAAATGATGATCAATGCAATGCTTGTTGCATGATTCTCATACAATAATAACAGTAAAACACCCCCTTTTATCCCGTTTAACTTGACACATAAACGTTCATAGATGGCTCTCTTAAATTTGACCTTCCCCTGGTTTTTCCTTCACTGACCACAGCAGGGGAAACTCTGCTATGAGTCAGCCATGAATGCAGCTCACCTGATTCGTCACTGAGCCCCACCGTCACTGGCGTCTGACAGGGTGGCGCTGCACACTCTTCCTTTAATGTGTCTATTTTCAATCTGTTAATTAGAGTGCTTAAACATGAAGCAGACTACGTCCACCACAAGTCAATACAGCTGTAAATGTGGCCAATTTTCAATCTATTATCAGTGAATAACAACAGATAGCTTTTATTTTATGAATGCTTTCAGTCAACCACTCACCCAGAGGATCTCCAATCCCAGGAAATTCCTTCTCCTCATTTAATGAGTCTGTCCTCCTTCCATGCCCTGGTAACTGGTCTATCCAGAGCCATATGATCTCAAACTATACATACAACAAGCCAAACCACACCTTGGTCACACCAACCCTTTTCCGCCCTGAAGATGTTCAACGCCATCTTAGTCTGGACTGCCTAAGGTGACTTTAACGCTGACTGTTCCGACAATCCATTTTATAACGTTTCCTGGTCAGATTTTGCGAATCTCTGTACCAGGGTTTTAAACATTTTGCCATTTTCATTTGTTTTTATTTTTATTTAGCTTCGACTCCAGATTGTCAATTTTTTACCAGTTGTAATTAGTTTTTACCAATTCTTTGCTAGTTTAGTCTAGTTTTTATTTTCTGAAAATCCTTAGTTTCAGTTTAGTTTTGATTAGCGCCAGTTATAGTTTTAGTTTTGTTTTGCAAAAATTAAAAATTGTCACCAAATCCCAGTTCCATTATATCAATCATGCTCCTCTGCTTATCCTTGGGTATTAAGATTATTAACTCTTGCTGCACCAGGTGGTCCTAATTTTGGTTCAAGTTAATTGATAGACTTTTTGAAGGCGATTGTTTCACACATTTATTTAGATGTCCCAGTCCTGTTGTCTCGGGATGCATCACGCTGCCTTATCTGGGGTTAGCTGTTTTCTGGGGATGCGGGTTGAGTGGGGGAGCTCTTCAAGATAAGCTAGGTTAACCTTCTTGTGTGAGCTTTTCAAGTGCACTTCAAGGTTTGTGGGATTTTTAGTTTTATAAATGTCCCTCATAACCCCCTGATGACCCAGTAATTCATTTTTGCGCACTGTAGTACACATTTAGTTTTTGCTTGTAGCTCTCATACTCTACTTGCCACTCCTCTAAGTCCTGATGTTTCTTAGAGAGGAAAACAGTACCTTTAACATTATATCACATGTGTGGGGGTGTGGCCTTGCCAATTGTTTTCCCCACCTTTTCAAAATGGCTGGCGTGCCCACCAGCACATTTTATGGAAGAAAGAAAGGTAAGCTTGATATTTACATTTAAAATGTTTTGTTAAACTCAGATTTTTATTTTATTCAAAAATAAACATCTAGTAAATAATTTAAGGGGTCTTTAAGAATTAGGCTTATTTAGTTTCACAGAGAACATGACTAATTTATTAATGTGTACTCTAGTGCACGTTGGGACTTTGTACTTGTATTTATTTCACTTTTTCCTAGTAGACAACTCTTTAACAAAGGCGGAGAGAATTCTCAACAGAATAATTGAGCGAGATTCAAACAGAGATTTTTCAGAAGATGAGAGTCATGTGAGCCAGATAGGAGAGGGTGAGAACCCAGGAGGAGCCACACAAAGATTATCGAGATGCAGTGGCAGATGTAATAGAGAAAAACACAGGGCCACCTGGAATCTGTCGTCCTATCTGGTCCAAAACCAACATGTAGGAGAATCTGGAATTTTTGATTTTGAGTTAAAAATAAAATATGGGTAAAATGCAGAAATGTTTTCCAGTAAAGTAAAAAATAAGAGTCGCATTTATAAATGAATCCATGACACCTAATTGTTTCTACAAGATCACATCGTTGCTAAAAGTTATCAGTGATCTCAATGTGCGAAAAGAATTCACCGTATCTGGAGTTCAAGCTCCTCTTGGCTGAGAAACCAGGGACAAACATGTGAACAAGACCTGAATAATACCAGTAGTGAAAAGTTCTCTCCAAAGATCAAGAAAAGGAGGCCCAATCAGATGAGAGTGCAGAAAAATATGGTTCAGTCCACTTGCCTGAAATGGTTAACGGTCCAAGGCATTTCAGTTGTAGAATAGTTGGGTGCAACAGTAAAACATATGTGAGATGTGGGAAGTGCCAAATGTTCCTTTGTGTCTCCCAATAAAAATATCACAGTACTTCCTCAGATATCATAAATGAATTGACTTTTGTGAAATAGAAAGCCCAGTGCAATCACTGATCTACATTTTTTGATATTATTATATAAATAAGTTTTAATCTCCTGCTTACAAAACTTTCCGTTAACGCAAATGTTTTTCCACTTCTAGTTTTCGTTATTTCATTTGTTGTCTTTAATAATACCGTAATAACCTTGCTCTACACACTGGAATAAACATAATCAACATGATCAACATTTCACTGCGTATCAATTCACCATATTATCGATTCAAGTGCTCCATCCTTATGTGGTTTGTGACATTATGTTTATCTAAACCTCCACTCTGTCTCTAAATGTTTGAAGAATTTTTCAAGTTCAGGGTCAAATTTTGAGAATTTTGACCATAAGTGAAAGTTATGGCGTTATCACCCCCTTTGGGGCTTACCTTTCCCAGTTTTGATGATATTCCTCCCCATTCTCTATTCTTTGCAAGTACCCCTTTTTCGGTGACGAGAAACTGTTGCTGTGGTCAAGCGGGTGCTGTAAAAACAAAAGCTCAGGACAGAACAGTCACCAGTCATGTACTTCATTCAAAATTAGCATATATTGAACTTCATATTGATCCTCTGAGTGTAATGGTACATTTTAATTTGAATTTCTCAAAGCTAAACACAATATTTTACTTTATCTTACTCTTGTTCTTGTGCAGCACCACCCCTGTCGGTTCTATCTTACTTTTAAATTGCTGACTATTTCAAGAAAGCACCCAAAAGGCGGGGACCAGTGTTTATCATTACATATCTCTATTTTGCGTGTGACAAGTCTATCATTCCCCTGTTATTCATAGACCTCGGTAGAGGGTTTTGTTTTGTTTTGTTTTTTACCTCTATAAAAGTTAATTGACTCTCTACAGTAACCCACTATGGTTAATAATAACATGTTCAGTCATGAGTGGAATCAAACCTTTTCTTCACTTTAGCATTTAACATTCCCAACCATATAATATGATACATTAATCGAAATACAGCTACTAAAACATAATTTTCTTAATGTAAACATCAGTAACTCAAAATTAGCAACCAAAGGGTTAAGTCTGCAGTTCACACTCCTGTGCAGCTACAGCCTCCCCCCTTAGTCTCTGTCAACCTTCTGTTCTTGCAAAAACAAAACAAAGCAAGACAAAACATCCACCCTTCTTTTACAGGCTGGGCGAATTGTTTATGGACATTTACTAATCCTAAAGTCAGTACCGTTTTTGTCTCAGTATCAAGTCAGTTAAAACTTTTAGTCGTCAGTCCATCACAGTCCAGTCACATGCATACATCCACACACATTCATTCCAGATATTGCTGATAATGGGGTCTCACGCGCAACCTATCCGAGCCTCCATCACCAGCAAGATGACGTCATCATTTTAAAGGAAACAGTTCCTTGTTTGTTATTTTTTCTTTGGACTGGATTGACTCGCTGCAATCCTTTTAGGCTCAGGACTTCTCATTCGATCAGTGTCCCATGTAAGTGAATTTCTCCCCAGCCCATTATAATCATGGAGAAAAACACTTTGCCACTGTTTTCAGTAAGAATATTTTATAGCGCTTTAAAGTTCAATCTCTCAGACCTGGATTAAGGAGCCGATTTGTTAAATCAGGAGCTCACAAAATACCAAAAATATCACCACCGGTGGATCACACCTCTCAGACGTTCTTATCTCAGTGCACTGTAACGAAAGCAAAAACAAACGTAACCAATAAAACACTCATATAATAACAGATACTGGGGCCCATTGCAAACATGTTCAAACATAAAACCATCCTTCTCTCTCTTACAGAAGGAAAACAATCCAAACCTCACTGATAGAATCATCCTAGTGTCAAACAAAACCCAAAGATCAACCAAAACTCCACACACTATATTGTGTAGGCATACAGTTACCGAAACTCCTTTTCTGCACCAACGAAAACATGTTGGATTTACTTGACTCAATAGTGGACACTGGTTACACACAGACGCTTTGCTTTGGCAGAAACTTAAACAACTAAGTTAAATCAACACAACCTTTTCATATTCTCTCCGAAATAAAACTCACACCGTTCATTCATAATTTTCACTCTGTACCACTGCTCCTTGTTAGCAGTGTTGGGGAGTAACGGAATACATGTACCGCCGTTACGTATTTAAAATACAAAATATGAGTAACTGTATTCCGTTACAGTTACCGTTTAAAAAGGTGGTATTCAGAATACAGTTACTTTGTTGAAATAAATGGATTACACTGCGGTACTTTCCTGTTTCATTTTGTCGCGGGTCAGGACTGTTTGGGTTTTGTTTGACAGCTACGTGCTGTTGTTCCAGGCGGCAGCGTTACGGTTGCCATGGTTACAGGGCGACGCTCTCTCTCTGCGTGTTTCCTGGGTGAGAGAGCGCCTTTTCGTTGTTGTTGTTGTTGTGCTAAGCTAACAGGCAGAATGCTACAAGCATAGCTCTAAAGAATGTAGCATCATGGGCAGTGTAGTCCGTGCTGCAGGGAGAATGGACTGCCATACACGTTATGGGTCTGTGAGCGCGAGGAGGGAGAAAAAGGGGAGTGGAAAGGTACGAGCTGTCATCGAGGAAAAACGGGAGCTGGAAGCATGTAAATATAATAATAACCACTGCAGCCAAGAAGAGAGCCTGACGAGCCCAGTTGTAAGTAAGCTATTAAGACTCGACTGTACACCGTGTTCGTGTTTTCCTCCGAAACAATAAGTTCTGTTGGAGCAGCCTTTCAACGCCTCTCTCTGTCTCTCGCAAGCAAAGTTGACCCACACAACAAAGTAAAGCTATTTTTCGGCTACGAGCCGACAGGGACCCCGCCGTATTAGTCAGAGGTGCCTTTACTACAGTTCGGAGTCGCGGACCTTCAGTAATAGTAATAAATCACACAGCAATAGTACATTCACGTTGTTGTAAAAAGCATGATAATATATTAAGTAATCCAAAGTATTCAGAATACGTTACTGTCATTGAGTAACGTAACGGAATACGTTACATAATACATTTTGGGGCATGTATTCTGTATTCTGTAATGGAATACATTTTAAAAGTAACCTTCCCAACACTGCTTGTTAGGCTGTGTGAAGCACAGTAAACAATTCAGTGGAGGCCTTGAGCCATAAACAGACATCACGCACACACATTATTTTCATTACCAAACTGCAATAGACCTTGTCCCCTAAATCTACAAATGCCCTCTGGGTGACATGAAATGCATTTAACCAATAAATAATTGATGGGTTCTTGTTGTTATAACAGACTCCGTATTTGAATGTTAGTGTGCAGCATTTGTTAGTAAAGCATTCTTCATTGCATCAGCGTGTGTGTGTGTATCACTTCTCAGTGAATTGAATCAGCATTTCGATTTGTGCATGTGTGTGTGTCATTTCCCCCTCAATCGACGAATGCGTATGTGTGTTTGTGTGGGTGTTTGTGTTCATCACTTTCCTGTTGTGGTGTTCTGGGTAAACCACGGCCTAAAGCGTGCCCTTGGGTCCTGCCCTCCTCCATTTCAGTCTGTTTACATCCATCGGTTCTGCTGCTCAAAGTTCTGTCCCTACTGGTTCTGGCCCCAATTGGGGCAGTCCTTTTCTCCAGTGTCCTGTATCTTCTCCTTGTTCCACTCCTCCTTAACTTGACCCTTTTTCTTCTGTAGCTCCGTCAGGGTTTTGATACGCAGCTCAACCGTCTGGATGTCCGTGCCAAGCTTCAGTCTACGCTGTTGCTCCAGCTCTTCCTCTGTCTCTCCCAGCTAGGTCAAGATTTTGTTCATGTCAGAGTTCAGCTGCTGCCACTGCTGCTCGTTCTGCTTTTTTTCTCATCTCCTTGCTGAGGTCCTGAGCCTGCCGGAGCTTCCAGCGCTCAATCACTCTTGAAGTCTGGGACTCTGAGCTGCTGGGATCTGCTAGTCGCCCATCAGTCACAGATATCCCATGTATGAGGAGTCCGTTTCTGTGCTTGCCAGAAGTGCGGCTGCTGTCCGTTTGTTGCAGGTGGAAACAGCTGACATCCAGAGGGTGTATATGAGAGTCTGCAGCAGCAACCTCCCCAGTGGAAGACCTCAGTGTTTGTTCTGTTAGTTTAACAAAGGCCTCAGGGCTCTCTGGGATCACTACATCTGACAAGCCTGAGGCAGGGCGCCGAAGGAAGTCTCCCTCCTCACTCTGGTGCTCTCTGGGATCCCCACTTGCACTTTCAAGCCCACGGCTCAGGTCGTAGTCGTGGTCCCATTCCAGGGGAATGGAGTCCATGTTTGCTGGGGTGTCTCGGCTCGAGCGTTCAGTCCGGCTCTGGGCAGCCAAGGAAGCTGAGCGACCGGAGGACGGCAGAGGCGACAGGAAGCCATCCCCCTAACGTTCACTCCACAGCAGACTGGACAAATCACAATGCTCATCTGGCTCCAGCAAGCTCCGGCCTGATTTCAAGTCCTGTGTCTGGGACTCCAAGCCTGATGGGTTCGATTATCAGCCAGCTCCTCTTGAGCCATGCTCAGTCTCTGCTCTGATGCCTTGAGCTCTTACTGAGGGCAGAAACCTCAGAGTCTTTTCCATACACATCAGATTGAAGTCCATTGATGTTTCCCTTGCTTTGCTCCACGGCCTTCTGCAGCTCTGCTGTTCGAGTCTTCTTAGAGGTCAGCTCCTGGCCGAGCCCCGACACCTGTGCCTTCAGCTTATTTTCTCCTGGTGCTTTTGTCCATTCTGAGGTGCCTCCTGACCTCAGTTACTCCTCCTGTCTCTGGCACGCCCTTTTTACTGCCCGATGATCAGTGTTGGTCCGTCACTGTCCTGCACAGCTTTGATGCAGAGTGGTTAAGGTCAGCATTGTCTTTCTCGGCCTCATTTTTCCTCCGGGCTTAATGGGCGTCTCCTCACAGCTCTGTCAGCTGAAGCTGTCTGGAAATCTCCCCCGTGTAGTGAAACGGGCCTTGGATTTAACGCTCTCCGTCTCCGCTGCATAAGATCGTTTTCCTGCAGCGCTGTTGACATCTTCAAGTTGTTGTTGTGGGTCCAGCTGCTATAGCATTTGGTCAGGGTCACATCAAAGATGGTGGAGGAGAGAGCAAAGATGGTAGGGAGGGGGAGCAGGAGTCCAGGGTCAGCCTCGGCTTTCTGGGCCAACAAAGCAGCCTGTAATCAAACATAAAGAGAAAAAACAAAACAAAAACAAAACAAAACAGAACGAAAATAATGATGTTGTGTTGGCTGTGTCATTCAGAGAGGGGAGAAACACCGGGGCCAGGCCCTGTGTCAGCCTTCTCTCCCCCTTTTTTTGTTTTTTCTCACCATATAATCCTCTCATAACCCACCAAGCTGACAGGACAACACAGGTACATGTTAAAATTCTTAAGATTTTGTTTAAAAGTTCAAAAATTGAATTTTTTTTCATTCAGTAATCACTTGTATTAATCAATCAGCAGAAAACATGTCACAATTTGACTTTCCTAACCACTAAATTTGTCGTGCCTTCACTGGTTGGTCATACCAGTGTCTTCTTTTTTTTTTTTTTTTTTTTTGAAGTTAAATTGTTGTCCTGCAACCCAGAGAGTTTATTTGTTAGTAGTGGATAACTTTATTGTTTAACGGCGGGTGTATGTTAAGTTTCACTGCTTTAAACTTGCTGGAAAATCTTCACGTGTTCATGGGTGTAAGCTGTTTCTTCATTGCGTGTATGTTAGAGCTGGGCGATAGAACGATAACGATATGTATCGCGATATAACTTTTACTCGATAGAGAAATTAAGCTATCGCGATAGACCTCGCCGCTCTTGTCCTCAAAAAAAAAAAAAAAAGGTCAGCCAATCCAAATTAAGTAGCGCAGAGCCGAACCAATCACAGCCGCAGCGTCACGTCGGGTGACTTGTTACGTACAGCACAAGTGCCAAGCCGCACGTGTGTTTGTTTGGGAAGCAGCCAGCGGGTAATGGAGCCAGCGCGTAATGGAGGAAATGAGTGTGCCGACTAGAAAAATCAACCGAGCGTGACCGAAGAGAAAACAGACGATAGTTCCAACGCCGGAGAGATTGTCGAACGGAAGAGCCATAGAAGTTCCGTAGTGTGAAGGTATTTCGGCTATTTCAAGTCTGACAAAAAACAGAGTAGCGTGCACTGTAAATGTGCCGAAAGGAAGTCTGGAAATACAATAAACTGGTGCATGCGTCACACTGTGCGCCACGTTATTGTTTCGGTGAAATGAATTTCTACAATACTGTTAATTCTACTCTCTGCAGTGTTTAAATGCTTACATATACACACAGTTACTGTCCCTCCACACATACGACTCGGTTCTGCTTCTATGCCCCAGCTTTGTTTACTTTTTCCCACCGAGGCTTCTAGACTTCTGATTGGCCAACATTTCGGCACGGTTAGGAATCTAGCGCCACCTGCTGCTTTGGCATGTTCATAGCAGCGTTTTCCTTCATTTCTGCCTTTATGTGTGGACGGGATTATTTTTTAAAACGAAAACGGAAAATCTCCGTTTTCAAAAATACCCGTGTACGTGTGGACGTAGCCTCAGTCTCTGACTGGAAGCGCTGATTCGTCATTCGGCTTTTGTCAGACTAAAGTAACTGTTAAAACTGTTTGAAAAGCTCAGCTATACAACAAGGAGAGATTGAGAACTTCCTTTTAGTTCTCAGTTTATTTGATATTGACAAAAGTTAGTCAGTTTTGTCTGTTCTTCTGTAAAACAAACTAAGATTTATTTTTAGAATTAATATTTTGTTTCTAAGTGGAATTGACAATTTAGTCTGTTTTGTTTGTTCTATTTTGAAACTTAAACGCTTTAGCGGCTGCCTTTTGTGTAGTTTGCAATATTTGCCTTTATTTATCTGAAAAAGTCTCATGTTCCTTAAGTACATCTACCCTGTTGAACTTATTATGGGAAATAAATATTTAAAAACAAGCTGCTGATTATTTCACATTTTACTTGTGAGCAACGGCACATTTAAATCTTACAAATATAGTTATTTGGCTTATATCGTGATAGATATCGTTATCGCCTGAAATGAAAAAAACATATCGTGATATGAAAAAATCTCATATCGCCCAGCTCTAGTGTATGTGCGTTTGTAGGTGGGTTAATTTAACCTTTTGTGTGCTCGTGGGGGGCAGTTGGTTCAGGCCCGTAGCCACCTGTATCAACACACTAAGAGATTTATTTAATATCATTTTCATCACAATCTTACTCTGCCGGCTGAAGTGCCGGCAGAGTAAGATTGTGATTAAGATTGTGATTAAGTTTAAGATTGTGATTAAGACCGGTTGAAGATTAAGATTAAGATTAAGATTAAGAAGTTAAGATTAAGATTAAGACCGGCTGAAGTGCCGGTCTTAATCAAGCACAATTTGTCTCTTCTATATCTAAACCCAGCCAAACATCAAACATTCAGCATAGTCATTCAAAACCTTATTTGTAATATTATAATCAGCAAAATCAGCGTTTTAATTACAGGCATGTATCATTGTTTGCAAATCATAATTATAAAACTCAAAAACACACTAAACAGGAAGCAAAAATCCTCTGTGCGCCTCACAGCTCATTTGCATGTTCACACACAGTCTAAAAATAGCTCGCAGCGCTGCAGTGCGCTGTCGTCACACACAGGGTCAGACAAAACTCAGGCAAGACTCTATTATTTTATATTACAAAGACGTCTTATATTTACAACCACTGACAGGCCTGACAGATTCAGCACCTAACAAATTTCAAAAAATTTTACCATAACGGGTCTCACCGAAGAAAGATAACTTTTTTGTAATCAATTAACCAGTATCTGTTTCCTCCAGAACAGCCTATGGCCTGATTTCTAAAATCCCTAACTCAATTTAACTGTGTCCAAAAAAGCACATCACACCGTTTCCAACGGTGAGGAGACTCTAACTCCTAGCTTATTTCAGGATGCCCTGTACCCCACAGATAAGCCAAACTGAACTATCCCTGTTCGCCGACAGGTCAAAGCCGCGCGTCCACGGCCAGGAGGGAGCGTAACCTCCGGGCTATGCGCTTCTTAGAAACTTCCGGTGCCGTCCTATAATAATTTGTAACAATTTGAAACAACAGTCAACACCTTAAAACAAGAGTGTGACTAAGGCAAGTGCCTAGAGATGATCACACAGGACCACACTTATAACCAATTTGGACTTTAACCAACAACATGACCAATTCCCTACCAAACTACTTGAGCCTTTAACTCAATTCCTTGGGACTCTAACCCAGCATTTCTTTCATACTTTTTCAACTTCATTAAATACTCTTAACCGACTTTAACTGCATAACACACGCGGATCCTCATCAAAATCAAAACAGACCCTCTACCAGTAATTTCAGTGAGTAGACTTTAATTTAGTCATATCCAATTTGGCACACTTTGAAAAAATTCAACAGGTAGTGCCTTACCTTTAGATAAGCCGGCTTATGCCCACTCACGTCAGACCACTGGCTTGTGCCTGTCCGTTCGACAACCTCGGACCGTCCAAACCTTTAAATTCCACCCCAATACCACAGGACGAGCCCCCAAGATGTTATGGTTCAAAATATTGGGGATGGAGACAAGAGAAAAACCACAATAATAACACTGGTCCGGCCGGGTTGAGTCAAACGGTGATTTTAATGGTCACACACGTGGGAGATGGAAACTGAATGCAGACAGCATCAGATCTCAAAATGGTGGAGGATTACTCAAACTCTTATAGCCTCTGGTGCACCCACCTTATCATAAAAGTTTAAACATTCACATGCTTTTCTCTCACACGGCGCCTAAGCTACAACCTTGGCTCCCCGTTTATCTGCTCCTGCTGAGATGGGGCAGAAAACTCCAGCATGCTCTGTTCTCTTCTAATCAGACAAATAAGGCGATGACTTTCTGCAAACAGTATTTCTTATAACATCATAAAACAATATCATTCATCCACAATAAATCAGCAGTCTAATGTAATGCAAATCAGTTTAACGAATGCAATAGTTATCAGCTTCTTCTAATTCAGGAGAATAATGCAAACTAAAACTACATAATAATTCACAATCTTTAGTTAGGGGTATAACAGCGCATAAAATAATATTATAATCTAACAAGCGCTACAACCACTCAAAGTCCCTTAGTCAAGGTTGACCTATAGGACGTCACTGCCATCAGGGTAGAAATGTTTTACTACAGGATAAAGGATCACTAGACCCAAACCATGGCAGTAAAATCCAGTCCACAAGATTCCTTATGGATTTCACATAATGTGTCATGTTTGTAGATTAGTAAAGAGAACCCTGAGCCTGGTTCTGCTGAAGGTTTCTTCCTGTTAAAAGGGAGTTTTTCCTTCCCACTGTCATGAAAGTGCTGCTCACAGGGGGTCATATGATTGTTGGGTTTTCCTCCCTATTAGGGTCTTTAACTTACATAAACCGCCTTGGGGCGACTGTTGTGGTTTTGCACTGTATAAATAAAACTTAATTGAATATTTGTATCTGATGTCTCATCTATGAAAATCCAATGTTATGACTGTTTGTCTTTTATTTTGTGAGGATATCTGTTAACTATCTACCTTTCCAACCACAATCATGGATAATGTTAATGCACAAAAAGGGCTCTGTGGGGGGCTCGGCTGCAGCAGTGGAGCAGAGGAGGCTGGGCCCTGAGATTTCACCTTTTCTAACGTTGATGTTAATTGTGAAGGTCATGAAGGGTGAAACTGATCTAACGATTAACTGTGACACACATCCACACAGAGGGTCAGATCACGTCTTCACGTCTGTGTTTCTTTTATTCACACACACATACAACCTAGCTTGAATTACCACCTTTAAGCTGCACACCACTAAAGTTTAAGCTCGTTCCTTCTATTTCACAACTACACCTTGGTATCCAACAGCATCGCTAAATGCAAGGGTCAGTCCGACTACAAAGAAGCAGTGGGTCAACACACAAACACTCACCTTTAATTCTTTCAGTGGGATACAGTACAAACAGTCAGAGCAGCAGCAGCTCTGAGGCAGTGTAACATCAGGTAAACAAACAGTGTACTACGCAGACGAGAGTTTGGCCCGGGCAGTTTTCACTGGCAGCAGCGTGTTCCTGCTGCTCTGTTTGCACGGCTGGCGTGTTGTCCTTCAGCTGCTGCAGGTTGAAAAGCCCACAGAAGTCACAATTGTTTCTTGACTCCTTACCAGTAAACTTGTACCAGCTTTCCCAGAGCCATCTTATTTACAGAGGACGACCCCGGCTGCAAGCTAAAGAATCATTTTGTGCAACGGCAACTCATTACTACCAGCTAGGAAACAATCTTTAGAGATGCTGCAGTGAAAACGCAGTTTTCAGTTAGATGTCGCTTGACAATAGTTCCAAAGGCACATTAATCCCATTAAAAGGCACGTTACAATGTTATATACAACGTGAAGCACTGTGAGGCGACTTTATGATTTGATGCTGTATAGATAAACTCAGTTAATACTTTGGATTCTTTCATTTAAATGGAAACACAATGAGCTGTTTTTTTTCTGTGCTGTGTCCAGGTTCACTTTGAATATCAGCTGTGTTTCCATTTGAAGGGCTGAAAATATTGTTCAAATGAAGTTCGATTTGAAGACGTAAGCGGCGGTATGGACACGACAGGTGACATTACGGTAGCCGTGCTGTGCGGGGAGGACGAGGAGCTGCGTTCCATGCTGGCAGCAGGAGGACAACCTGCCCAAACTCCCCGTTTGTGTACATTAAGGACAGGGCCGAGTTTCCCCGCCTGTCTCAGTCTGCTGCCACAGTGACGACCGTCGCTTTAGGCTCTGACGTGTTTACATACAGCTTCTTTAGCACCGTAGAAATGACACATTTGTTATCTGGAGCGATGAACACAGAAAGAACTGTTTCCTCCTCATCACCCAGCTCCGCCCCCTAAAGCTAGTCTATCTTCACATTGTCTGAGTTGGAGGTTGTGACTAAACTAGTACCACAGTCAGTGATATAGTTCAGAAAGGATGCTGGGAGAAGACCTCGTACTGGTATACTTCCCACAATGATAAGGAGAGAATCATACAGTGACCATAAGTTGACCTTTGACATCAATGATTGGATAAAAGTAATCAGGTTATGTTGATGTACTGCGGCGAGCAGCGAGCTTTGTGTAGCACCAATAAAAGCGTGACCTTTGGTAACAGTGGCTGATGCTGAGGTGAGAGGTTACAGCGAAGGCTTCAGGGTCTGGGTGCCTTACAGGACTGGCAGCAGGCTTTCCTGTAGTACCAGTGGGAACACAGCTTCACCTTGAGAACCAGGGCGCAGTTGGCTGTTGCTTTGTCCTGGCAGAAGTCTGCTCCTTGTGATGCTGCAGGATAAACACACACATAACAAAGCTCCTGTTAGAAAGTCATCGTCTCACGGCGGCATCGTCTGCTCTTGGAGTTTTTATACCTGGTGCTTCTGTCGGACAGCTCTGGATTTCACAGCTCTGCTTGGTTTCTGGCTTGAGGGCAGAGTCGCAGCTGTGACCCCTCGTTACCAGCTCCTCCCCTTGGTAACACTTGACCTCTCGAACCTGGACGCCACGCCCACAGGTCTTGCTGCACTGAGTGAACAAGAGGTCAAACTTGCCAATTGTAGTTTGTTGAGGAAAGTTTGAAAAATGTGAGACGGCTGTGATTGTGTGCTGGGTGGCTGATGACAGGCGTCGCTACCTGAGACCAGGATGTGGTGAACCACTTGGAGCAGGGTCTCTGGAAGCAGGATGAGCTCATCTGCGGTTTGTTGGTTTGGTTACAGCTGCTGTCTGGAAACTCTTTGAACACTCCTCCTTCCAGGCCAGCACACACCACCTGACGCTGTTGCACACCGCGGCCACAGGTAGCGTTACACTGAAACACAGACGCAAAACTAAAGAGTGCACGATCCTTATATAGCGTTAAAATATGATGTCTTCACTGTGCCACAGTCACCTGTTGCCACTCCTGCTCAACCCAGTGTGGAGCACAGTCTCTGTCACCGCAGGGATAGATGGCCAACGGGCGTAACGGCTGGTCACACTGCCCGTCTGACATCACAAGTCCGCCTGACGAACGGCAGGTCACAGAACGCACCATCCTGCCCTCCCCGCACTCACCTGAGCACTGACACGATGCAGAGACATTTTCATGCAAAATACATTTACACGCTGCACAAAAGCTGCTCATAACCTCCACCTCTGAAAACTACAACACTGCAAAATCGAGTCAGATTAATCTGCTGTTTATCCCACTGTAATCCACTGGTTTTCAGCCCAGTAACTGACAGCCGCCGTTCCACTGGGACCATTTCAGGAGAGGCTGAAGCAAAGAGATGGATCGACTGAAGGCCCAAAGGCTTCAAATGCTCTGTGTAGTTCTTTGTCGCTCTATATAAAACCTATTTTACCCTGTTAAACTCTTTTATCTTCGGCATTTTTCGTAGAATAATAAAAAAAACATTGCAAACTCTGTGTTTTTGTGCTAATAACGAATAATCTTAATATGCAGTTTCAAAGTGGTTCTTTGCTAAGCTGTCTGCACACTGCACACACAGCCCAGAGTTGGGCATGAAGCAGTGTTTAGTGGCTTAACAACAAAAACATTCAGGTTCAAGTAAACGAGTGAAAAAGCAGCGAGTGTCCACAGACGCTCATAAAGCCTGGAAAACTTTAAAAACGACAAGAAAATCAAAAGATAAAGACCCGAGTGACTCGAGACTGGTTTGTTACCATAGTGACGTATCTGGTGATACCTCTCACAGACACACTGTCAGGTCATCAAAATGACCAAACTTTACAGTTTCAGGCTTGGAAACAGTGATTGACAGTGTCAGTGTGTGGTGGGTACAGTAAAGGGCTGAACTCACAGGTCCCCAATCAGAAACGCTCCATCGTCTGTCACAAGGTGGGCCTTCACATTCCTGGCTCTCTATTGGCCGAGAGGTCTCGTTACATAGTTTCCTCTCCATAGAGCAACGAACCTCTCGAGTGCGGATGCCCCGAGAGCCACAGCGTGCTGAGCACTGACACACGGAGGGAGAAACGATGAATGACAGCTGGTGTGATGAAGCATGACAATATTCACGTGTCCTCCTGACGGGAGACAAAATCTCAAAAAGGTGAATCATGGAAAGTTTCTTCTTGCTTGGTAACACGTAAGAACATGTAAGAAGTTTGCAGTGAACCAACATTAAACGAGAACTGGTTGTTATGAAAGTTAGACGCTGCTGTAGCACAAACCTCCGACCACTCCGACACCTCCCACTGGGGTCCGCAGCTTTGGCCGTGGCACACCTTCCTATTGGCTGGTTTGTGGAGATCATGTGACAGACAGAGCGAATCGTAGACAGAGGAGTCGAACCCAGGAGACAGCATCTTCCAGCAACGCACGATACGATACTGCACGCCCTCGCCACACGTCCGAGAGCACGCGCTCCAACCACTCGTCTCCCATCTGAGAACAAAGTGGAGTAGTTATCACAGGTCCGTAAAACATCTCCACACATGTAATGAATCACTCTCCTGGATTTGTGCTGGACTTCTGTTTAATTCCCTGGTGGGGCATCCATCCACGGTGGTGACCCCGTGTGATGCATTATGCAGACGGCTTCAGGTGTAACCCAAACTATGGCAGTAAATCAAAGCTATCCCCAAATATTCACTCTTACAGTCCTGGAATCATTTCCAACGTTTGTCAAAAACATTCAACTACAGTGGAACCCCGACTTACGAAGACCCCATTTAACGAGAAATTCAAGTTACGAAGGCACTTAACGGCAATATTTCTGCCCGTGTTGAGGCAAAATGCCCGTGTAACGAAATCCGCTGGCTCTGATTGGCTGAGCCCAGAATGCCTACAATGCCCACGATGCCTTCCGAATCATGTGACAACCCCCTTGGCTTTCGTACTTGCGCTTCGCTGTTCCACTTGAACGACGTATTGTTGTTGCCGTTAGCAACTAGCCTGTAGCCTACCGTTCACTCAAAAGGCGCGATGGCTGCTTCGACTTACGAAAGACCCTCGGGAACGAATTAATTTCGTAAGTCGGGGTTCCACTGTATATGCATACGATAACATTTTTAACTAAAATATTTATAATAATATTATAAATAGGCAGTAAAACATGAGGTCTGATAAATCAGCTCCAGATTATTGAGAATAAAAAGAAATCCACAGATATTTAGCAGCTAATGCAGTAACACAATTAGGCCAGATGTTTGTAGGAAATCTGGGTGATGCTGTAAATTTATAGATACAGTTATACAGTGGGGCAAAAAAGTATTTAGCCAGCCACCGATTGTGCAAGTTCCCCCACCTAAAATGAGGACAGAGGTCAGTAATTTGCACCAGAGGTACACTTCAACTGTGAGAGACAGAATGTGAAACAAAAATCCATGAATCCACATGGTAGGATTTGTAAAGAATTTATTCGTAAATCAGGGTGGAAAATAAGTATTTGGTCAATAACAAAAATACAACTCAATACTTTGTAACATAACCTTTGTTGGCAATAACAGAGGTCAAACGTTTACTATAGGTCTTTACCAGGTTTGCACACACAGTAGCTGGTATTTTGGCCCATTCCTCCATGCAGATCTTCTCGAGAGCAGTGATGTTTTGGGGCTGTCGCCGAGCAACACGGACTTTCAACTCCCGCCACAGATTTTCTATGGGGTTGAGGTCTGGAGACTGGCTAGGCCACTCCAGGACTTTCAAATGCTTCTTACGGAGCCACTCCTTTGTTGCCCGGGCGGTGTGTTTTGGATCATTGTCATGTTGGAAGACCCAGCCTCGTTTCATCTTCAAAGTTCTCACTGATGGAAGGAGGTTTTGGCTCAAAATCTCACGATACATGGCCCCATTCATTCTGTCCTTAACACGGATCAGTCGTCCTGTCCCCTTGGCAGAAAAACAGCCCCATAGCATGATGTTTCCACCCCCATGCTTCACAGTAGGTATGGTGTTCTTGGGATGCAACTCAGTATTCTTCTTCCTCCAAACACGACGAGTTGAGTTTATACCAAAAAGTTCTACTTTGGTTTCATCTGACCACATGACATTCTCCCAATCCTCTGCTGTATCATCCATGTGCTCTCTGGCAAACTTCAGACGGGCCTGGACATGCACTGGCTTCAGCAGCTGAACACGTCTGGCACTGCGGGATTTGATTCCCTGCCGTTGTAGTGTGTTACTGATGGTGACCTTTGTTACTTTGGTCCCAGCTCTCTGCAGGTCATTCACCAGGTCCCCCCGTGTGGTTCTGGGATCTTTGCTCACCGTTCTCATGATCATTTTGACCCCACGGGATGAGATCTTGCGTGGAGCCCCAGATCGAGGGAGATTATCAGTGGTCTTGTATGTCTTCCATTTTCAAATCAAATCAAATCAAATCACTTTTATTGTCACATCACATGTGCAGGCACACTGGCACAGCACATGCGAGTGAAATTCTTGTGTGCGAGCCCCACAAGTAACAGAGATGTGCAAACACAACAACACAAACGAGCAAAATACAAGAATGGCCAACCTGAAACTAATAAATATATGTACAATATATAATAGTGTATGCATTTCTGGATGTGTATACTAAATATTTTCCTACGTGTGTGTGTGTGTGTGTGTGTGTGTGTGTGTGTGTGTGTGTGTGTGTGTGTGTGTGTGTGTACACATTTTTACAAATTAAATAGAGTAAACAATAAATAAAATATATAAAATAAAATATACAGAGTGAGACATGTGCAAAACAGTGGCGTTACTGTACAGTATGGAGTGCATAATGTTGAAGTTCCAGTAGTGAAGCTGAGGTGTCTATGACGTGTTCAGCAGTCTGATGGCCTGATGGAAGAAGCTGTCTCTCAGTCTGCTGGTACGGGACCGGATGCTGCAGAACCTCCTTCCTGATGGAAGCAGTCTGAACAGTTTATGGCTGGGGTGACTGGAGTCCTTGATGATCCTCCCCGCTTTCCTCAGGCAGCGCTTCCTGTAGATGTCTTGGAGGGAGGGAAGCTCACCTCCAATTATCCGTTCAGAGCACCGCACTACTCGCTGGAGAGCTTTGCAGTTGTAGGCGGTGCTGTTGCCATACCAGGTGGTGATGCATCCAGTGAGGATGCTCTCAATGGCACAGTGATAGAAGGTCCTGAGGATGCGGGGGCTCATGCCGAATCTTTTCAGTCTCCTGAGAAAGAAGAGGCGCTGCTGCGCCTTCTTCACTGTTTTGTTTGTGTGTACTGACCACGTAAGATCCTCAGCCAGATGTACACCAAGGAAGCGGAAGCTGCTCACTCTCTCCACAGCAGCGCCGTTGATGGTGATGGGGGTGTGTACTTCTCTGCACCTCCGGAAGTCCACTATCAACTCCTTTGTCTTTGCGACGTTGAGGGTGAGATGGTTGTCTTGACACCAGTGGGTCAGGGCGCTGACCTCCTCCCTGTAAGCCGTCTCATCACCGTTGGTGATAAGACCCACCACTGTAGTGTCGTCCGCAAACTTCACAATGATGTTGGAGCTGTTAGTGGCTGTGCAGTCGTAGGTGTAGAGTGAGTACAGGAGAGGGCTCAGTACACACCCCTGTGGAGCACCAGTGTTCAGTGTGATGGGGGATGAGGTGATGCTGCCCAGTCTGACCACCTGGCGTCTGTCAGACAGGAAGCTAAGGATCCAGCTGCAGAGGGAGCTGCTCAGTCCTAGATCCTGCAGTTTCCTGTCCAGCTTCGAGGGAACGATGGTATTGAATGCTGAGCTGTAATCTACAAACAGCATTCTCACATACGTGTCTCTCTTCTCCAGGTGTGACAGGGCAGTGTGTAGTGTCAGGGCTATGGCATCATCAGTGGACCTGTTGTGGCGGTATGCAAACTGTAGAGGGTCCAGTGAGTCGGGTAGTGCAGAGCAGATGAAGTCCCTGACCAGCTTCTCGAAGCATTTGCTTACGATGGGGGTCAGGGCTACAGGTCGCCAGTCGTTCAATGAGGAGATGGTGGAGGATTTGGGTACAGGGACGATGGTGGCCATTTTGAAGCAGGCTGGGACTACAGACAGAGAGAGGGAAAGGTTGAAGATGTGCGTGAACACTCCAGCCAGCTGAGCCGCGCATGACCTGAGGACGCGGCCGGGAATCCCGTCCGGACCAGTAGCTTTGCGTGCGTTCACCTTCCTGAAGCACTTCCGCACATCCTCCTCAGACACAGTGTGCGCACTGACGTCATCCGCGGTGCGCACACTGTCCGGTCTCATGGTGTTCGCTGTGTCGAACCTAGCGTAGAATACGTTTAGATCCTCACACAGAGAGGCCGTGGTCTGCGGTGTGCTGGTTTTCCCTCTAAAGTCTGTGATCGTGTTTAGTCCCTGCCACATACTCCGAGGGTTGTCAAACTGTTGCTCCACCCTGTCGCTGTACTCACGTTTGGCTGCTTTGATAGTCTTCCGGAGTTGGTAATGTGCGTGTTTGTAGTCCGATGTGTTCGCGGAGGCAAAGGCGGTGTTCCGTGCCGCCAGTGCCGCGCGAACATCTCCGTTAATCCAGGGTTTTTGATTTGGGAAGGATTTAACTGTTCTGGATGGGACGACATCTTCCACGCATTTCCTGATAAATCCGCAGACTGAGTCTGTGTATTCATCAATGTCTCTGGCGGCCACGTGAAACATTTCCCAGTCCGCGTGATCAAAACAGTCCCGCAGCGCAGACTCCGATTGGTCCGTCCAACAGTGCACCGCCCTCCGGGTTGGAGCTTCCTGTTTCAGCTTCTGCCTGTAGGCGGGCAGGAGCAGGATGGAGCAGTGATCTGATTGGCCGAATGGGGCGCGGGGGAGGGCTTTGTACGCATCCCGGAAAGAGGTGTAACAGTGGTCGAGTAGCCGGTTTCCACGTGTGTTAAAAAGGATGTGTTGATGGAGTTTTGGTGAGACTTTCTTCAGGTTTCCCTTATTAAAGTCTCCGGCTGTGATAAACGCTGCCTCTGGGTGTGCGGTTTCCTCGCTGCTGATCGCGCTGTACAGTTCCCTGAGTGCACGGTCAGTGTCGGCTTGTGGGGGTATGTAAACAGCCGTAATAATCACTGCTGTAAATTCCCTCGGTAGCCAGAATGGCCGGCACTTAATCATCAGGTACTCCAGGTCCGGTGAGCAGAAGGATTTGACCGGGTGCACGTTCGCATAATCACACCAGCTGTTGTTGATCATGAAACACACACCACCGCCTCTGCTTTTCCCAGTAAGATCCTGTGACCTGTCCGCGCGGTGCACAGAGAACCCCGGCAGTTGTATTGCGGAGTCCGGTACTTTGTCCGATAGCCAGGTTTCTGTGAGGCAGATCACGCAGCAGTCCCGCATCTCTCGCTGGAATGAGATCCGTGCCCGAAGCTCGCACAGCTTGTTCTCCAGAGACTGCACATTAGCCAGTAATAAACTGGGTAACGGTGGTCTGTAAGTGCGCCGTCTCAGTCGAACCAGAACGCCAGATCTTCTCCCTCTGCGTCGGCGTTTGCGGCCTCCAGGGCCAGAGAACAAAGGCGTCTCAGGTGAGGTGAATGGGGGGTCTGCAAACGGAGCGTCCGTGTTGCAAAACTTGAACTCCGGAAAGTTATAAGAAAGACCGTCTTTTATGTCCAGTAAGGTTTGTCGGTCGTACACAAGGAGACAAGTGCTGCTCGTGAAAAAATAAAGGAAAAGTAAAATTAAACACAGAAGAAAGCCGTTGCTTGGGGGAGCTCGCGATGAGGCTGCCATACTCGGCGCCATCTTGTCTCATCATTTTCTGATGATTGCTCCCACAGTTGATTTTTTCACACCAAGCTGCTTGCCTATTGTAGATTCACTCTTCCCAGTCTGGTGCAGGTCTACAATACTTTTCCTGGTGTCCTTCGAAAGCTCTTTGGTCTTGGCCATGGCGGAGTTTGGAGTCTGACTGTTTGAGGCTGTGGACAGGTGTCTTTTATACAGATGATGAGTTCAAACAGGTGCCATTCATACAGGTAACGAGTGGGGGACAGAAAAGCTTCTTACAGAAGACGTTACAGGTCTGTGAGAGCCAGAGATTTTCCATGTTTGAGGTGACCAAATACTTATTTTCCACCCTGATTTACCAATAAATTCTTTACAAATCCTACCATGTGGATTCATGGATTTTTTTTTTCACATTCTGTCTCTCACAGTTGAAGTGTACCTCTGGTGCAAATTACTGACCTCTGTCATCATTTTAAGTGGGGGAACTTGCACAATCGGTGGCTGACTAAATACTTTTTTGCCCCACTGTAGATGCAAAGGTCAGTTTTTAACAGTTTATTTGATTTATTTGATAAAAATGGCACGTTTGGTTCGTCCCAGTGTGAACTCCAAGTCTCCAGGTCCTAAAAGTAGCATCTGACTTCAGAGTATGTCAGCATCATCTGAAATCAGGCATAGTGTTAGTTCAGCCATGACATGGAGATCCATCCCTGCAGATCTCAGAGTCAGCCAGCATCAGTACTGTTCACCTGGGAAACGTGTGCTACGATCAAAGCTGCTTCTAACCCTGCTCCACCTCAGAGGTCCTGACTGAACATGATTGGTTTCTCCAGTTAACCAGCATTTCCATTCACACATAAAACTGTGTTAAACGTGGTGTGGATTTTGCAGTGAGTCTGAGGTGAAACAGTACCGTGGAGGACATTGCTTTCCAATGCAGAACTCTTGTGTGGGCTCCGGTCGGGTCAGAGAGTCACAATAACGGTCGTCAACTTCAGTGCCATCATACCGGACGCACAGGGCATATGTGCTGGTGATACCTGGGAACACAGTACATCTCAGAACTTCTCTCCTCTGAGCACTTTTACAACTTGCCTCGTGCACCCATTCATTTATGATTTTTCTATGGTTCTTCTGTGTAAGTGCTAATTATCTAATATTCACACACATTCATGCAAGACCCTGCTCCACCTGCTGAGCTACAGCCACCCCACCACACAGTGCTCACAGAGATGAACATCCTCCATGTCCTGGTCAAAAATGACTCCAAGGTTCCTCACAGCGTTACTGGAGGCCAAGGTAATGCCATCCAGAGTAAGAATCTGCTTAGATACCATATTTCTAAGCTTTTCAGGGCCGAGTACAATAACCTCAGTTTGATCTGAATTAAGAAGCAGAAAGTTAGCGGCCATCCAGGTCTTTATGTCTTTAAGACATTCCTGCAGTTTAACTCATTGGTGTGTGTTATCTGGCTTCATGGACAGATGGTGTTCAGAGCCATTTTTAGATTGCTCTGGTAGTTCTGTGCTGCTCTCCTGCTCTGTGCATCGTATGATTTCACCACAGACTGCAACACTACACAAAGCAGACATCAGCTCTTCTTTCAAGCTCACCTAAACAGGTCGATCACGTTTAGGCTGGGTCTCAGTTTGCAGCAGTCTCCCAGCACAAAGCCAGAGCATCACTGTGAGCCATTTTTACCATCACATTGTACTCTCCATCCTGAGTGCAGCTGTGACTGACACGATTATGTGGCAACACTGAAAATGCAGGTTTTTGGCCCCCCGGCCTGTTCACACCATTTCAGCCTGATTCAGTCAGGAAGAGCACGAAGCGTCAAACACAATGAAACGTTTCCACTGCAACTGTTGTTGACAAATTCACTTCTTCAGTATGGATTATTAAACAAGGAGTGTTAGTCAAAATCATATTTTTAGTTACAAAGTTACAACATAATACGGTTTGTCCAGTGTCAGAGCAGTACTGTAACATCGCATCACCAAGTCTAGACCTGCATCAGGAGTTCATCAGTCCCTCAGGGATAGCGAGTACAGTGTCACTATGATCACCTTCAGTTAAATGTAGAACAATCACTTTTACACTGTGCTTGAATCTGTGCTGATTTGCAGCAGCAGCCAATCACACAAATATCTGGTTTGGCTCTAACAGTATCAGGTGACAGCTTTGTGTTTACCTGTTGTACAGGTGGAACTGCATGGAGCATAAGCAGACACCTTCCAGCTATACAGGTCTCCCAGACTAATATGTGGCTCCACATCAAAGTTGTTGCTAGAAGGAAGCAGAAACACAGACAGGAGGCAGATTCATGAAACCCACCAATGTCACAATGACTTCACTGAACCTGAGGATCACGTGTTAAAGCCCAGACCAGTCTGCACACATCTGAACCCAGTGTGGTGATGAGATGAAGGACTGTATGTGAAGCAGTTCTTGTTATGATTACAGTACAAATGCAGAATAAGCTCTGAGGATCATGAGATGCTTCATCGTACCTCTCCGTGTCGGCTGCCTGGACCTCTGACACCTGCTGCAGCTCTACCAGGATGGCGGTGTGAGGACCACTGACTGTTTCTGAGGCCACAGAGTCCATGACTGTGACAACGTCCCTGTGCATTTGTGAGCTTGTGTCTGTGTCTGCAGCAGCAACTGACTGCTGCTCAGTGGGTGTGTGTGTGGCTGAGTGAGTGTTTGTCTCCTCCAGCAGCAGGTGGGGAGCATCTTCTGCTGCAGGATGAACCCTCTGATCACCTGTGAACAACAAATGATTTTTAAAATTACTTTCAAGGTTAAGGTTTCATTTTTTATTTGCTAATCTTCATATTATTAGGTGTCTTTTTCATAACTTGTATATAATCAAAGTCAAACTCTACAGTCCTGTTCTTGCGCTTTCCCTCACTTCCTTACAATTTGCTAGAAAAATGGGAAACGGCTACAGGGACAGCAAAAGACTGGGAAAGTTGGTGAACAGGTTAGTGGGAAACAGGTGTTTGTCATGAGCATCCCCAAACGGCTCAGTCGTTTTAAAGGATGGGGCGAGGTTCACCACTTTGTGAACATCTGTGTTGTGTTACACAACATCCCAACTTCACTGGAACTGTGGTTGTAGTATATTGGCCCAACACTGGTGCGTGAGTCCAGTGAGCTTTGGTGTGACCACAGGTCTTATTCACACCCTGAACTCTGAAGTTCAAGCAGCCTTCAGGAGGAGTTCTCCAGGTTCCTTTATTGGCAGTAGAAGCATCTCTGTTCAGGATCATTGTCTGAAAAATGAAGCTGCTCCCAGTCACACACATAGCTGATCAACATCAGACTGTATTATTCCGCGTTCACACCCTGTATTGTCCAAAGTATTCACTCACCCACCCATACTTGTATAAAGCACTTTGAGTGCTCAGATAGAGTAGAAGAGCGCTATATATGAACCAGTCCATTTACCAAATATTCTTCCAAACCAACTTCCTTCCAAGCCAAAGACTAGAACATATTGATGAAGGATATCATGTTTTTGGCTTCACCTGCACAACAGCTGTCGTTCCAAGGCAGGTCTCCCCACCAGGATCTGTTTCCCTGCGTCGGGAGCAGCGCTGGGCTCTCCAAATCACGGACAAACAGGATCCCACATTCTTGATTTTTAGTTCACAAACACTTCTTAAAACGACTAACTACTCCTGAAACTTTGGAGGTTTTAGCTCTTTATACAGTAAAGTTACAGGAGGATAAAAATAATTACCAAGCAAAATGTTTGTTAAAATAATCCTGTCTGTTACCACGTGAGAACAATAAATATAAATTTTCTGGTGTAACCCTCAAACTGAATGGTAATGTAACAACACTCGCTCCTTCCACGTCTAATATCTGTAACGGAGGCGGAATAACTGGATCCTCGCTCCGTGCCCAGTGAATGCTTGCCACGCAGGGGGAAGACGTTTGGTCAGTGACACCGACACAGTTTGTTCCCCCGGTTCAAATCACGGACAAACAGTATCCCACAGTCGTTCATGTTTTAAACACTCTGCACAGACATTTTTTTGAAAAATGTTGAATATTATTACACAGTAAAAACCTAAAAAACAACACAAAACAACTATACGTAAAATAATTAAAGATGGTTTGTTTTTCTTTTTTTAAAAGGAGGTAGCGGTTTATTTAATTGCAACCTGTAACCTTTTATTTCTTTCATTGTTTACAATTTATAAACTGCAGTGGAGTTTGAAACAAAATATGGGCGTGTGTGCACGTGTGTGTGTGGGCGGGGTTCTTGTAAGACAACGGGGGCCTAGCAAAGCAAGTTTGGGAACCACCGCCTTACTGTACACAAGGAAGATGTCTGAAGTGAAAACATTTGGGAAACAACTGGATTTGTCTTTTCTACCTGGGAAGGTGAGCATTAGCGTGTTGTCATCTTCAGCCGAGTGCTCGTTGGAAGAGTTGGAAGAGCTTTCTTCATGACCAGAGAAAAGAAAGACAGTGGCAGAAATCATGTGGTTAGAAAGCACCAATATCACGGAAGATTAAAGGATCACTAAAGCTGTTGTTGTCTCCTGATTGAACCTCTGGCACGACTCAGAACATCTTTAATAATACAAGTAAGATGAAACTTACTGTAGCCAGATGGTGCTGGAGGTCCCTGTTCCTCCACATCATTGTGACTAAACACACGAGTGATGACGTCAGCTGGTCTGTAGACCATAATGTCCACTGGTGCTGGTCTGGCGGTCTGGATCTCCCACACCACTTCCTCCTCCTCTTCTTCCTGCAGCTGGACATCTGGGTGGTCGTGCAGGTCGTGATGGACAGATGCTGACCCTCTGCTGTGGTTCATCGAGATACTCTGATCCCCTCTGACATCCACGTTTACGTCATTATAGGTGAGGTTAAGATTGGAGTGGCGTGAGGCCGCGGCAGCTGCTTGAGACTTGAGTGGGATGGTATACTCGTAGGTGATGTGGGGGAGTTTCCCATTCAAGTTGTAGTACTGAAATGACACGCAGCCTTGTTACAGTCAAACTAACAAACACGTGTGTGTGTGTGTGTGTGTGTGTGTGTGTGTGTGTGTGTGTGTTCCTGTACTACCATAACATTAAGACCCTGCAGAGTGGGTCCCTGGGCAATGATGTATTCCAACCCATCAGACAACACGACGCTTGGACGTCGGTACTTGAACACTGTTCCTGCCACGTGGAAATTCTGAGGATTGTCAAACACAGTGTTCCCATTGAAGAAGAAATATCCCGCTTCATCTGACAGAGCTAGAAAGAAGGGAAAACGTCAGGTAGGAGGGCTAAAAAGTCCTTTTCAAATGTCAGAGCTTCAGTGTGTACATGTGTGTCTTTGTAAATCCAGGCCAATGGTACTGAGCATGTACCAAAACGGGACAGTGTTTTCCTACATGTTGTCCCCGAGCCAAGGGGCCAAACCTACAGCGGGTAGAAGCACTGAGCAAAGGTTGTGCTGGTGCAACCACAATAAGCAGCACCACACTGGCACACAATATCATTCAGATTGTCTACATTCCCATCTAGGCCGTGGTAGTCTAAGGGCTTGAGGAGATGGGACTTGTTTGTTAGTTGTTGAAGAGCTCTCATCTGAAACGCATGTTTCTAACAGCTGACGGGGCTCCCTGACCACATATATCTCACATCTACCTTCAAAGTGACAACTGTGCTCTACTGAGAGACGCACACGAGACAACCTAGCACTATTTTATTATCAGGCGCTTAAAGATTCAAGTCACATATCTGTGGACTTAAATCTCGCTGAACACAGAGCAGTGAAGTACAACTCATAATTCAAAGCATATATTAGACACATGGAAACAGGAAGTACTTGTGATTGGCTGTTGATGAGGAGATGCTGTGTCCTTTGTGAAAAAAAACTCTGCCTACTCTGCAGTTGTTCCCAGACACGTTTTATTTCCACGCTGATGTCAGCTTTAACTGACACAGTAAAATCCCAACTGGGATGTTGGTGACGAACACATGACAAACTGATGGGAGCCACTTGACGCCTTTCAGATGAGACGTGAATGACTTTAGGAACCTAGATAGGTGGTTCAGATCTGCATGTTCTTACTCTCAAATACCTCGAGACAGGAGGCAAATTCACAGAACCCAAAAAAGACGGTCCTGGTGTCAAACTGGACTTCTTTAACTTAAAACTAGTGAAAATGACCAAGTCTTAGCTGGAGACTAAAACGCTCATCACCACTGAAATGTGATGACATTTGCTTCCTGTGCAGGTCTGGGATCTGTAGTGAAATTACAGAATGAACAGCTGAGTGTTGGAAGCCATGCAGAATGCACCTCAACACAGAGTCATCATTTTCTAACATAGCAGTACCCAGAGTTTAGCTACTAATCCTGTTCTCTTCCTTTAAAAAGTTACTTAGGAGTTGGATTAGTTTGCTTACTGTAATACACTAATCATATATATTTCAAACAGGTTTGAAATCCTCCCGACCAAGCGATTGATGATCGGGAGCTGGTCGTGAGGTGTTAATCGCGTCTCGTTGTGCACTGCGGTCAAGTGAGCCCTCACTTACGAAGTCACAGTCAAGCTAGCCGCACCGCCAGCCGCACCGAAAATGTGGTTGCACTACTCTTACGTATATTACGGTATGGGTGAAGCCCGGCTTAGAAACGCAGTCTATTGTGTCCTGACACTATTTTACTTCACAATCCACTCCCAGTTTTAGTGTATCTCCACTTTTCCCCTGTGATCCACAGCCCAAATTACTGTATGATTCAGAGAAAATTAACAATAAAATTTACCCAATTTACTCTACTGTACTTTTAATCTCCTCATCTTTAACCTCAGATTACAGAAAAACTATAAGAGGTGACGCAGATATTTCACTGGATTATGGCTCTGGGTGACCCCCACTCTGCACCCTGTCATCCACAGCCAAAATTACTGTACGGTTTTTGAGAAAATTGATAGTAAAATCTTCCCATTTTGCTTTACTGTACTCTACATATTCTCATCTTTAACCTCAGATTACAGGAAAACTGTAAAAGGTGACGCAGATATTTCACTGGATTCTGAATCTAGGTTGTCGCCACTCTGCACCCTGTGATCCACAGCAAAAATTACTGTACGGTTTTTGAGAAAATTGATAGTAAACTTTGCACAATTTACTCTACTGTACTCTATATAGCCTCATCTTTGAGCTCAGATTACAGAAAAACTATAAGAGGTGACGCAGATATTTCACTGGATTATGGCTCTGGGTGACCCCCACTCTGCACCCTGTCATCCACAGCCAAATATACTGTACGGTTTCTGAGATTGCTGTGTTGACAGAGTATGATAAAGGCTAAGAAAATATACTGCCTAAAATAATATCAAATTTATACAACAAATTACAAAATTGCCACATCTGCTGTTATTGCCATGTGTTAGAGCATTTTTCAGTCATAGAAAATACATATCATTGAAATATCATCAGTAAAAGAAATACTCCCACTATGTAAGACATGTTTTTAAATTCAGTTAATAAATATTGTATCAAGTCCATACAGATGTTTAAAGACATAATGCAAAGCATGTTTGTTTCTTATTGCTTACAAATGTGTTTGCCTTTAACATAATTTACATTTCATTTATACATTTTCACAGACGAAACAATAAAAGAGGTTTCCTGAACTGTTCTTCATGGCCCAAATTTTGAATCCTTTTGAGAGTGATGCATTATCCAAGAAAGTGGGAAATTTGTTCATTGATCTCTGACCCTCGCTGACTATGACGCCTCCTAATTCTGCTTCCAGCCTTGCTGATTAATTTGTTCTTCCTTTTGGCATCCCTGTCACTGATGCTGTCACCAGTTGTACACAACATCTGTTTGTCCACCAGTCTAATCCGTAATTCAGGTGAACCCAGAATTACATGTATCTTTGTAATGTTTCAAAAAATATACACTATATGTTGATGGGCATTGTCACACTTTTCTTTCCTTTATAAGTAAGAATCTCTATGGTTTTAATGACAATTCATATACAGATTGTGGAGGACATTTAATTCAACATTCAAAAAAGTTCCTCATCAGCAGACTATAGTACAATTTCAGCCCACCGTTAATAAACCCATCCAATGCAGGGTTATCAGAGAAATTATGCAAATGTTATGTTTTCATGTACTGGTAATCTATTTATCATTTATCATGATTCCTGCTCTGATGATTACTTTCTTCTACTTCTGTAATTTTAATAGTTAAAGGATGTTGAACATTAAGCTCCAAACAGGATGAATGAGGAAGACCACAGAGGAGAATCGTGGATGTAGTAAAAGAATACATGCAGCTGTTTTTTTTTCATGGTGGAGGAGCAACTTCTGATACTATCTTAAAGAAAAAACACATCAAATTGAAGAGTAGAAATAATGACAACAATATGTCTACATTTTTTTTTATTAATTTCTTAAAGTAAATGCAGTCTTGTCATGGTCAGAGTTGCCCACTCATATTTAACTAATTCAAATACAATTACTGCATATGGGAAGATTTTACTATCAATTTTCTCAAAAACCGTACAGTAATATTGGCTGTGGATGACAGGGTGCAGAGTGGGGGTCACCCAGAGTCATAATCCAGTGAAATATCTGTGTCACCTCTTACAGTTTTCCTGTAATCTGAGCTCAAATATGAGAATATATAGAGTACAGTAAAGCAAAATGGGAAGATTTTACTATCAATTTTCTCAAAAACCGTACAGTAATTTTTGCTGTGGATCACAGGGTGAAGAGTGGCGACAACCTAGAGTCATAATCCAGTGAAATATCTGCGTCACCTCTTACAGTTTTCCTGTAATCTGAGCTCAAATATGAGAATATGTAGAGTACAGTAAAGCAAAATGGGAAGATTTTACTATCAATTTTCTCAAAAACCGTACAGTAATTTTTGCTGTGGATCACAGGGTGAAGAGTGGCGACAACCTAGAGTCATAATCCAGTGAAATATCTGCGTCACCTCTTACAGTTTTCCTGTAATCTGAGCTCAAAGATGAGAATATATAGAGTACAGTAGAGTAAATTGTGCAAAGTTTACTATCAATTTTCTCAAAAACCGTACAGTAATATTGGCTGTGGATGACAGGGTGCAGAGTGGGGGTCACCCAGAGTCATAATCCAGTGAAATATCTGCGTCACCTCTTATAGTTTTCCTGTAATCTGAGGTCACAGATGAGGAAATTAAAAGTACAGTGGAGTAAATTGTGCAAAGTTTACTATCAATTTTCTCAAAAACCGTACAGTAATTTTGGCTGTGGATCACAGGGGGAAAAGTGGAGATAAACCAAAACTGGGAGTGGATTGTGAAGTAATGTAGTGTCAGGACAGAAAACACTGCGTTTCTAAGCCAGTCGGCACCGATACCGTAATATGCGTAAGAGTAATGCAACCACATTTTCGGTGCGGCTGGCGGTGCGGCTAGCTTGACTGTGACTTCGTAAGTGAGGGCTCACTTGACCGCAGTGATACGGGGGATAGCGCCTCGTCATCCCCCGGGGATGACGCGGAGATTTCTTCGGAGGAGGAAATGGAGGAGCAGGAGTCCGGTTCCGACTCATATGGATCAGAGTCTGAAAATGAGAGCGGAGAGATGGAGGAAGAATCGGCAGGGTGGGTTTCCAAAAATGGAACAAAGTGGTCTCCGACAAACGCTGAGACGCTCCGCTACGTTCCAGCGGCCACGGGACACACCGGACCTACTTTTTATGCCATCGCCCGGATCAGTGACCTACAATCCAGTTTTTCTCTTTTCGTCACCGATGAAATTATCCTGCATATCGTCTCAATGACCAATCTCCAGGGGAGACGTGCTATCGCTGACTGGAAAGACGTGGACAGCGATGAACTGCGTGCGTATGTGGGGCTACTAATTCTGGCCGGTGTTTACCGTTCCCGAAACGAATCAACACTCAGTCTCTGGAGTGAGAAATCCGGCCGGGTGGTTTTTCGGGCTACCATGTCCGAGAAAAGGTTTCGCTACATTACCAGGGCTCTGCGATTCGACGACAGACTTGCGAGACCAAGACACCGTGATGACAAACTGGGTCCATTTCGCAAAATCTGGGATATTTGGACCCATCGCCTCCAGATGATGTTCTGGCCAAACAAGGAAATTTGTGTGGATGAACAACTTGTCCCTTTCAAAGGGAGGTGCGCCTTCAGGCAGTATATGCCCAAAAAGCCAGCAAAGTATGGTCTGAAGGTATGGGCGGTCTGCGATGTAGAGACGTCTTATGCCTGGAAACTACAGCTCTACACGGGAAAAGCAGCCGGTGGGCGCGCTGAGATCAACCAGGGGATGCGAGTGGTTCTGGAGCTGACAGAGGGGCTCCAGGGACACAGCGTCACCTGTGACAATTTTTTTACTTCCTTCCCTCTGTCAGAGGAGCTGCTCAGGCGAAAAAATACCCTGGTTGGCACCATTAGGAAGAACAAGCCCGAGCTTCCGCCACAACTGCTGCAGACAAGGGGGAGAGGAGTGTTTTCCTCCGTCTTTGCTTTCACTAGGACGCACACGGCCGTGTCATACGTCCCCCGCCGCAGCAGAAATGTCCTCCTGATGAGCTCCAAACACCGCACTCCAGGAGTCTGCGACGAGCCGAAGAGAAGGCCACACATAATAAAGGATTATAACAAATCCAAGGGAGGTGTGGACAAACTCGATCAGGTAGGTGTCATTACGCATCAGTTGCGCACGAATTTATTCATTCTTGCTCATATATTCTTGTGTAAAATATACGTAGGTTTAATGGGTTTTTTTTGTGTGTGTGTTTTGTTTTTTTATTAGGCTGTTGCCACCTACACCTGTAGGAGGCGAACGAGGCGGTGGCCGTTAGCCCTTTTCCACCACCTGATCGACATTTCGCTCTATAATGGTTACGTCCTGTGGACCACGGTTCAACCAGCCTGGCAGCAAAGCAAAGCTTACAGAAGGAGGCTCTACATCGAGGAGGTCGGAGAAACCTTAGTTCAACCGCACATTGCCAAGAGAGAGCGACTTCCCCGCTCTTCCCACACAGCAGAGCATGTGAAACAGGTGCAGGGTGCTGCTGCAGATCCCTCTCCAGGCCCCTCTGCAGCCATCAGATCTAAGGTGAGGAAGCAATGTGACCTTTGCACAGGAAGAAGGAGGGTCTTTACCGTCTGCTGCAAATGTGGGAAGGGCGCATGCAAGGAGCACAGCCTGACCATCTGCAGCAACTGCTCCACCTGAACAGGACTGCCCCCCCCCCCACCCCCAGCCCCCATCTCTCATACCTTTCCCCATTCCAAACAGCACATGTTCATTGTTCTAAAGTTCTAAAAATAAATGTTTTCTTGTTCAAAGTGACCTTGTATTTTTATTTTCATATTTTTTTATTTTATTTTAGAACACAACAAGGTAATAGTATTTAGTGGTAATAAGCAATAAGTAAATAATAAGTGCCAATAAGCAGTTAACATAATCAAAAAGTGAAAACATGATCACCAATATATTACATTTACTGTGCTCCTAGAAAAAATAGTAATTGATCAGAATGAATGTTGGTGCCAGTCTTTGGTCCATCTAAGGGCCTAATTATAATAACAAACTAATATTACTTCAAATGTTTTTTTTTGAAAATATTTAGTTTTTTTGTTTTTTGGGGCTAAAAAAACAGTGCGCTCATGTAATAAAACTGGGATTTAAAGGGTTAAAACAACGAAAATATAATTAAAACTTTATATGAATATTTCAGGGAGAAGTAGTTTTAAAAGACTGACCAATTTAAAGTGGAAAAAAATATGAATATATAATCTTTTTATTGCATTTTTTGGGGCGGGACCATTTTTGGTCCTTAGGGCCTTTAGAGGGTGCATTTTTTTAAATCTGCTCCTGCAAAAAAAATAAAAGTGGATCAAAATGAATGTTGGTGCCAATCTTTGGTCCATCTAAAGGCCTAATTATAATAACAAACTAATATTACTTCAAATGTTTTTTTTTGAAAATATTTAGTTTTTTTTGTTTTTTGGGGCTAAAAAAACAGTGCGCTCATGTAATAAAACTGGGATTTAAAGGGTTAAAACAACGAAAATATAATTAAAACTTTATATGAATATTTCAGGGAGAAGTAGTTTTAAAAGACTGACCAATTTAAAGTGGGAAAAAAATGAATATATAATCTTTTTATTGCACCTTTAGGGGTGGGACCATTTTTGGTCCCTAGGGCCTTTAGAGGGTGCATTTTTTAAGGGCCTAACAGGGGTTAATTTCTGAGGAATTCTACAGTAAATCTGGGTGAAACCTGGCACACAGGTACAGTAGGTGTCCCAGAGGGGGGATGTGTTGAAAGTTGGACATCAACTACTCAGGATGATTTTTAATCTGTGCATTATTATAAATCCTCAAGTGATAATCCCCCCTTAGACTGTCTTGGTGCAAAACCAAGACATAAATCATGTCTCCTGGAAGGGGGAGGACGTATCACAGGCAGGGCACAGCGAGCTGAAATCTCTGAAACCGACTGGCCTTCACTTCCTACGAGACAGAGAAGCTCTTCTACCCCTGTATACGGGAGGAAACAGGACTGGACAACCGTGAATAGGAAGGTTAACAACAAACCTCCAAAACAACTGAATGTGAAACTGCAGAACAGATTTGCTCCACTATCAAAGGACCCTGGATCTATATCGGACAACCATCCATCTAAAAGCAGCGAAATAAGGTCTGAAAATCTGTTGAAAAGTGAAAGGCCACAGGGAAAGCTAAAGGCTAGGCCTGAAACTCTGATTGTGGGTGACTCTGCCGTAAAGGATGTACAAAGCATGTGCGGTAAGAGCACTAAAGTCCTCTGCTTTCCTAACGATATGGTCAACAACCTGAAGGAGAGAATTCTTCAAATTGCAGATGAATATCCAACTGTGACAAACATTGTTCTGCATACAGGGTCAAACGATGTGTCCAAACAACAGTCGGAGGTTCTGAAACGGGACTTTACTGGATTATTAAACACTGTAAACTCTCTGAATGCAGCTGTATTCATCAGTGGACCTGTACCGCCGGTCAGAGGAGGAGACGAGAGATTCAGCAGGTTGTTTACACTGAATAAATGGCTTATATCAGCATGTGCTGACCACTCAGTGCACTTTATCGACAACTTTAATATTTTTTGGGAACGCAGGCATCTGTTCAAAGCAAATGGATTTAATTTTAACAAGTCAGGGGTGAAACTGTTCACCTCCAACTTGTTTTATTCCATACGTCATCCATCCGTGCTTGGTGCCAAGGCTGAGATAAACGAGGAGTTATCTCATAAAGAGGAACAAACAGTACTCCAAGAACAGACAAAGCCCAGCAGAAACCTTGAGGAGGAGCTCCATTTGCCCCCACCCGGGAAGAGCCTCAGAAAGGAGAGACATCCATGGCATCTGAGGAAGAGCCTCAGAAAGGAGAGACATCTAAGGCAAGAAGAGGGGTCCCTATTTGCCTCCAACTCTCTCAACAACACCAACGACCAGGACAAGGGACCACGACCTTCCCCAGTCCCCCAAACCCCTGACAGGCCATCACCCTCCTCCCCCTCCCTTTCTCCCTCCTCCCCACACCTGAAATTCACTGAGGAGATGATGGAGCGGGTCAATGCTGGGCTCAGATCTACCCCCCGTCCCAATCCCTTTTTGTCCCCCATAAACCCCCCACCAGAGCGGCCAAAGGTTCGCCATCGAGCCCCACCCTCAACAGAGCAATCGAAGTCACATTGCCCAGCCTCGCCCCCCTTAGTTCCTCTTCATGCCCTGTCTCCGCAGTCTGATGCGTGATGTGTGAAGGGTCCGGGCTGTGAGGATTATGGCAGTGATGACTTTTCCCAGGAGAAGCTGGGACCCTGTTTACTAGAAGGTTTTAAAATTTCTGTACTTTTAGGTGACAGGAGACATGTGGCCTGGTCAAAACACAGAGAGCTGCACTCTAAAAGATCTTTAAACATAGTAAACATACCTTGTGTGCCACAGACTGCTCCCAAACACGAGGGGACAAGTAATACCTCTAAAACACTTAAGTTGGCTTTATTAAACATTAGATCTCTAGCTGGGAAAACATTTTTAATTAATGATTTAATCACTGAGCACAGCCTTGATTTTATGTTTTTAACTGAAACTTGGTTGGACCAAAGTAACAGTGGAGCTGTTCTCATCGAGACGACCCCTCCTAACTACAGTTTTATCAGTGAGGTCAGGGCGAGCAGGAGAGGAGGAGGGGTTGCTGTCTTATTTAATGAATCATTTCAATGTAAGCAGCTATCTCCTGGAAGTTTTCAGTCTTTTGAATATGTGGCTTTACAGCTGAAGGCCCCATCCAAAGTTGTGTTTCTTAATGTTTACAGGCCTCCCAAATACTGCACAGACTTTTTTAATGACCTCAGTGAACTGCTGTCTGTGACCTGTGTTGATTTTGACTGTGTAATTATTGCTGGGGATTTTAACATTCATGTGGACAACCCTCAGGACAAAGGGACTAAAGACCTGAGTAACACTCTGGGCAACTTTGGGCTGACTCAGCATGTAACAGAGGCCACACATAATAGAGGACACACTCTCGACCTACTGATCTCCAAGAGCCTGAGCATTTCAAAGGTTACTGTGTCTGATGTGGGCCTGTCTGATCATTACTGTGTTTTCTTTGAAAGTAAAATCTCAGCCCACACAAATATATCAACAACAGTGATCACAAAACGGTGTATAACTGAACACAGTAGTGCAATTTTTAACCAGGTCTTCCCATTAACACCTGACCTGCCCAGAGGGTCAGTCAATGAGCTCGTCAATAGCTTCAATGCTAACATGTTAAATGTAATGGACACTATTGCTCCCATTAAGGTGAAGGTTATCTCTGGAAGGAAAAAGTCTCCATGGAGAAACTCCACACTGGTGAAAAATGAAAAAAGAGAGTGTAGGAAAGCTGAGCGCAGATGGAGAAAAACAAACCTCCAGGTTCATTATGACATTTATAAAGAGAAACTTCACAATTATAATTTACAACTGAGGAGTGCAAGGAGGTCCTACTTCTCTGACATCATCACTAAAAACAGCCATAATGCTCGGGTCTTATTTTCTACAGTTGACAGGCTAACAAACCCTCCTGTGTCAGTGGCAGCTGAACTTCATTCGACCATGGCCTGCAATGACTTTGCCAAATTCTTCACTGAAAAAATCCAAAAAATTAGACAAGCAGTTGGTACATCAACAGCAGATCCAGGATATGTACTGTGTCCACCAAAAAACTGTTTAAACACCATGAAACAGTTTCAACCTATTAACAGCAAAGACCTGGAGGACATCTTAGGTCAACTGAACTCCTCCTCCTGCTGTTTAGATGTCCTGCCAACAAGTTTTTTCAAAAAGGTCTCAAAGACTTTAGAGTCAGACCTGTTACAGATCGTCAACTTTTCTTTATTATCAGGTGTGTTTCCAGAATCACTAAAAACTGCTGTAATCAAACCTATACTGAAAAAGGACAATCTTGACAAGACACAAATGAACAACTACAGGCCGATCTCAAATCTCCCGTTTTTAAGTAAGATCATTGAAAAAGCAGTTTCTCAACAGCTCAGTTACTTCTTAAAACAGAATAATTGCTACGATGCCTTCCAGTCAGGTTTTAGACAGAACCACAGCACTGAAACCGCTCTGACCAAAGTGTTTAATGACATATGTCTGAATACAGACAGTGGAAAAATGTCAGTCCTAGTTTTACTGGATCTCAGTGCAGCATTTGATACAGTTGACCACAACATATTACTCAAACGACTGGAGAACTGGACAGGTCTTTCAGGAACTGTACTAAACTGGTTCAAAACATACGTAGAAAACAGGAAATACTTTGTATCAATAGGTAACTTCACATCAGTGGTCAGCAGCACAGGAGCACCACAGGGAACTGTGCTGTCCCCTCTTCTCTTCACCCTGTACACCTCTGACTTCTGCTACAACTCTGAATTATGCCACATTCAGAAGTTTGCAGATGACACGGCCATCATGGGGTGTATCTGGGATGATCAGGAAGAGGAGTACAGAAGTCTGGTGAGGAACTTTGTCGCATGGAGTCACACAAACCACCTGCAACTCAACACCTCAAAGACTAAGGAACTGGTTGTGGACTTCGGGAGGTCTAGAGCAGGTCCACTGCCGGTTCAGATAGAGGGGGAGGAGGTGGAGGTGGTCAACAAGTACAAGTACCTCGGGCTGTGGGTGGACAATAAACTGGACTGGTCATGCAACACAGAGCACCTGTATAAAAAAGCCCAAAGCCGACTGTACTTCCTCAGGAGGCTGAGGTCTTTTAACATCTGCAGGAAGCTCCTGAGGATGTTTTACCAGTCGGTGGTTGCTGGAGTACTTTTCTATGCTGTGGTGTGCTGGGGGAGCAGCACAGCGAAGAAGGACTCATCCAGGCTGGAGAAACTGATCAGGAGGGCTAGCTCTGTGGTCGGCATGAAGCTGGACACTCTGGTGACAGTGGCAGAGAAAAGGACATTAAAGAAACTGATGGACATTATGGACAATGCCAGACATCCTCTGCACACGGCCATAAACAATCAGAAGAGTCTGTTCAGTGACAGGTTGCTTCTCCCAAAGACAAGAACTAACAGACTTAAAAACTCCTTTGTCCCACACGCCATCAAACTGTTTAACTCCTCTCTGGAGGGGAGAGGGAGGGGAAACAGGAGGACAAAGGAGGGAACAACTAAGCTGTAGTGCCTCTTCACCTCACTGTGCAATACCTTTTGTGCAATACTTTTGTAAATAGTCAACGGTGCAATAGACTCAATACTTGAAATGTGCAATTCACTTGTATTTTTATTTTTATTCCTATTTATTCTATTTATCCCCTTCGTATATTTTATTTATATTGTCTCTGTATTTATATATGTGTGTGTGTATAACTCTGTAACTTCTGTCGGTGCTGTGCTTTTTTGGAAATCGAATTTCCCAGAGGAACCCACCCGAGGGATTAATAAAGTTCTATCTTATCTTATCTTATCTTATCTTATCTGAGCAGACAAGTATCACATGTGGAGTTCCCCAGGGTTCCATCTTGGGACCCCTTCTGTTTAACATCTACATGCTCCCACTGGCACAGATTATAAACAACAACAAAATAAACTATCACAGCTATGCAGATGACACACAAATATATATCACAATGTCACCAGGAGACCGAGGCCCTGTACAGGCTCTTGGTAAATGCATTGAGGAAATCAATGACTGGTTGTGCCACAATTTTCTCCAGCTAAACAAAAACAAAACTGAGGTAATAGTCTTTGGCGCCAAAGAAAAACGATTACAGGTCACCAGAGAACTTCAATCTATACATCTAAAAACCACAAACCAGGCGAGAAATTTGGGTGTAGTGATGGATGCAGACCTAAACTTAGAAAAACACATTAAGACAATAACAAAGTCAGCTTACTATCACCTCAAGAATATATCAAGGATAAAAGATCTGATGTCTCAACAGGACCTGGAAAAACTAGTCCATGCATTCATCTTTAGTAGGCTTGATTACTGTAACAGCATCTTTACAGGTCTACCTAAAAAATCAGTCAGACAACTACAGCTCATTCAGAACTCTGCTGCTCGAGTCCTCACTAAGACCAAAAAAGTGGACCACATCAGTCCAGCTCTGAGGTCCTTACACTGGCTGCCTGTCCGTCAGAGGATAGACTTTAAAGTTCTGATGCTGGCCTATAAAGCTCTGAATGGTTTAGGACCAAAATACATCAGTGACCTCCTGACCCAGTATGAACCATCCAGATCCCTCAGGTCATCTGGATCCGGTCTTTTATCAGTTCCCAGAGTCAGAACCAGACACGGAGAAGCTGCATTCAGCTTTTATGCTCCTTATATCTGGAACAAACTCCCAGAAAGCCTCAGATCAGCTGAAACACTCAGTTTATTTAAATCCAGGTTGAAGACTCACCTGTTCTCAGCTGCATTTGAATAAAGCACCAAATCCACACTTTAAGCTTAAATTTCAAAACTTACATTTAACTACTGATTTTATCTACTGTTCTGATTTTATCTGTTTTGATTTTATATACTGTTGTTTGTTTGTTTGTTTGTTTGTTTGTTAATTAGTTAGTTAGTTTATTTGCTTGTTTTATTCAATTTTAAATCATGCTTTTTATTTGTTCTTGTTTCTAATGTCTCTGTAAAGCACTTTGAATCACCTTGTTGTTGAATTGTGCTATACAAATAAACTTGCCTTGCCTTGCCTTGCCTAATGAATTTCTGACATTTCCATAATTGTATTGACTGTATCGGGCTGCTACATTGTAATTTGTGCGCGCGCGGGTATAGTCTTTCAATCGGCACATAAAGCGAAAAGGCGCAACCGTAAAGACTGGTGTAAAAGCGCAAGGAAATTTATGCGGCGGATAGGAGGCGGCTGGCTTGACCGCGGCTCACAAATGACGGCTCACTTTACCGCGGTGTTATGCTGGGCAGACACTGTGCGATTTTTGGCCCATTTTGAGCCGATTTTTGAGTCGTGCGACCGTTTTGGCGATCGGCACGATTTTGGCCTTCATCGTGCGTCGTGCATCGTGTAGTATACGTGGGGTAACGAGAAGCGATTAACACCTCACGACCAGCTCCCGATCATCAATCGCTTGGTCGTGAGGGTGTCACCGCAGTTAGTCACACTGCGCACGCGCAAACACAAATGTCAGCGAAAAAGACGGCGCAGCACGGCAGTGCAGCATGTGATCTGGACACAAGCGATGGAGGCACAACTTGTAGAACTATGGCAAGCTCATCCGAGCCTTTTCCATGTGGCCTCACAAAATTATCACGACCACAACAACCGTGAAAATAGTTGGATCTACACTGCTGCTCAATCACAGCTGCCTGATCAATGTTTTTCATTAGCAATTTAGCAAAGCTGATGGTGGTGGTGTGTCTGTGTGAGTGAAAGACAGAGAGGGAGAGCGAGCGACAGAATTTCTGTTATAACCTTCATTTTATGGACGCACAGTGTGAGCACTCAGGTCGCATCAGAGCATCGGGCCGTATAGTGTGAAACCCTGCATCGTGACCTATGAACTTCTAACCCCTGCGAGTCAATCGTACAGTTTGAGCAGGAGCTGAATCACGCGACTGAAAAAATCGCAGTGTCTGCCCAGCATTACCCCACGTATACTACACGATGCACGACGCACGATGAAGGCCAAAATCGGGCCGATCGCCAAAACGGTCGCACGACTCAAAAATCGGCTCAAAATGGGCCAAAAATCGCACAGTGTAAGCCCAGCATAACGTTTGCAGCATGCGTGCTTGTTGTTTTTGTCTGCTTCCACTTGTCTTTGCACTAGGATGATGTCGGAGTAAATGTGCAGTCATATTTGTTGTGTTCCCACTAGTGCTGTCAGCGTTAATCTGAAATGACGTTAACGCCACAACACGGCAAATCTCCGTTAACGAGCTACCGCGGATCGCCCTGTGCATGGGGCTGGACGGTGTCAAGACGAGCTAACTGCGCTAACACACTAGCTCCCACCCATGTAATTGAGCATTGCGTGGCACACCCAACATACTGTTTTACTTTAGTCCATGACGCGCTTACCTTCAGGGTCATACGTCACATGAGTCACAAAATAGTTCCAAACGCCAGATCTGAATGAGGGTGGGGGAGGTTCAATTTGCCATGTTGCAACGAGCTTAGCTTCTGTCTTGCTAGCTTGTGCTGCGCTCAGTGGATCTGCGCTCGACAGTGCAGCCTAGGCGGAGTAGTCGAACGCAGATCCACTGAGTGCTCAACACAGACAGCATCGTCAGAAGGAAAGTTGATAAAATAAATTAAAAATTTTGTATTGTTTGATACATATGCGTACCGAACCGAAAGCACTGTATCGAACGGTTCAATATCGATACGAATATCGTTGCACCCCTGATATATATGCATATATTTGATGATATTGAACCATGGTCCCTCATGGTCCCTGATGATATTGACCTTAAAGAAGCTGTACGTTCTCACCCAGGATGTTCTCCGTCTTGTGCCTCTCTATGATCTGAATGTCTGAAGCTCCAGCTGGGATGTTGGTGATAAACACATAACCTGATGACAAAAACAAACTTGTCACTAAACTGCAACACAATTGGAAAGAAAAAACACTCCAAGAGTTTATCAGCAGGAACACATTTCTGTGAATACGAGGACTGAGTCTGGTGAGGACAGATCTCTGGCGAAGGCTAACCTATCTAAGTATGTTTTTAATGCACTGGTACTGCATCACACGATGGGATTACACCATGCGTCGACGTCTGCCTCCAACATCTTTGAAACATGGCTGTAGACAGTTGGACTCCTGATTAGATCCAGTCCGTTTGGATCCATCACTCCATAAGAGTTACGTTGCCTGCGATTTCCAGTCCAGTTCTAATGTGGCATACTTCAGCCTGTTCTCCCTCTTTCTGTTCCTTAACAGTGGCTTCTTGACAGCCGTCCTTCCATTCAGAGCACGTCTAATGAGGCTTCTGTGGAAAGTAAATGAATCAGCCGAAGGGTTAGATGCATTTCTCAGATCCTGTCAGGTCTTTGCTGGATATTTTCCTTATTACTGAAGGACATAACTGTTCATCTGCTGTAGAATTTCAGGTGTGCCACTTCTTTTGTCCTTAACTTCTCCTGTTTCTTCTGATGTTTTAAGAACGTACTTTACACCATGTTGCAATATGCCAAGTTTCATTGCAATATCTCTTTGGGAAGCCGTGTTGGTACAAAACCATGCTGTCAAACAACATTTTTCATTGGTCCAACTAAGAACAAACTGGTGTATGTGTTGCTAGCAATAAATTGCCTACAGATGCAATTTAAAATGTCTTCTTTGCTAAGTTTTCTGTTATGTGTAGAAACAGAATGATGTCAGGATCAATGTAAAGTTATTTAACTGACTGAAAAACATTCCCGTGTCCAAATAAAAACTCATAAATTCAAGAACATTAATGTTCAAGACCAATTTTTTTTAAAAAGATTACAAAGTCTGGCTCCTTGCAGGCAAAATCAAGGCATTAAAAAATATGTTGAAAAAGCTTCCCTCGCTTCGAGAGTCCTGCTGGCGGGCAGCCTGCTGGCGGGCAGCGTAGTAACAAACCAGCAGAAGGGGGTGAAGACATCATGGAGTCATCCACCCCGGTTTCAGGCTTCTATGACAACACATGTTTACAGGACACCGTGCAGTGGATTTCGCTGAGGTGGTTGTAAAGATAATGGTTTCCTTGAGCTGTCTGATGAGTGAAACAATCACTAAATGCTCATCCTGTGCCAGTTAGATATGTTGAATGTGGTTATCTGTGTGTGTGTTACCTAACTGTGTGAGTGCCTTCCTGTAGGATCCAGAGATCCGCTGGCACGATGTCCCGTTTCCTCCGCACACACCACATCTGTCTACAGTCTTACTGCTGTACAGCTCCCCATCACACCCCACAGGCTGGAACAGAGGAGCAGACATAATACACATACATGTGACACTGTTTGTTCTTCAGAGACAACACTCATGCAGCTTTTTCTCACAACAACCAGAAACACCTGACTTGAATTTTTACTACCAGGAAATATATTCTTCCAAGCCACGTGATTGGGTGAAGGTGTTCACATGTTTTGCTCTTTAAAGCACACTTTTAAACACAGCCGAGTTCAACCACATGTCAGAGTGGGGAGGAAAGGTGACGTGGAGCCCAACAGGGCAGTCAGCTGCCCCACATCTGGGTTCAAGAAGAAAGGTCATGAATGTCAGCTCCTTTAGCTCCCCCCCTGCTACAGCGACGGCAGAACATACAAAGAACTTCTTTATAGTGAAGTGAAACCATGTGTTGAAAGGTGAAGGCTGTTCCCAGCATGCCTCAGTACTGACAGCAGCTGCGTCCTCCTCTGCAGAGTTTACCCTCCTCTAACAGATACTCGAACCAAACAGCTCATATCATCTCAGACTGCCTGAGAAATCACGGCGGTAAATTAAAAGCATCATGCATGACGAGCACAATGAGTCTGACAGAGCAGCTGTGGGATGTAGTGGAACATCATGAAAATGCTGACCACAAAGCTGCAGCACCTGTGCCATCATGCCAAAGTAGACGAAAAAGTCTGAGCGCCTTGTTGAATGAACACCACGGCGTACAAGCTAACGAAGCAGCTAATGAGTGTATTTTCTATGATGTTGAAAATATTTCATTAAGATTTTCTACAGTAAAAAAGCATCTGAACTTTTTCTGGTTGGTTACCTGACACATCCCCTCGATACACACTCCATGGTTTTTAGTATCTCGACAGGAGGTGCCATCGTGGGCAGGAACCAGCAGCTGTCGCTCACCACTGATGGTGGTACACTGCAGGTCACATGGTCTATTGGAGATGCTGATGTAATCGGCTACATGGGGAAGGACACATTTAAGAAAGCATTTCTTTAACAACATCAACAAATTGCACTGGCTACATCGTGTCAAATACACAATCTTCACATGTTGTATCTACTGTTGCATCGTCAAACGTAGATGATGAAAGTGAACTGACACATGAGGCTGACCTGGGTACAGGGGTATCCACTGATAGTATCTCCTTCCAAAGGCTTTAGAGTTGAACTGGGAACACTGGTGCTGCTTGAAGCTAACACTGGTGCTGGGACACGGCTACAAAACAAATACATACACAAAACGAACAAACACAGACAAAAGCTTCAATGCTTATTTCTACCGTTTCCTTATTGTAATCAATCAGTAAAGGATCAATATCATACCTGCTTTGAACAGAGCTGGTACTTCTTAGGGGAGCCAACACAACAGGAGCTGTTAACATTTTGAGTGGAGGACAGCCTGAGACAGACAGGAGTGTCAGGGTGCAGGATGATCAACACTTTTATTAATGACACCGTTCATCTAACTGCAGTGCTGCTGGCAGCTTGTGCTTTCACACCAAAGCTTCAATTTGCCAACTGTGATGGCCAAACCCACGGCCACACTCGAAAGTCGGTAACTCTTGTATTTTCATTTCTTCATTTGAACACAAGAACACGCTTTAGTTTCCAATAAGTTTATTGATTGGTTTGGATACATTTGCTCTTTTTGTAAGCGCGCACATTTAGGTTATGTATTCATACCAGTTCATTACTTTGTTTGACTAAGCTTTGTTTCTTTTACTTGCTGCTTACCTGCCATGATCCCTGAGAGTTACCAGACAAAAGGTGGAGGCCAGGGTTTAAAGCCCTTAAATACAAAGAGGGATAATTGGACCGCACCACCACTTCCTGCTGAAGGAGACAATGTTAAAAAAAAAGCTTTTGTATTTGATTACATATTTGAGTTTAGGGTTCAGTGATTTTGACGTTCTTCTTTGGTGTTGACTTTATAAACAAACCAGGCTGTACTGCATAATTTTTGTGGTTTATGATTGCGTTTTATTTAGTTACCCCTCGTGTGTCATGGTGGTCTGATCAGTCCTTATATAAACCCTTGTGTGTCATTTCCTGTTTAGGTCAGTTATGTTTGTTTGGGCTGAGTTTAGAGTTGTTTCTTTGACCTCTTTTATGAGCTCAACGTTTGTTATTTTTGTAAATATAATTTTTGGGGGTTAAATGGAAACCCTGGTTTTTCTAATAATTCCTGTGACCATCATAATTCCTGTGTCCATCACACCAACATACTGACAATAAATAAACTGTGTATAACTGAGTATCATGGATGATGTCACCAAGCTACCCACCAACAGTGTCCAGGTCTTACCTTAGATGGTAAGCTCTTAGAGATGACTGATTTTCTTGAATGGACATGCCTAATCCTGCACTTTCCTTCCACTGCCCACTAGCTACACCATGGTTACTGTGGCACAGTGGGTATCTTTATTTGCCTGCTAAATTCATCCGTTTTTCTTAATCGCTTTGGTCAAAATGAAGTGGAGCTGGAGCCTATCCCTGCACAGACAGGACACACCTGGGTTAACTCACCAATATATCACAGGGTGAAGACAAAGAGAGACACATAAATACTCCCACCCAGCAAAGGCCATTTTAGGATCATCACTTCATTCTGTTGTTCTCAGACTGAGTCACTGTAGGTGGGATGTTGCAGCTCTAACCCGACTGTTGTTCAGGTAAAATTCAAATGTGTTTTTTAAAATCATAATCATTAAAAAGGGATAAAACTTTTTCTTCAGATTCCAAAGTGGGCCATGGCAGAAGAAGCTCGACACCACTGTAGAAACCCAGCAAGCTTGTCTGCAGCCTGTGGGAACAGACCGAAGGAGAACATTTACAGCTCGTACTGGCCTCATTAAAACTTCCTTTCCTACAGCAGTAAGACGTAAACACAGTAAACCATTTAGCAGCCAAAGCAGTGGATCTGTTTCTTAGGAGGAGGCCATCGTGTGTGTGTGTTATTTTGAACTAAAAGAAGAGACTAAATAGCCTTATTTATGTGTTTGTGTGTAACTTTGGGAGGACAGAGAGTTACAGCATCTGTCTTTCATTACAGCGTTAATATCTCCCAAACACACACCTCTCTCACTGTATCTGCTTCCATTAAAATAATCTGCAAAGCTCTCTCAAAGAGACTGGAGAAAATAACCCCCCTCTTAATTCATCCTGACCAAACTGGTTTCATAAAAGGTAGGCACTCATCAACAAATACACGTAGATTACTTAATTTGATAGACTACTCATAAAGTAAAAACCTAGAAACTACAATATTCTCTTTAGACGCAGAAAAAGCATTTGACAGAGTTAACTGGAAATTTCTATTTGCAACTTTACACAAATTTGGTTTTGGATCCTCTTTCATAAACTGGTTAAAAATATTATATAACTCCCCAACAGCTTGTGTCAGAACAAATGACCAGACATCCTCCAGCTTCTGTCTCTTGAGGGGCATCAGGCAGGGATGCCCACTCTTCCCTTCACTGTTTGCAATTTTTATTGAACCACTAGCAGCAGCAATTAGACAGAATTCAGTAATTAAGGGCATAAAATGCAAGAACGTGGAACATAAAATCAGTCTTTATGCGGATGATGTGTTACTCTTTCTCCAAAATTCACAAACCAATATCTCTGGGGTGATTGAATTGATAAACTCTCTTGCAAGAATATCAGATTACTCAATTAACTGGTCAAAATCTACAGTCCTGCCGATTAATTGCTCCCTCCATAATTCCTCTTCTACACCACTGCAATCGGGAAATATAAAATATTTAGGTTTATGTTTCTCCCAAGCTTGCAGATCTAACTAAATTAAACCATATCCCACTTTTAAAGAAGGTAGAAGATGATCTGGCTAGATGGAAATGTCTACCCATATCACTCATGGGAAGGGTTGCCGCTATAAAAATGATGGTCTTACCAAAAATAAATTATTTATTCTCAATGATCCCAACTAAACCGCCACAAGATTGGTTCAGATCTCTAGATTCATGTATGTCCAAATTCCTTTGGAAAAATAAACCCCCACGTATAAGCTTAAAAACACTACAAAAGACCAAGGATAAAGGAGGACTAGAACTGCCTAACTTTCAGCACTACTTCTTAGCCAACAGGCTTCAGTTTATCTCAGGATGGCTAAAACATACCCTCTTAGATGAACCTTGGCTAGATGTAGAACAAGCACTCTGCAATAATCTAGAGATCTCAGACCTACCATTTATCAGCTCAAACATCCAACGACATGAATGCTTCAAAAGCATCAACATCAGCTCTTCTCTGACAGCATGGTGGGAGTTTCTAAAATTGACGGCGTCTTCATTAATCCCATGCAAACGTACACCTATCTGGAACAACCCTGACATATTACAAAACAATAATATGATAAACTTTTCAGATTGGAGTGGTAAAGGAATCAAATATTTAGAACATATACTAGAAGGAACAGAATTTATTTCATTTGACGGACTAGTTACACAATATGGGATCAACAAGAAAAGATTTTTAGAATATCAACAAATTAAATCCATAGTAAAAAAGAAATTTAAACCGGGTCAAGTTGAACTACAAACACCACCAAGTGTGGTTCAATTTCTTACTCTTAAAACCCCCAAATTACTATCCAAAATATACAGAATGCTTTCTAAAACAGATGAATCAATATCACTTCCTATTGCAAAATGGGAAGCGGATTTATCAGTTAACTTAGACCTAAACTTCTGGTCTCAGATTTGCTTAAAAACCTTTAATCTAATTAGAAATCCCAGTCTTCAATTAATTCAATACAAAATATTACATAGAGTGCACTATACAGGTCATCGGATGTTCAAGATGGGCTTTACGTCTACCAACAACTGCTCACACTGCCAAACCAATTCACCGGACAATTATATCCACGCTCTTTGGTTCTGTCCACCAGTTCAGAAGTTTTGGCGCGAGATATGTGAAGACTTATCGAAGTGTCTGAAATGTAACATTCCAACTTCCCCCTTAGTGTGTTTGTTGGGCAGCTTAGATAATGTCACTACAGAAAAGAATATAGCCCATATGGTTTTCACTGCCCTATGCATAGCCAAGAAAACTGTCCTCATGAACTGGAAAAATACTCGAAAAGACTCGAACTCTTCCACGACATGCATTTTTAATTTCTCTTTGATATTTGGTCACATTGGGACCTGATGAATGTAAAAACAAAGAATTACCAGATTTTTTTTAACCTTATTTTTGTTTCTAAGAAAAATGAGAGCCACATATGAGGATATTTGTTTAAAATTTTGATAGAACAGTGGCAGTATAATGTCCTCCTAAGTGGATATCAGGCCCTTGTAGAACAAAATTGAGTATTTTAGTCTAAATAACCCAAAATGTGATGTCCACATATGTGGACGCAGGTCCTAGGAGGTTAATTCTAACCAATATAGAAATTATCTAATAGATTATATTTAGTCTTGATACAGCCTCTGCCACCACATCAGATCAATTGCTCTGGGCTCCTATGATCAGCTCCATCACCTAGTGGGGGTGGGGGGTCATAGTTTGGTCCCACCTTCGCTGTTGTGATTGGTGTGGGGGTAGGGCCCCCACGCGGTAGGATTCAGAGTGCTTTCTGAGACACCAGCTGGGGCCTCCCTTGCTAGCAAGTAAAAGATGTTCGCCTTGTTTTTGTCGTTAACGAGAATAAGTTTGTGAACCAGCGGGGCTTGTGGAAACACAGCCCCAACAGTGGGCACGCTACACGGCATCGAGAAGACCGTCAGGGTGTACAACCTCACCCCTGGCGCTGTTGCCCACCTCTCAATTTTAAATACACGTAGACATTGAGGGCTATCAGGAGGGGCTATGCGCTTACCTGCTGCTCTCTGGCAGGTAGCTCCATGCCCTCCTGGGTTTTAAATGCACCTTAGAACACACATGCATCAACACTACATATGAGCGGGTGGAGGGAGGTTTGGAGTCTTCACACACCCCTGTTCTGTGTTGCCTGTTGGGGTGGGGGGGGCTAGGAGGAGTTGGCCGTCCGACTGCGGTCTGGAGTGTGGGGCCTCCCTGCTGCTGCGGAGTCGGGGCGGTCTGCCTCCCCCCACCGCAGGGAAAAGGGTAACACCACCTGGGTCTGGGTGCAGTTCCCCCCTCCAGGGGCAAGGGTACCTAGACCCGGTTTGTAGAGTACGCTTGGGGAGTGTGATCGTGTGTACAGCGTCTCTTTATGTCTGTCTCCACGTTGGTTGAGTGTGGAGTGAGTGCATATGAGAGCATGAGGGTGGGAATGGATGTTTGTATCTGTGTGTGCCTGTATGTCTGTGTCTATATGTCAGGTTGGGTGTCAGACACCACCTTTCTGGGGACATCTCAGGCCCTCCAAGGTTTGGAGGCCTATCTCCACCCACCACCACTTCCCCTGACAGTGGCAGACGCCCTCAGACATCGGTGCATTGGTGGGTCTTTGTGTCTGGGGATGGCATTCAGGTACCCACCGGCTCACTCCTTGGTGGCTGCTTATCGGGGCCTGGAGCCTGGGGCTTGCTGGGCCCCTTCAGGGGTGGGGTGCCCTCGGCCTCTCGGCCTGGAGCCTGGGGCTTGCTGGGCCCCTTCAGGGGTGGGGTGCCCTCGGCCTCTCGGCCTGGGGCTCGGTCACTCAGGCACAGCTGGCTGCCGGCGGAGCTCATGGGCACGTCACTGCAACTCCCCCTGGCTTCTGCTCCGCGGCTGCTGAGTGAGCCCTCATCTGGGACTCTCCTCAGCTCTTTCTGGGACAGTGGCGCGGCTGCCCCTCTGTTGGTCTTCCATGGTCTCTTGTGTTCTGGGGGCCTCTGGATGTCTGGAGCCTGGATCTCCTCCATACCTGCTTCATGCCCTGGAGGACGGGGCTGTGGCCCCCCCACACCCTCTAACAGATCATTACATGAAGGAACCTTTTAAAAACAAGCGCGTCCATGCTCACAGGTGTACACACGGGTGATCACACACACAAACTACACTCTTTTTGGCTCCTACCTCAAAGCACACTGTGTTCTGTTGATCTTATGTGCTGCACAATAATGTTTAATATTTAGTATTTACTGTTATATTCACATAGATTATTGCGATCATGTTGTTTATTATATTGCTCTCTTTTTTTGCTGGTTTTCTCTTTTTTCTTTCTCAACAGGTGATCCAGGTGATTGATAGATGGATTTTTTGTCTGTTTGTTTTGTTGGTTTTTGTTTTTTGCCTTTTATCACCGTCCCTCTTCCCCACTGTTTTTCTTTCCCTCTTTCTTTCCCCCAGTCAAGTCTGTCCCGTGTGTAGCAAGTGAAAATAAATTAAAATAAACAATAAAAGCAAAGGTGAATCAAATAGACCAATACGGCAAGGCCGGGATGGTCCATTTGGTAAAGTAAATCCGTTGGGATCTTTCTTTGCCTTTAGACAATAATTCTGATGGCAGCCTCGCTTCTGTCAGTCTGTCCCAGGACAGCTGTGGGTACAACTGTAGCTGCCTCCACCAGTGTGTGAATGTGAGAGTGAATGAATAGTGGTATTGTAAAGCGCTTTGAGGGTCTCGAAAAGCGCTATTAAAATGCAATCCATTATTATTATTATTAAAAGAACCAAACGGGACAGGTGAAAAAAAAATTGCTATCCGTGTGATGAATGTAGTGCAGACTCACAGACAAATGAAGGATAAATCAAAGACAGACTTTTATTTTGGAGGAAGAAGACAAGTGAGTAGAGACAGCTGGGACACGTCAGGAGGGACGAGTTAACATGAGACACACAAGACGAGGACTATCACAATAAAACAGGAAGTCTGGAGTCGGTGGGCGACTCTTGCTCGTGCTGCTGTTTGTGTGGGAACAGCTGTGGAATCACACTTCGTTTAATTATCTGACATAAATAAATGTAAACCGGTCTCATCCAGGAGATACTGGCAGCCTTTCAAAGGACAGAGATGCTTTTTATGCCTTAATTTAGGTTGTATGTGTACTTTACTGTATTTGAAATGACTGTACTAAAATGTAAATGTTTTCTTTTAATATGATTTTAATATGGTGCAGAAACACTGCAATTACTAAACAAATCGATAGCCACGGCACAGCTGATCTGTTTTATTCTTCAGAACAATGTTTGGTGTTTGTGCGTATGGGTTACAGTTACATCTGTAGGCTGAGACTCCACATGTATTGGAAACCAAAATATTCAGAAGGTGGAATATCATCTGAAAGTCACTCAGTTACCTCTGCATGAGACAGTGTCTCTCCTGGCTCCTCACTCCTCCTCCACAGCTCCTGGAACAGGAGGACCACGTAGACCACTCCCCCCACCACTGAAACACCTCCTCCTGGGAGAAAATATACAGGCCAGTGAGTAATGTGAAGTGGGTCATTAAGGTCAGCCTGTAGCCATCAAACATTAAAATAATGACCGTTATTGTTGACACCACTGTTACGAAGAACGCAGATGTCGTCCTTAGCATTCACAGAAGTGGGCACCAAACAGTGGTCTGTGGACCTACTGACCAACCAAACGTTGACAATTAAAGGTCACCTTTTTAAACTTCTCACTAATCGCTGAAACACGACTGTGTAAAGTGTAATATTACACTAGTCAGGCCAATGCAAGCTGTTCATTAGGTCTATCGCAATATGAACAATGAGTTATTGAAGACAAAAGAATTGATTTAAACCAAATTATTGTTTACAGAAATGTACAAATTCAGATTTAAATGTGTTTTGCCTCTTATAGTAAATTATTTATGCTGAAAATATTTTGCAGGAGCTGGAAATGTCTGCAAGCACTTACTTCAGACTTACTTGAGATGTTTTTGTATCCAAGTATTATAGAAAAGTAACAATTTCAATGTCATCAGTTGTCTACCACTTTTTTGGAGTTCAGGCTGAAGAGGACAGCAGCCCAAGCTGAGATGCCTACTCCGTCCACCGGTCTCCTCAGACACTGAGTCCTGAGGATCTCCAACAAGAAACACCTTGTTAAGGAGCTGTGTAGTAGGGCTGGGCCATATCATACCGTTCACGGTAATACCGGTATAATGTTGAGCAACAATAAGAAAATGAAATATGGCGATAGAATATGGGTAAAACGCGCATGCGCAGTACCTTTGTTTTCATACGCACATGGAGGCAACGCAGAATGAGAAGAGTGAAAGCGGATCGTTGAATGAAACAGATGAACCTGAACTGGTTTGTAAAAATGCTGCAGCTTCACTGGTGTGGAACTGGTTTAGCTTTTGTCCGTCAGATACACAACAAAGCACTATTTTTGGTAGCGCATGCTAGCGGGCCGTCGTTATTACCGTGTTGTTTGGAAAATATGGCGCACTTAAAATCAATCCTTTGATTTTTCTGAAAGTCGACAGAGCCCCTTATAATCCCGTGTGCCTTATGTATGAACTCTGGTTGTGTTTACTGACCTCGAAACGATTTTATGTGCACGGCGCTCGAAAATCTGTCAGATGTTTCAGTACGACTTTGCTGAGCTACGAAGCCGCACCGCTTGATGGAGTGTCGGAGCATTACGGCTATCGTAGGCGGAGCCTCGCGGAGTGATACGTACTGTGCTTCAACATAATATTACCGTACTGTGTGTGTATAACCTCTTTTTAAGTGTTGTGGATATTATACATGGTTATGCTGAGGATGTGTCGGCCAGTTTCCACTGGAAATGCCTTTTGGTTAAACTGTCAGCGAGGAATTTGCATTTGCACTGTTACATTTTTATATAACTTTAATGCAGATAAAAAACAGCTGCTTGTTTAAGTGGAAATACATTGATGGTTTTTATTGCACTAATAAAGTTGTGGAGTTGTAAAGTATTTTGTCTAGTGCAGGGGTCAGCAACCTTTATCACCCAAAGAGCCGTTTGGACCCAGTTTCCTCGCAAAAGAAAACACTGGGAGCCGCAAATACTTTGTGACATCTAAAATGAAGATAACACTGTATATATTGTTTTTTTACCTTTATGCTTTGTGTGAACAACTAAAGTGTGTTGCTTATGAAATCCACGAAGTGCTACAGAGAAAATTACATTTTATTTATGTAATGAACACATTTTGAACTCTTAAAGAAATATAAGAAAAGGAAAGCTGAACTAAAATGATCCAGCAAACAAAAACTGTTGTGAGCCCCCCTCATATCGCCTTTGAACTTTTGGAGCCTTGACCTGACTTTTAAAAAATAATTGGAAAAAAGCACTATGCTGCTGAAAAAAATGAAAAATAAATATTTGCAAAATTCTGCATAAATATTTATTTATTTACTTATATTTATTTTACATGGTAAATGTGTGTTGCGGGGCGTGGTCTGCAGCGCCGACTGTATGCGTACAGCAACCGTGTGTGAAAAGTGGTCAATAAAGAGAAGCTGTAAAGCGTGTTCATGCAAACATCGTCAGGTCTGCCGTGATATGTTTACAACGGGACTTCTGCTCCTGAACCTCTGCGCACAGCGTCTGCAGATCGGGGCGTACGAGTCACTTTCATCTTCACGCAGGACTGTAAGCTGTCATCTGTGAGGCGTGAGCGTGTTTGTTTTTAACATAGTTCACGGTGGAGCTGCTGACATAATGTGGATCAGAAGATCCATAACTGGCCTACCTGGGGTTGAAAGTCTCGATAAATGCACGGCGTTTCGGCGGGTACACCGGCTTCCGCCAGTGTGACGCTTATTTTGAGCGACGAACAATAATAAAATATAATTTTATTTTTATACTTCAATATCAAAATAATCTTCCAATTTAGAACTACAAGTTTAAAAAGAACTAACATAAATAAAATACACTTCAGCTAAATACTTGTAATTTATTTTCCCAAACCACGCGGAGCCGCAGTATAAGGACTAAAGAGCCGCAGGTTGCCGACCCCTGCTCTAGTGTCAATTATGTCGTCAGTTATATCGTTATTGCAAATTTTCAAATGTATATCGTGATAAATATTTTTGGTCATATCGCCCTGCTCTACTGTGTAGTGACTGTACTGTTAGCGCCTCCAGAACAGCTCAAGTTATTTTTGTGCCTCTATTCTGAGCGCAAATACAAATTTTTTGCAAGTGCACATGTTGGATTTTGAGAAGAAAATTATTTTCAGCGAAGAAAATTGATTGCTGCCTGCAAGAAATGTATTTCAGTATTTGCTATTATCCATACACAATAACAGCCCCTCTCGCTCAGATCTCTGCTCTGTGCACGCTCAACTCTCTACACCATTATAAGTGTGCCACAAAACACGCTCCAAAATGTAGTTAAATCCATTTTCAGTTAGTATGTTGAATTATTCTATTTAAAATTTTTATTTTTTTTTTTAAATACCATTGTTGGTTTTAACCTAATTTAAACCAAACCACTCCACTGGATTTTTCTACACTCTGGACCATGTTTCCAGAATGCAGTAGCTAGCAAGCTGATTGGAGACTGTAACAGCCAATCAAAATTTTTGCATCCAAGTCTGTGATTGGTTGGTTTTGTGGCACACTTATAATGGTGTGCAGAGAGTTGAGCGTGCATGGAGCAGAGATGTTGAGAGCGACACACTGAGAGCAGGTCTGCAGATGTCTGTGAGCACACAGAGCAGAGATCTGAGTGAGAGTGGCTGTTATTGTGTGTGTGTGTGTGTGTGTGTGTGTGTGTGTGTGTGTGTGTGTGTGTGTGTGTGTGTGTGTGTGTGTGTGTGTGTGTGTGTGTGTGTGTGTGTGTGTGGATAATAGCAAACAGTGAAATACATTTCTTGCATGCAGCAATGAATTCTCTTCACTCAAAATCATTTTCTCTTCAAAATGCAACATTTGTGTTTCCAAAATGTTATGACGTGCGCTCAGAATAGAGGCACAGAAATAAAGCCATACCTTAACAGGTATTTGCTTGTATCCAAATCTTATTCTTTGTGTAACTATCCAGAGGTTGTGGTCATAGATGAGAGGAGATCTTCCAGTTAAGTATACCGTAGAGGAACTGGTAAACTTCTTCAGGCCTGGCCCTTTGTTCAGCACAACAGACCAGTCCACATCTCAGAACAGTCATCCAGTCCAATTCTTTATCTCCTCACACAATTTGTGAAGTAGTAACCAGATAGTTGCATTCCTCCATGGCATGAAGAGAAACCAAAAACATTAACTGTGTCACTTTTTGCCTTTTTCTGCAGTTCCAGTAGAGACACTAAAACCCAGCAATCAGTGAACTGAATAGACTAAAGCAATCAACAGAGAGCTGACATTTAAGGTGTTCATGGGTTGATTTGGTGCTCCTGTTGTATTGAGTCAAGAATAAGGTGAAATATTTTACTAATAACTGGTAAAATATTCCACCTTACAAGCTGCTGGGATGTACTGGTTTGACATTAGCAACTAAAACTTGAGCATAAACAATAATAGGAACACTCCTGTTTCAATCATCTGGTCTCTTTATGTAATAATGATAATAATCCATCAGTATTTTTACAACGTCTGATCAAATCCTGTTCTGTTAAACTTTGTAATTGTATATTATACAAACTCCACACTTCTGTTTCAAAGTAAAAGCGCTTCAAAAACACTTCACTTCTTAACAGGACTTACACCGTGACATTTTCAGGAACTTGTGGCAAACATAGATTTACCTTAATGGTATCTTGATAATGGTAATGGTACTTACAAACGTGTGCAGTGGTTTGTGTGTAAGTTTTGAAGACTCACATCATATTTAAGGTTTTGTAAGTGAGTGAGACGGAGTTGTTATTCAAACTTTTAGATAGTTGTATCCACAGAAAAAGAAAATGATCCGACTCCATAAGCTGAACTTAATTGTGTGTAAACGGCCAGTTTTTTTATTCAGGTTTGGATGAGTCTGCCTACAGTAGGGAGGTTGAACATCTGGTGTCCTAGTGCAGCCACAACAACCTGGTGCTGAATGCCCAGAAGACAGTGGAGATTATTGTGGACTTCAGGAAGCACACAGCCCCACTCCCCCCCATCATCCTGACTGACACCCCCATCACCTCTGTGGACTCATTCCGCTTCCTGGGTACCACCATCACCCAGGACCTGAAGTGGGAGCCCACCATCGAGTCCATCCTCACCTCCTCCATCACCGTGTGGTACGCTGGAGCCACTATCAGGGACAAACAGAGACTGCAGCGTGTTGTGCGCTCTGCTGAGAAGGTGATTGGCTGCAGACTCCCATCTCTGCAGGACCTGTACACCTCCAGGACACTGCGGCGTGCAGCTTGGATCTCAGCTGACCCTTCTCACCCTGGACACAGTCTGTTTGACCTGCTCCCCTCAGGCAGGAGGCTCCGGTCCATTCGCACCAGAACCTCTCGCCATAAGAACAGTTTCTTCCCCTCTGCTGTTGGACTCATGAACAATAACCGTATGACTGTTCCCACCACTAACACATGACCCTACGCTGTGTTCACTGCATCATTCCATGTTTGCACTGATCACCACCTGCACTCATGTATATATCATGTATATATCTTTCTACGTAGCACTTTTAACTCTTATTCTTATTTTTATTTTCATGTCTATTTAAGCGTAATTTATGACAGTATGTTTGCACTGAAGCACCGCAGCAATTTCCTAATGTTGTAAACCTGCTCAACATTTGGCAATAAAACCCTTTCTGATTCTGATTCTGAAGCAGTTTTACATGTGCTCAAATTGCTATGTATTTATGTGTGGGCGCAAGCACATGCTTGTGAGTACACACCAATCACTGTACACGTCTGTAACCCTTTTGAGGCACATTTCTCTCCATATTTCTCGCCAGCATGTTAAAAATGCCCCCACCTGCAAAAATTCAGAGTCAGACTGAAATCTACATGACAACAGTTCTGCATGCAAAGAAACTCAAAAGACAGTGATCACCTTTTTGCCTGTCTGTTTCCCATTTTGACTTCCGTGTGATCGTAGATGGCTGTCATGCTGCCCCACCCTTACTTCACTTCTGTCCTAACAGACACAGACAGACAAATCATGCACAGACACAAACATGGAGAACATTAGGACGGCTTAAAGAAAAATAAAAGGAAAAAAATTTATATAAATTTAAACCTGCAACCAGTGATGACAGAGCCCTCGCACACCGCTGCACGTCTAGGCGCACTGCGGTTGAGCGTGCTGCAGGTGAACAGCATCGTGTGCTTATGCGGTTTTCTTTAGCTTGAGATGATAATTGGCTGTTGGGTTGTTTATGTAAGGATTGCCATCTATGCCCACTAGAGGGCGATAGAGATACTTACCCGTATGTAATGCTGATATATATCATGCATGAAACTATAAATGAAAATTTCATGTAGACTGGATGATGTCGCCATACTCAGACTCCCATCAAGCAGGTAAAGTTTGGGACAGACTGGTACAATGCCGATATACAATATACAGAACACAAATATATAAATATCAGGGGTGCAACGATACTCGTATTGATATTGAACCGTTCGATACAGTGCTTTCGGTTCGGTACGCATATGTATCGAACAATACAACATTTTTAATTTATTTTATCAACTTTCCTTCTGACGATGCTGTCTGTGTTGAGCGCTCAGTGGATCTGCGCTCGACAGTGCAGCCTAGGCGGAGTAGTCGAACGCAGATTCACTGAGCGCAGGGCAAGCTAGCGAGACAGACGCTAAGCTCTCCTTGCAACATGGCAAACTGAACCTCCCCCACCCTCATTCATTGGCGTTTGGAACTATTTTGGTTTTCATGTGACGTATGACCCTGAAGGTAAGCGCGTCATGGACAAAAGTAAAATAGTGTGTCGCATGTGCCACGCAATGCTCAATTACATGGGTGGGAACTAGTGCGTTAGCGCAGTTAGCTCGTTAACGTGTTGGCCGTCCAGCCCCACGCACGGGGCGATCCGCGGTGGCTCGTTAACGGAGATTTGCCGTGTTGTGGCGTTAACGTCATTTCAGATTAACGATGACAGCACTAGTGGGAACACAACGAATATGACTGCACATTTACTCCAACATCATCCTAGTGCAAAGACAAGTGGAAGCAGACAAAAACAACAAGCACGCATGCTGCAAACTTTACCCGAGTCATTTAGACAGCCGTTAGCACAGGATTCTCCTTATGGGGACCTGATATGTTTAACATGCTGCTGAGAATATAGCCCAGAAGAAGCGTATAGTATAGCTTTTATTTTGGAAAGAGCCATTTCTCTGTAATAAACTCAATTTACCAAAGATGAGCGATTTCTCGATCGATAGATTTTTTTTTATTTTATTATTTTGTTGTTTCAGCAACATTAAATTTAAAAACTGTACTTTTGAGTTAAAATATATATTTATAATTTTAATAAATGACTAATTAAAAAAGCATGAACATTTTTTATATTGAAAAAATATCGAACCGTGACACCAAAGTATCGAACCGAACCGTGAATTTTGTGTATCGTTGCACCCCTAATATATATGTGTCATATGGTGAAAGGTCCAAGTTTGGCATGCTGCTACAACCACACCCTTACATGAAAACTCAAAAGCTTCACAATATAATGTCAACATCGTCTTAAGACTGTATTCACCAAAGATCATGATGATCTGATTAACAAAGTATTAGGCCTAAATATACTATTATTAGTAATATTAGACTAGGAGATATTCCAGACAGTAAGAGATCTTGAAGTGTGAGAGAAACAAGGATCTGGTATCCACGTGGCCAGACTCAGTTATAAACAGAGGGTCTGAATGTGAGGTGTGGTGAGGTTTTACTTTGTTTGAGAGAGAAGACGAGGCAGTCTTCGGAGACTGGGTGAAGGTCACTTATGCAGGGATAAAGATCTGAACTGAATTTGGTCGTCGTTGAGGTAAACTCTGAACAGCACATGAATCCAGGTAGCAGTGAGCATATCTGTAACGGAGCATGAAAATAACAGAAAGATCCGAAGTTAGAGGTAGACAGCATGAGGTCGAAGATGGATGGGAAGAGAAGTTTAAAGTTTAAAGAAGTTTAAAGTGGTAGTGAAATTAATAAAAATTGATTTCAGTCCAGGAGCAAGGCTGTTGATAATAACTTCTTGGAAAAGGCTCATGAGCTCTGCAATGCTGGGGTTTAGATCTCGAATGTTGTGGCCAAAAATCTAGGTACTTGCATCGGGACTGCCTCTGCATGAGGGCCGAGGCTCTGAACGACGAGACAGGGAGACAGCGGTGGAATGATAACGGATCTGTTCTGAGTAAGAACTGGTGGCTGACAGCTTCATGATGGAAGGGGAATTTCTTTGGCCTTTGTTAATTGGTCTACGGTGGCAAGGTTGTCTCAGTGGATGGGAATGGATCTTTTTGACCATTCATGGCTCCATAAAAAACCCGCACTGAATACTAGGTGCATTTTATAATAATCCCCAAATCTGGCAGAAAGAGCAGCATGTGTGTAGAGCTGAATATCCTCAGGGTAGGACAGCTGAACATGATAAAAGAAAGTGATTCCATTCCAGTTGGTGAGCAGAAGTTACCAGACTTGCCGTTCAGTTTCAGAAGATCTGTCCAGAGTGACTGTGTCAAGGAGAGATGGTTAAAAGCGCAGCTTGTGGATTTTTGCACAGGGCAAAGTTTAGGTGTCCTAACAGGTGAGCAGCTGCTATTTAGAAAGACAGGAAACAAGGACGTTTTGAAAAAGGAGATTAATTTGATTTAGTTTTTTTTTAATGGGTAAAGAAGCCTGGAACTGGATGATAACCCGTGAGTTGGAGGTGACGTGGAGGAGATATAATCAGGAAAACTTTACAAAGATGGACCAAATATTGCAGTTTATGGTTGTTGGAGAGAATCCAACATAGGCAATCATTCAAGTCTATATATTCTCAATGACGCCTTATACAACTTTTTTGTTCTAGACAGGCGTCCTATATCATCGTCCTGAGCGCATTAACTCAAAGTCAGAGTAAAGAGGGTGTTCACCGTCAGCAACAATAAACCGGACCTTCCTTAAACAGCCTGATGATACAGTTTATCCAATGAAGTTTGTTGCTGATTAATATTTTTCCAGCAGTTCTGACGATCCTGTTCAGTTTGTTCTTAATTGCCCGATACGTAAAGCTATTAACGACTTCTGGTGACTGACTTTAAAATAGAGCACTTTAAAGGAATTTAGTTACCCAAAGTGCTTTCCAGTTAGAAGACGGCGACAATAAAATACACAAACACATATCAAATAAAGAAGACAAAAAATACAAAACAGAAAAATAAAAACACAAAATGTACAATACATAAACACAAGTCTTAAAAAGGGTACAAAAGATTAAAATTGATGAAAAAACTGACTAAAACTACCTGGACGCTAACAGTAGTACTCACATTGAAATCCAAAGGCTTTTTTTTTTAACCTCCTATGACCTGGCGTCCACATATGTGGGCATCACATTTTGGGACAGCTAGACCAAAATACTTAATTTTTCTCTACAAGGGCCTGATATCCACTCACGAGGAAATTATACTGCCACTGTGCTATCAAAATTTGAAACAAATGTCCTCATATGTGGATCTCATTTTTCTCAAAAACAAAAATTAGGTAAAAAAAAAAAAAAAGAATTGGTAATTCTTTGTTTTTACATTCTTTAGGTCCCAATCAACCCAAATAGCAAAGAAAAATTAAAAATGCATGCCATGAAAGAGTTTGGGTCTTTGGAGGTTAAACATGATTTAAAAACTGCAACTGCTGGGGCCAATCTAACAGGAACAACCCATTCCACAATCTGGGGACCAACAGTAAACTCTCAATCCACCCAGTGTTTCAGTCTCCACACAGGGACAGCAAGTATAATGAAGCACAAACATAATGAGGTACATTTAAAGTTTGCTGAACAACATTTAGACAAGCCTGGGAAAAACTGGGAGAGTAGAGTCTGGTCACATGAGACCAAAACTGACCTCTGGATGCCAGAATACACCCCATGTTTGGAGGTGAACGGCACTGCACCCCCAAAACACCAAATGATGGGGAGCTGTTTTTCAGCATACAGCACTGTGATTCAAATAATTAAAGGATGAGTGGAAAAATGTCCTGAGAGTCTTGATAAAAACCTGCTGCCACCTACCAGGATGATGAAGATGAAACGAGGGGACAGTGATGCCAAACACAGCCAACAAACTCGGTTAGTTTCAGAGAGACAAACCAAAGCTGCTAGAATGACCCGGAACCTTCTGGACTGTGTGGCAGCACGGGTAAAATCACACCTGTCACTGTGACTAGTTTCTGCATACAGCAGGCGTATTGAAGCCAACAAACGCTTTTGTACGACGTATTGAATCCATTTCAGTAAACATGTTCGATACTGGTTCCCTCTGTCATTTCTCATCATTGCACATCATTTATGGACATCTATGGTTTGATTTTTTTTTCTTTTTAGCATGTGGGGATTGGATGGGTTGTTGACAACATCTATTGAAAATTTAATGTCAATAGCACTTTTATAAGTATAAAAATTGGTGATGTGTTCAATACTAATTTTACCCACTGCATATTACAGATATGTATTGCTGTCTGATACGGTTCATCCAAGAAATATATGCTGTAGTTTAACTGAGTGAAACCCATGCATCCCATTATTGTGTTCCTTAGCACCCATACAGTTTACGGATGCAACTTGCTGACCAAGTTTAAAACTTAATAAATATGAGACGATGGGATGGCCCAGACAGTATAAAAGAGGGATATGCAGCTTCTAGGCATGAAGAGTGAAGCCAACACACACGTGTCTTAAACTCACATTCTCTTTAGAAACCGCTCTCTGGTTGTATAGATGTCCATGGGAAAATGTCTCTCAGCCCTCTGTATCTATGACCTTTAGTAAACATTTTCCTGTTGAGTTTGTGGGTCCAGCTTGGGGTCATATTCCACAGAGCATTGAGTCCCTTTTTGTGAATAAGAGTAATTTTCTTATTATGACCATCTTTTATTTATAGTCAGAGGATCTGACTCAAAAAATAAATGCTCTGTATGGACCACAGCTGTTACTGAGAAACTACTGCATACTGTAAAATGCTCTAATTAAGTTTCCGTTAGTTACCTGTAGTTAGCCTAGTAAATGAACAAAGTTCAGACAAAAATAAAATTTTGAGATCTACTCTTGCAGCAAACCATCTGTTTGAATTAGACAGTAGTTCAAGAAGCTGATGTTTTTAGCCACACTGTGATAAACAAGCAGGAAAGCTGAATGGGGGAAGCGGCAGAACAGCCCAAACACTGAACCACCGAAGACAAAAGACGCTTTTTCATTTGGCTTCAAACATAAAGCACACATCATACAGGGCATGTTTGAACGTATATGACACCAGTTATTGCGGGAGAGCTTCAACAGCTAGTGTTACATCTGCTTTGATCATAAGCAACATTTAAGTCACTTCACTGCTGTCTGTTTGCCGTCTAATGTGAACAGTGTTGAGCAGTTTTATGGCTCTTTACAGTCCAACGCGGATACGTCGAGGGGAACCCTGACTTCCCCGGACTGGGGAAGACTTATCTTCCCATCCGCCTGTACGGGGAAGCTCGACGTCAGAGAGCGCATTGCCATGTTACTAATAAACCGACTCGGAGGATGGCATCAATTACGAACTTGATACGAAAACTGGTGATAAAACCGTGAATTACCAAGACCCCCTTCATAACGTCTGAACAGACACAGAATTGATCGGAATGAAGTGAACGGCGACGACCCGAGTTATTTACCTTAACGGGCCAGCTGTCCGTTAGCGGGAAAACCGGGAGATGAAGCAGGAGAATTGAGCAAACCGGGAGAGTTACGATTCCTTTAGCGAACATAGTCCATTCATGTCAGGGACCTACAACACTTCCCCTCCCTCCTCGTTACCTCCGGACCCTCCTCGCTCCTCTCCTTGTGCCCCACTTCGACCCCCCCCCCTTTGAAGTAGCTACGCCTTCTGCTCTCACTTGCACGCACGCATGTGCACACTCATCTGCTTGCCCGGATAGCACAACTCTTGACCGCTACATGACATGAAGGCAGGGGCGTTTCCATGAAATATAAGTCGGGGTGGCACAGGGAACCTAAAAAGCGAGGAAATGCAGATATCTGGTTTGGAATAATACAGTGTAACAATGTATCCAGAGGACCGTGGATGCACTATTCTGGGTTTTCTGCAAATTAAGCAGATAATTACCTTTTCTCTTTGACAGCTCTTCTCTCAGTTACAGCTGCTTTGGTGTTAATGAAATTAACAGGCGCACTACAGTGACAACCCCCAAAACAGGAGTGTGGGGGGCCATTGACAGTTTTTCCCTTCTCATCTTTTCTGACTGTTTTGTCACTAGTTATCCATTTGGTTATGGTCATTGTTGCTACTGGCTGCATTAGGTGAGCCTCCAGAGGTTGCAAAAATAGTCCAACTCTGCCTGGATGGCGCATCAATATGTGCCGCTGACACAAGGCTTGTCTCTCATCACAGTCAAGCGCATAGGAGAAAATCCAGGAGACAGCCAGTTACTCCAGGAGAGCTGAACAGGGCAGTCAAAGGCTACGTTCACACTGCAGGCGAAAACGCATCAAATCCGATCATGGTGTGACAGTGTGAACGGCACAAATCCGATATTTTCAAATCCAACCTGGGTCACTTTCGTATGTGGTACCGAATCCGATACATATCTGATGTTCTAGAAAGCATCTGCTGTTTGATGGTCTTGTCGCATTAAATCCGTCTTTTATGTCACTGACACGAGACAAAACGCCAATTATCTCCGCCGGAGAAGCGCCCGATAAGACATCGTGAACGCTTCCTGGCCATCCAGTGTAGATGTTAGTGAAACTGTTTGGAAGACAACGTTGGAGAAACGTGAACATTTTATTTGTACTGTATAATCTGCAGATTCTGACAGAAATCTGCAGCTATCCTTTGAAGCACCGCTCCTCTAAGACAGCAATCAGGATCATTATTAGGCCAAATGTAATGTCCGTCAGTCAAACAATACTGTTTGCTCTGGGTCCAAACAGAGCGCGTTCTGTGTGATGCCTTCTTTTGCACATGCGGCCGCTTTGAAGGTTCACACTAGAGCGCGTTTGCTGTCACTTTTTATTTGTCGTGTGAACAAGCAGACAAAAAAATTGGATTTGATCAAACAATTGGAATTGAGCATTAAGACCTGCAGTGTGAACGTAGCCAAAGGTCCTTACCTCATCAGCAGGACCTTCCTGCTTCCTTGTGCAAGGAGAAACAGAACCAGCACTCCCAGTCCTACAAAATTACCTCCAGCAGGCACTGGCATGAATGTCTCTGACCAAACAATGTGGCAGACATAGAAGGGTCTGCAGAAGCTGTGGAGAACAACCTGCTGCCTGTAATATCATTCAGAATGACTGGTTTGATGGTGGGTCGGTGATGCTCTGGGGAGGCCATGGAGAGACGCAGAGCTCTACAGGCTAGCACGCTGACTGCTATTAGCTATTGTGATCTCTACTTTCAAGATTAGGTTTCAAACTTTCCTTTTTGCTAAAGCATATAGTTAGGGCTGGACCAGGTGACCCTGAATCCTCCCTTAGTTATTCTGCAATAGGTGTAGGCTGCCGGGGGATTCCCATGATGCACTGGGTGTTTCTTCTTCACTCACTATGTGTTAACAGACCTCTCTGCATTGAATCATATCTGTTATTAACCTCTGTCTCTCTTCCACAGCATGTCTTTATCCTTTCTTCCTTCTCTCACCCCAACCAATCACAGCAGAGGGCCCCGCCCCTCCCTGAGCCTGGTTCTGTTGGAGGTTTCTTCCTGTTAAAAGGGAGTTTTTCCTTCCCACTGTCGCCAAAGTGCTTGTTGGGGTTTTCTCTGTATGTATTACTGTAGGGTCTACTTTACAATATAAAGCACCTTGAAGTGACTGTTGTTGTGATTTGGCGCTGTGTAAATAAAAATGGACTAAAAATCCTTGGACCCATTGTCAGACCCTAAGCTGGTGTGGTGGGTCCTGGATTCCTCCTAGTGCACAACCAGTGTAGGGACTAACGTGTTATTAAGTAACGCGTTACAGTAACTACGTTATTATTCTGGTAACGAGCACGGTAACTAATTATTATGCCAAAATCAGGAACGCGTTAATCGTTACTGGGATTTAGATAGGCTCGTTATTCGTTACTTTGTGTGGTGGCTATCACGGAGCTTCCACAGATTCAGTAACATTAGCAAGTGGTGGAGGCCAGTAGGTGGAGGAGGGAAAGGGGACGCAGGAGGAGGAGAGACCCGAGGCGGCCGCCGGTCCGAGTATCAGGTGAACTGAACTTCAGGTAAGAAGTTATGACCTGCAGTCTATCTGGGTCAGATATAAACCAAGTTTAGGTGGAGTTTATTTTCATTGTGCTGACTTTTTACAGTCAGTTACAATAACTCGTACTGCTACTAGCTAGCATGACGGAGTTTCCATACAGCTGGGTGGGTGCTATGATGTTACTGATAGTGAACTTTATTTTATTCATAAGGTTAGTTAGTAGATTTGCCAACCGTCCCCAAAAACACAGAATCATCTCGTATTCAGAGAAAATATTACGCGTATTGAGCTGAGAAGGAACACAGTTTGTCCCGGACTTCAGCTAGAAGGGAAAAAGACACAAAGCTGGAGTTATTCTGTGTCTTTGCTGCACAGCTGCCTCTTCTCTCTCCCTCTCTCTCCTGTTGCTACTTCAGTCATGAAACTGATCAGTGATCAGCTGATCGGCTTTTCTCTCTTGTTTGTTTATCGCCCACTTTGTGCCAGAAAGAGGAAACCAGCGGATGTCGCGCTAAACAACAGCAGCACGTTTAAGCTTGATCAGCTGTTGTTAGAATGTATTTAATATTACTTTCTAGTATCAGCTGATGTTTTCTGGAGCCACAGCTGTAAAGCTGCTGGTCATGATGTCGGTTTGGATATGTGGTGAGAGGGAAACATGAAGATGAAACCAGGAGATGTCCTTACTGAATCATCAGAGCTGAACAGGTGATGGAGAAACAGGTTTACCTTTTAGTTAACATGAATGAGTTGAAGTTATGAGCTGTTTCTGAGAGACAAATAACCCCAGGATCCTTTTTTTATGTAGCTGACAGCTGGTAACTGTGCAGGGGCGGGTCTAGGAAAGTGTTGCCAGGGGGCCAGATAGGGCATTAACAGGGAGAGGTGGGCACAAAGAAATACTTTTCTTTCTTATTCGCATTTAAAATGTCTACCTTTTAATAAATAATTATCTGAATCTTACAACAAACGATTGATAGATTGATACATATATACCAACAAGACAGTGCACATCACTGTCACAACAGCATTTGTTTTCATTCAAAGGCTTTATGATGTTTCCTATAATGGTGGGCCAGTCCAGCCCTGTATGCAGCTCATCTGCAGTCTGGTGTTTCCTACATCTTCCTATTCAGAAGGCAGAATTTCCGAGTTCTGAGTACAATCGAAAGCACCACGACTGCAGTTTTTGTGTTGGATGTAAAAAGCACACATGACGCTGTGACGCAGGCTAGAATCATGGCAGCAGTCAACGACGGTCCAGGCGTGGGATTTCTCTTGTGGAAATGTGCACATTATCTTTTCCTTTCTATTGGTAGGTGGCACAGTGCACTGTGGCAAGTAAGCAAGCTAGAAGACTGGCAGTCTGGCTGGGTATCCCGTTAGCAACACGTTAACAAGAGAATTCTGAGTAAAGCCAAAGTTACTTTCCCTAGTAACTAGTTACTTTGAAAATAACGAGTAACTTGAAGTAACTGAGTTACTTTTGATAGAAGTAACTAGTAATGTAACTAAGTTACTAATTTAAAGTAACTTACCCAACACTGTGCACAACAATACCAGTGCTCTTGTGGGAGAGTGGAGGTGGAGGTGATGCCCTGGTCCAGATTTGGGAGGTAATCCCCCAGAACACCATCCACTCATCATTCCACTTTGATTTTTAGGGTGTCCTTAAATTCAGCCCTCTGTAGGTTGATTTGCCTTAGCATCCTTTCCTTACTAACACATTACCTAGTCCACATCAGTATAGATATTACTATTTCAGTTTGGGTTTTTTACTGTTATTATTTTGGTGTCATTTGTAAAAAGTACTTTTATACCTTGCCGTTCGTTGAAAATAAATGAAATTTCATTATGTCTACTGTCTTATATTAACTAAATGAACTGAAATGAAGTATTATTGTAGGGTCTAGCTTACAATATAAAGCACCTTGAGGTGACTGTTGCTGTTAATTGGCGCTGTATAAATAACACTGAATTGAAGAAAATGTCTGACGCTGTTGGCCTGAAGCAGAGTCCTACCAGGTCTCCAACAGAAACTGTGATGTCCTGCAGCACAGACAACAGTGTAGGTAATTTTCTCCTTCATTCACAGCAAAGGTTTCCATGTGTCCTGCCCCCTGAGCACTCTATCCAAGCTGCACGTAAACCAAACGGTTCTGACGGTGCATGTGAAGTGGACTATTGGATGATTTTACATAGTTTGACTTTACATAATTGGTCCCTGTTGTTTTCCAGCGCTCGTGCTTAAAAGGGCTTCTTTATGGTTATTTATTACTTTTTAATGTGTAATGAAGGTCTTCTTCATTGCTTGGCTAGATTAACATACATGAGTAATCATGACATTTGTGTAAAAGATGACAGTCATAGAAGAAGTCTGACGTGTTTTTATTGGTTATTTGTCTTCAGGTTTTTCTTGTTGGCAGTCCTTCAGTGAGTGCTGGTTAATGTCTGCCTAGGTGGGAAATATTACTTTAATATTTACCTGATGTGCATATAGGTAGGAGGGCCAAATTATATCCTAACTGAGTATTCTGGTGACAAGATTGTGTCTCACGTACATTTTCTCCCTGCAGAAAATCCCTGCAGTTTTTAGTTTGGTTTAGCACGTAACCCCAGATGAGGTTATGGTCGAGGGCCAGTTAGCAACAGCGCACTGACATCAGAGGCTGCTGGAACCATGTCCCACCACTGGGCTGCATCGCTTTATTATGTGTTATGGTTTGGCATTGTTAATGTTGGTGAATAAACACATGGTCGGTTTACAGCTCATCTCTGCCTCAAGCCTCCTGTTTTAGCCCCCTAACATGCTTACAATTAGCGATGCTCTTCTTGGCTGTCTTTTAGCATCTCTGTGATCATTTTGTTCCTACTTGTCAACATTTTGGTGTCATTTTGCACTTTTTCCCCTCGTTTTTTTTAATCATCTGAAATAGATCCGCCTCAAGGCATGTCCTGATATCCTGACATCCACGACTCATGCCACATCTAAGGTTGTGTGTGGTCATAAAATACACAGTGTGTGGATGTTGAAAGTCCCCATAGCTCATGCAAATCGGTGTTAACCAGTCCATTCACTGATACCACACATAAGAATGGGTACAAACAGCACAACTAGTGCCTTATTTTCTCAGTGTTCCTCAAAGGTGTAGTTTGTGTATTTTATATCTACATATTATTTTTTCTAATATTTACTTTAGTTATCTGAAACAATAATTAAAAACCATTCAATTACTCTCCTTACTTTTTCTTGTCTTTTCACAGTTCCTATCAGTCTCTTTCTCTTCGTACCAGCTGGGTGTGGCCAATCCCTCTAACACCATACACTATGTGTGAGAAAGCAAAAGACGTATTATGCAATATATCACAACTTATACAGTCATTTCAACCTGCTTCACACTAAAGCATAGTAATTTAAAAGGTATTTAAACAATTATTTTATTAACATAGACATGAGCATAGTTCCCATACTGGCAAACTGCCCTGCAAATCAGTGACAGGCTAACCTCGAGCACTGATGTCCTCTAGTGGCAGTGATTAAAAACTACGTTCCAGTACAATAATTAAAGACTCTGATGTGTGGCTGACTGTGAAGCAGACAGAAAAATGCATCCTTATCAGAGTGTTTCTGTCTGACTTTGTGTGTATTTCTGATCATTTGGTGTAAAAATACCACCCCCGGACAGACCGAGGGTTTCCCTAACACAATACCCTCATTTCTTCCATAGCGTCTCATCATCATGTTGAGATGCATGTATCTGCTCATTGGATTGGTTCATACCCACAGCTCAAAATATAAAAAGGAAAACTATTTGTGGCTTTTGTGCTGGTGGTAACCAGACATAGAAGTTGAATGAACAAGTCAAGACTCAAATCTGTTTCTGATGGGAAAACAGAAAAGTGTGGAAGTCCACGTCTGCCACTGAAAAGAGAAAAGAAACTGGCACAATAATGAAACACCTCTTAAAATGATTGTTTATTGTTTGTTTGTTAATTTTATTTCAATCATGTAAACAATATTCAGAAGTTCATTTAGCAAAGAAAAGAAAAAATCTATACAAAATAAAGAAACATACATTTTTCAATTGGCTTCACCTGTTCTGATTCAGTTACATATGGAAAAGGAGTTTATGTTTAAGTTTTCATAATCAGCACTTTGTGCTGTGTTATAAGGAAATCTCTAAATTATTCTTTAAAACGATGACATTATGATGACATTGTGAATAAGAAACACTTTGTGTTATATTAACATACACATCTTTATAATGACTTTTTTAAAAAACTGCCAGGGCTTCGATATTATTATGTTTGCACTGGAAGGTGTCTGGATAATGGCTGCACACAAGCGTCACAGGTTCCTTCTCACACAGCAGCTCTGTTTCCCAGCTTGCATGCCAAAGTGTACGTGGGCAAGATACGCAAACCTAGAGCTGCTCCCAGCGCATTCATGAGACTGTGAATGTGTGTGAATGTTCGACAGAATCCGCTCAGGCACAGAAAAAGTCACTGAGGTTGGTGGTGTAAAGTTCAGAATAACTATATTAGAACCAGTCCATTTACCACTGCACCATCCACCAGTCCAATAAAAAAAAAACAACAACACTTGTTATTCAAGATTTTATATTTATGAGGTGGGTTTTTCATAATCATGATTAACTATATCATATATCAGAAACTATTTATTTATTCTCCCATCACTCGCGAACAAGACCCCGAGATACTTGAACTCCTCCACTTGGGGCAGGAACTCATCCCCGACCCGGAGTGGGCACTCCACCCTTTTCCGGCTGAGAACCATGGCCTCAGATTTGGAGGTGCTGATCCTCATTCCCGCTGCTTCACACTCGGCTGCGAACCGCTCCAGTGCGAGCTGGAGGCTCATGACACACATTTTTCCATATAATAAGACAATGGGCCATAATTAGGTGAAGCTGGCTTCCGTTAAAGTGTTTTTATTGATTTTGATGGGAGTTTGGGTGATGGGTGTGTAGCAGTGACTTCTACAGTCATTGACGTGTACAGATGTCACCTGATCAGGCTTCCAGCACAGGACTCGGTTTCCCAGGTTACGTTGCTTCTTGTGTGTCCGCCATATTGCCTTCGCCTAAACGCGCTGGCTGGATCGTCTCTTACAACTGAAAATGTAAGTATGGAAAAATGATGTTCCCAGCTGGGATCCCTGCTTCGCTCCTGTGTGGGAAGTTGTGGTTAAAAAGCTCCAGGCGTCAGTTTGTGGTTGTTTCACGCTGTTTTCTGGAGGCTGGACAGCCGCACAGCTCAGCTCAGGACAGCGGTGCTCGGCTCTTGTCTGTTGTTGTTTTCCCCTCTGTCACAGCCACAAATTACATTCGTGACTCCGTCCCGAGTATTTTATTGAATAACTCGTCGTGTAATTGTGTGTGCTATTTAAATGGAAACGAGATGAGTGTCCGCCACGATCGTGCGGTCTTTGTCACGGTCTGTGTTCAGCTCCTTTCTGGCGTTAGCGCTGCGAGGAGCAGCTAGCCTCTTCGGTAGCCCGTGGTTAGCAGCCGAGCACCGTGGGTTCATTGAAATCTGTGCTCGAGGTCTGCCCGTGAACAACAGTTGATAAGCTAACACTAATAACTTGGTGGAAAATTAATATCAGAGTCGACTCAGCTGCCTGTGCGTTTGAGAAAACCCGTTTACACGCTAACAGCCGTAGAGACCGTGTCTAATTTGAATGTGTGCTGCACACAGGGTTTTGTTTATGGACACAGATTAATGATTGCGGTACAAACACGTCATGGTAATGTACTGGTCAACGCAGCCCCCGTTTTACGTCCCATTGTACTGCGTTTATTGATATTTTATTCTTCATATGTGGAAAGATTGTGTAGCTTGCCTTTCAAACCGCTCGTTGTGTTTTATGTGAACCACCCCCATTTTCACCTCTTTAGTGCTGGGTATCGCAATGCATTTTGGGTAGTCTTTGCCATGTTGTTATTCGGGCAAAACCAAAACAAAGACAGAGGCCAACAGGTAATAAGGAGCAAAGCTGCAAACACCCAAATGATACGCAGCAGACAAGACAGAGAAATAAGGCCAAGCAGGGAGGCACAGAAGTCTAACTTGAAACTTATTAAGGTCTCCATTATCTGCAGCAGCTATTCTTTACATTACGAGAGTACACTGTAAGACAGACACACATATATACAGTATAACATTCTGACTAGACAAACCTCTCAGACCCACAACAGAACAGCCCCATATAACACAAATAACACTGGTTTCTTGTATTATCTGTACATAGACGAACTGTTATTAGGAGTGATCCGTATGCCCAGGTTACACAACCCTGTGTGTCGTGAGCACCAAACACATCAGCTCAGTTAAGAATTAGAAATTATTTTCCATTTTTCAGTGGAGTACCACCTAATCTGCGTGGAGTCGTTATAGCGACCCCGTGATGTCATTTGTTTGCGTGAAATGTGAAATGCCTGCTGTTTGGCGTGTGACTTTTCGTCAGACACCACAGTGTTGTTTTTTGTGTGTCCTTTTCCCTTGTTGTCCACTTTCGGCTTGGATTATCGCGAAGGAGTCGTGACTCATCGAGCGACTCTATTGACCAGCCCATTGATGGCAGTCTGTTGACGACACAATTTCAGATAGCTTGGCCAAATAAGTACTAAAAAAGTATCTGGTAACAGGTTCTAACACCCAATGGAAAAGCCTAAAAACCGAGTTGAGTTGAGCCAAGCCGATTACTGGGGTATTAGTACCTGTGTGGATACCAGTGAGAAGTATACAAGGGCTTCTGTGTGTCCGAGGTGTCATGATGGTACCCACTCATAATCATTTCATAGATGGGTTTCCTTTAAGGATCACACTGAAGCGTCTAAATGTGGGTGGGCGGTATAAACGGTATACGGTAGAAACAATATGAATTTGGCCAACAGTTGAGATTTTGGCTATACCGCTCTACCGCGATAGCGCATGTTGATGTTGTCATCAAGCTGCACCTGTTTTGGTCGAAAGCGTTGCAGCGGCTGCAAACAATATCATGTGGAAATTATGCCGGGCGACAGTCATAGTGATATCTTTGACTGCCTCACACACTTCTGAGGATTTTCAAAAGTTCTTTACTGAAAAAATTGATAATATCAGAGCACATATCCCGCTCCCATCCCACGACCCTTCTGAACCACCTGCATGTTCATTCTCTCCAAATTTAAACCAGTTTCATTATCCCATCTTTCTGATATAATAATGCCAACTACGTGAAACCAACTACGTGCCCCTTGGATGTGTTACCTACGCCATTTCTCAGAGATGTGCTGAAGACAGTCGGCCCTAACATCCTCGCTATTGTAAATGGCAGTATCTCAAATGGAACTGTTCCTCATTCGTTTAAACAAGCTGTTGTCCAGCCGTTTCTAAAAAAACCTGGTTTGGACCCGTCAGTTCTTGGCAATTTTAGACCAATCTCTAAGCTGCTATTTTTGTCTAAGGTTTTCGACAACTTCAGTAACCCTACAAACGTCGCTGCTGTTTAGTTTTCTGTCCTCATTTATGTTGGAAGTGATAGCAGAGCTGTACGTTTTAATTTTCTCAGCTAGCGAGCTAACTTCCTGCTAACTTCTAACTCCGTTGAATTTAATAAATTGTGTTTTCCTGGATGTTAAACTTAATTGTTACACCTGGTAAAGCAGCAACGCTGATAATTTTATTACAGATGAAAGAATTTAGACAGTTTGTAACTCTCAGTGATGCCGCAGTGTTTGTTTGACTTTGGGACCTGAAAAGGACGGAGTTTTGGACCCAGATTACTCCGCGAGGCTCCTGACTACGGCAGCCGTAATACTCCGACAATCCATCAAGCGGTGCGGCTTCGTAGCAACCAAAGTCGTACTAAAACATTTTGACAGATTTCTGTAGCACATAAAATCGGTTCGAGGTCAGTAAGCACAACCAGAATTCATACATAAGGTGCACCGGATTATAAGGCACACTGTCGATTTTTAAAAAATTAAAGGATTTTAAGTGCGCCTTATAGTGCGGAATATACAGTATACAGAAGAAAAGAATATATCGTGAGATATATTGTTACCGTACATGCTTCAAATTATACCGCGATATGGATTTTAGGCCATATCGCCCAGCCCTACGTCTAAATAAAACAAGACCATAAAGCTTCCTAACAACCCTATTACATCTAAAGAGTTACATTTGTTAAAATGATAACATGACAATGAAATACTGTTGAAGGCGATGTTTCCAACTGCTATCCAAGAAATGCATTTTACTGGTGCAGTGACTTTAGCTGCTTCAGTCTGCAAAGTATAAAAACCTCTTAGTCCTTTCCATGAATGGAGACTATAAAGAGAGCGCGAGAGAGACGAGTCCCTCCAAGAGTCCTGAATTAAAGTCTGAGAGAAGTCAGCACCCACAAGTTTAAAACAATATTTTAATCTGCATGTCTGCCTGTCAGCGACACCTGAATATTCCCAATGAGGCACAATAAAGGATATTCCTATTCTGTTCTGAGCTTAGATGGGGATTTTATAAAATAGACACTGTAAACACATTGTTTTCTAATTCTATATAAACTTACTGGCAGCTTAATTTACTATGAAAGGTATAAGTAAATAACTATAATAGAAAAAAAGTACAGAGTAAGACCGTGGATCAGTGTGATGTCTCTGACAGTGCTGTGTTTCATCCAGTCGGACAAACTGGGTGAGAAGCTGGACTGTGTCAGATGCCAGCGCTAACACTAATGTCAGTGCGTTTATGGTAAAAAGTTTTGCTGCTGCTCATGAGGAATGAAGGGTTTGTGCGTCCGTGTTGACTTCTGCATTAATCGCAGCGCTGATGTGCTAAAGCAAGCTTTGAAGGAAACAAATCGTGGCTTCCTGTGCGCTGTGAATCCAGCACGGTGAACAGAGGTCAGCGGGCAGTGAGACCTTTTGGTCTTCTGCTCTCTGATTGGCTGACTTCCAGTCCCATTCCCTTTCCGCCCAACCCCCCACACCCCCCACCAACCCGACTCCCTGTCCACCAGTTTTTTGTCTTTCTTTCTGGTTGTTCTCCTTTTTGGATTTTTGGTTCATTGCTGAACTTTTATTTTACTCATTGACATTACAGGTTACATGTTTATGTGTGACAATAGAAAGTGTGCTGTGCTTACCATTAATTTGGAGTGAATAACTCATTATCATTGATTTGCAGAAGAGTCTCCATTTTTCCTTTCTGTTTTTCAGAGTTTCAGTGATGACTCAAACAGTTCAGACCAATGGGGTCCAACCCCTCAGCAAGACTTGGGAGCTGAGTCTGTACGAGCTACAGAGGACTCCACAGGTAATCACTAACACCACCTCATCATCAGTCAGCCTGTGGCACGGCTGTGTTTGTGATTGTTAGGCCTGGTTCGTCTTGGTGCTAACCTCAGTCTGTGTGTTTGCTTCTGCCACAGGAGGCTATCACAGATGGCCTGGAAATAGCGGTGTCACCCAGGTCCTTGCACAGTGAACTTATGTGTCCTATCTGTCTGGACATGCTGAAGAACACGATGACTACCAAAGAATGTTTGCATCGCTTCTGTGCTGATTGCATCATCACAGCTTTGAGATCTGGGTGAGTGCACGGGAACACCTGAGTAGAGCAGGGCGATATGGCCAAAAATATTTATCACGATATATATTTGAAAATTTGCGATAACGATATAACTGACGATATAATTGATGCGAGACAAAATACAACTCCACAACATTACTAGCACAAAAAGACAACCTTCCATTTATTTTCACTTAAACAAGAAGCTGGTTTTTATGTACATTAAAGCTTTATAAAAATGTAACAGTGCAAATGCAAATTCCTTGCTGAAAGTTTAACCCAAAGGCATTTCCAGTAGAAATGGGCTGACATATCCTGAGCATAACCATGTATAATATCCACTGAAGTTAAAAAGAGGTGCTTTGCAACATTAAACTGCAGTGTGCAGTACGTATTTTTCGGACCATAAGGTGCACGGGATTATAAGGCACATTAAGCGAAACAAAGCAGTCAGATAAATCAAACTTTATTAAACTCATTCTTCTTGCTTCCTCCACTTCTGTACCATTGATTCATTAATGTTGAATTCTCTGGCAGCTGCTCTATTCCCATGTTGTTGCAGTATATTAATGACTAACCTCGTATTGTGGATGGATTATCTCAGTTGTTCTCCTGACTGAAGTTTGGTCCGTTTACAGCATCCTGCCATGCGATTGCATTTGTCTCTAACCATGAGGAACCTTCACGTGTTAGTGTTCGTCCTCCAGCTTCACTGTTTATGTTATGCTAACATAGCTGTGTCGCTAGCGATCACGTAGCACATCATTATATACCAGCTAGCCCAACTTCAGTAACCCTACAAACGTCACTGCTGTTTAGTTTCCTGTCTTCATTTATGTTGGAAGTGATAGCAGAGCTGTACGTTTGATTTTTTTTCAGAAATCTCTCAGTCAGAACATGCAATATCATGCTTAGGTAACTAGCGAAACTAGCGAGCTAACTTCCGCTAGCTTCCTGCTAACTTCTAACTCCGTTAAATGTAATAACTTTTGTTTTCATGGATGCCTGGAAGTTAAACTTTATAGTTACACCTGGTAAAGCAGCAATGCTGATCGTTTTATTAAAGATGAAAGAATTTAGACAGTTTTTAACTCTAAGTGATGCTGCAGTGTTGTTTGACCTGAAGTATACAGAGTTTAGGACCCAGATTACTCCCAGATTTAAGAGCATCTTAGTCCGACAAATACGACGGCCGCTTGCATGTTCTGCAAAAAAATGTGCTTTGTCATGTATCTGACGGACAAACACCAAACCAGTTCCACATCACGGAAGTTGCACCATTTGTACAAACCAATTCTGGTTCATCTGTTTCACTCAACAATCGGCCATGTGCGTATGAAAACAAAGGCACTGTGCATGCGCGTTTCACTCATATTCTATCGCGATATTTCATTTTCCTATCGTTGCCTAACATTATACCGGTATTACCGTGAACGGTATAATATGGCCCAGCCCTACACCTGAGTAATATGACCGTCACAGCTGGACAGAGAGGGCGGCAGTTAGGGCTGCACGATTAATCGTTAGAAAATCGCGATCTCGATTCATACTTGTGTGCGATCTCATTTCCAAATTAGCAGGGAAAAAACAACGGAGAGCACGTCAGGGATGACGAGAAAGTGACAGGAGAAAATCCGTCCCGGTCAACCACCCAAACACCAATAACGGGAACCTTATACAGCGCTTCCCTATACCCGTCGAACTCCCGCAGGCACAAAGACATTACGGAGGCTATCACTTATCACCTGACCAAAGATATGGCTCCATCAACACTGTGCAAAACGAGGGATTTAGGAAAATGATCAACACCCTAGACAAACGCTACACAGTGCCGTCCCGCAACTATTTTTCTATTGTTGCACTACCTGCTCTGTACACGCAGCGTCGAGCAACGGTGGAGACGGAATTTCAAGCAGTACAACATTTTGTTGTTTTTATGTTTATTTATTGTTTTTATGTTCAGTCTCAACTGTTACGAAGTTGGTGTGCAGTTAATAAGTGCAATAAATATTTATACTGGAAAAGAGAATCGTGAGAGAATCATGATCTCAATTCTAAACCAAAAAATCGTGATTCTCATTTTATGCAAAATCGTGCAGCACTAGCGGCAGTGAAGTCACGGAGCATCTGTGCAGCCTGTCGGGAAGCCTGTGTAGCCTTCCATGATTGGTATTGGCTGAAGCGAGCTTTATTCAAAGGCCAGAGTTAACGGCCAAATTTAGCCCAGGAAATTAGTTTTAACTTTTTATCAATGAGTTGCTCTTTCCAAATCCACTCTCTCTTTTAATGGCACTAAAACATGGCTAATAAAACACATTGCACCTACCCCACAGGATATTAGCATAGTAATAATACAGCAGTGAGACTGGTTCAAAAAGCCAAAGCTTCTCACCTGAAGGTTGATGTGTGAGAGTGACCATCTTACAGTCACAGCACCTGCTTCCACTCACACTTACAGATATAGGCATTAGGCATGCAGATGCACAGTAACAGTCCGAGCATCGTCTCATGCTGATGGGCTAGCACAGCCTCAGTGTGGTATGAATTTTCCTTGTTTTTGATATGCTGTTTTCACATACTGTCACTTCGTCTGTTGTTGTTCAGGCTTTCACAGGTCATGAGTTTTGCTTTCATAACACCGATACAGACGTTAGAAAACAACTGAGATGTTGTGCATGATTACCTGTTGTTCATGTGGAAGTGGCACTGATGCCGTTTGCTGTCTCCGCAGTAATAAAGAGTGTCCTACCTGTCGTAAGAAGCTGGTGTCCAAGAGATCGCTGCGTCCAGACCCCAATTTTGATGCTCTGATTAGTAAGTGATGTCAGGAAAGTTGTGCTTTACATCCACATGTTGATGGTTTCTTATGCCTGCAGGAAGAACATTTTGTGTCATTTTCACATTACTGTGGAAGAAGAAACATGGCAGCATTTGAATAATGAAAGCAGCAACAAAGATCAATCCATAAATAAGTGAATAGATTCATCAATACACCTTTGTTTCCTGTGACACGACGCCAGCAAGTGTTCAGTTACACAGCGATGTTGCTCCAGAGGTTTAAATAGTGCCAAGTGCTTATTTAAAAGTGCAACAGATGTAGGGAGGAACGAGACTTTCTGCTGCTTTGTTTTCTTTGCTCTGTACCGTCTCCCTGAGAGTAACGGCTCGTACTGCAGAAAAGATATGGGATGGATCATTAACAGTTTTATGATCCTGATGAATCTTTTTCATATCTTTACTGGAGAGACTGGTTCTCTTTGTAGTCTTCGAGCTAATTTCTCACAGAAAAACCCAACACAGCCTTTCCATTTAAAAAAAGGTATCCACATAGATGCCTGAGTATTCATATGAGCTAACCTGCTGTGTCGTACACCCATCAATCCCCACTGAGTCATGTGCACATCCTAAGGTCAAAAATCATTTCTTTAGTTTTCTCAGTTTTAAAAATCAGATGATGATGATTACAGCACAGTATGAAATCACTACAATCAACAATTCTCCAAAATCACTATTTGGTTCATACTCAAGTTTTCTGTAGAGAAACATAATACAAAATAAATGTTTTTTAAACAGAGCCTTCATTAATTTATTGTAATTGGATCATTATGTAAAAACAAATTGTTATATACGTGTACTTTCAGACCTGTAAGACACAGTCTGAAAACATGTGTGTGTATATATTATACATAGTTATTTCCTGTTTATTTACGTGTGGACATGGTGCGTGAAGTCTTTTGTGGCATTTTTCTACTTTCAGGTAAGATTTACCCGAGCCGTGACGAGTACGAAGCCCACCAGGAAAGAGTTTTGGCCCGCATCAGCAAACACAACAACCAGCAAGCCTTATCCCACAGCATAGAAGAAGGGCTGAAGATACAGGCTATGACCAGGTAAAGGACGTGTACAAATGCTCCAAATACTCACATTAAACTCAGTCCATTTCAATGAATGCGAGTTACCTCTGTGTCAGACTACAGCGTGGTAAGAGACACACAGTGGAGAACGGCAGTGGAGCTGAGGATAATGGAGACTCTTCCCACTGTAGCAACGCTTCCGTCCACAGCAACCAGGTATGATGTGGTATACATGGATGCTTTCTGTGTACCGCTTAAGCCTCTTTTCCACGTGTACCTGTTTGATTCAACTGGACTCGATTTTAGGATTTTCCATTAGGTGTTATTACCTGGTACAAGCTACACGCAGAACTTTCAGGCCGTGTTGCTGTAACAACCTCACCCACATTGACTCAGCTGTAATGGAAAACAACCTAAGCCGAGTGTAGTTGATTAGGATTAGGTTGATTTGGGGTGGCTGTTACTCAGGAGGTAGAGCAGGTCACCTACTGATCGGAAGGTTGGTGGTTCGATCCCTGCCTCCTCCAGTCTGCATGTCATGTATCCTTGGGCAAGATACTAACCCCAAGTTGCTCTCCGACGCATCAATCGGCGTGTGAATGTGTGTGAATGTAGTTAGAAAGCATATAGAGAAAGTGCTTGTGAGAATGGGTGTGATTGGGTGAATGTGGCATGTTGTGTAGAGCGCTTTGAGTACTCCGGGAGAGCAGAAGAGCGCTCTATAAGAATCAGTCCATTTACCAATAGGTACTACTGGAACAGAGGCATTGGCGTCTTTGTCTTCCTTTTCTTTATTTTTCATGTAGAGCATGACTAGGGCTGGGTATCATCACTGACTTCTATCATCGAATCACAAAGTCCCCATTGATTCAGTGTTTACTCAGTCGGAAATATTATAATTCTGATCATTTACATCTCCTTACATTTATGTCTGTGTATAAAAACAAAGCTGACACTGTGAGACTTCATCAGAGCATCACAGCAGATGTCTTTGTGTCAAAGTAACTGAGGATCAAACACAGAAAAACGTGAAGAGATTTTCCTGTCCTGGCTTTTTACAGCAGATAATAGGGCTGCACAATTAATCGTTAGAAAATCGCGATCTCGATTCATACTTATGTGCGATCTCATTTCCAAATGACAACGATTTTTTTAAAAAAAAAGAAAAAAAAAGACGCCGATTGTACCGCAGTTTGATCCGGGACGTAATCTGCATGAAAACAAGCGCTCACTCTTCCTGCTCAACAAATGACAAGGGCGGAGCCTTATACCACGTGATACAGAAGCTGTGCCGTGTGATGCTAAAATTAGCAGGGAAAAAACAACGGAGAGCATGTCAGGGATGACGAGAAAGTGACAGGAGAAAATCCGTCCCGGTCAACCACCCAAACATCAATAACGGGAACCTTATACAGCGCTTCCCTATACACGTCGACCTCCCGCAGGCACAAAGACATTACGGAGGCTATTGGGGTTTTTGGGGGATGTTGCTAACTCCGGGTCCGATAACAGGCACCACACCCGCAGTAGATGCGCTCGGTGTGAGGTCTCGCAGCAAGCTATCAAATATGGCGCATTTCTCGGCTTTAAAAAAAACCCGTCGCCAGGTGTTTCATCATTCGAGGTGTTACCTCCTTTGACAGTATCAGCTTAAAGCACTTGTTGCAGGCTGCTGAGTTTGCATCTTTTGTTGTGAAGTACAGCCAGACTTTGACCGCTTCGCTTTGGGCATTTTTAATCTGTAGCTCTGCTCAAAAGAACGTACGTACCTGGGCCCGCCTACTATCCTCGGAAACGTAAAATGATTGGCTAGAATCCAAAGTGTATGACATCTCAGGGGAAAAAAAGGCACCGGCATAATGGCACCGGATACCGGTACCCATCCCTACTGGTACCAGGAGCTGTTATCTAATGGGAAACCCTGAAAAGCGTGGCGAGTCGATCCGAGTACTAATGGAAAAGAGACGAACACACGAGTGTGAGGACCACAGTGATTTTTAGGATGGGTGATCTCTCTTCATCTTTAACTGTGGTTCTGTAGGAGGCCGGGCCGAGCATCAAGCGCACCAAGACAAGCGACGACAGCGGTTTGGACATGGATAACGCTGCAGAGAACGGGGGCGGGGACTCGGTGATTGATGGTGGTGCCAGTGAAATAGAGCTGGTCTTTAGGCCACACCCCACCCTGATGGAGAAGGATGACGGTCACAACAGGTAGTCAGACATTGCTGCTGACACATCCATTTCAATATAATACACACCCTACGTTAGCTCTGAAAATCCAGTTCCTGCACATATTCACACGAGTGCTTTTGTGTCTGCACAGTGTGGAGTTTGTCCCTCGCTACATAAAGACATCCGGTAACGCCACAGTGGATCACCTGTCTAAATACCTGGCTGTGCGACTGGCTCTGGAGGAGCTGAGGAGAAACGCTGAAGCCAGTCCTGTTAATGTGGAGGCAGCTTCAGAGAAACAGTACACCATCTACATACCTACAGCTGGAAACCAGTTCACTGTGAGCACCCACACAGACACACTCAGCTTTACTAAACATATAGCTATCCTGTCTTTTTCACTGTGATCCACACAGACGTGGACTGAAGGCTGTTGTCCCACAGACTTCTGTAAGACCGGAAGACTTTTTGCACCCACAGTATGATAATCTGGTGGCCATTAGTTTTAATTTTTCCAACCCATGTTTTTCTTACAGTGTTAGGGGCTGGCACAAAAATAAAACAAGTTATATAGTATAGCATTATTATTAGTATACCAAGGTTTAGCTTTGTGGTTTTATTTTTAAAGTGGAAGAATTCATGTTGGCTGTAGTCAACGAGGCACCACACTAGGGGGCGCTAACCACTTATTCCCTTTTTTTAATCCTTGAGGAAATGATGTAAAACACTGGCACTTGGCACATTTGATGTAGACGTACGATGTTGTAAAGGGATGTGCACAAAGGTGAGACAGCAGGTTTAGCTTTTCTATGTGCAAACACAGTTCACAGTAACAACAACAGATTCAATGGCTACATTCAAAATACTGTGTGATTCAGTGTGTTTGGGAAATGACGTGTTGAACTCTGTCCACAGGTGCTGAATGGTTCCTTCTCCCTGGAACTGGTCAGTGAAAAGTACTGGAAGGTCAACAAACCCATGGAGCTCTACTTTGCCCCTACTAAAGAACACAAGTAGACGGCCAGGAAAACACACACACACGTGCGCACACACACACACACACACACACTCAGAGGAAAATCAAATGCATGGACATGGATACCTGTGCGGCACACAGAAACAAGAGCAGAAGTGTATTTCTGAAGGAGATGACAGGGTTGACTAAAACCCTCAAAAGGACTCTTGTACATAGAAGAAACCCCTTGTTTTATATTATCTGTATCCGTGTTGTTTCTATCTTAGTATGATGTAGCAGATCAGAACAGCAGCCGACAGACTGGGCTGCTGACAGTAACTGTGGATTCTCTCCAAACAAATCCAGGGTCCATCTATAGCGTGAAGTTAAAAGCACATGGTATATTGTCTTCATCTGGATGGCCTTTAGGCCGGGACTCGTGGGTCTGTTTGACTTTGGAAACCGCCCTGCATCACATGGGTGACATGTGGCTGGGTTTAGGGCCTTAAAAACCAGGACCAGCTCTGTCCAAACAGTGTAGGAGCACACGATCACTCCCAGTGACCTCCAGGATATCAGAATGATGCGCTTTGTTAAAATGCCTGTGAACAGTTTGCCATGCATTAGTGGGCCATGTACGATGCATCTGACATGCATGGAAGTAAATAAAAGCCACAATGTGAATATGTGTTGCATTGAAATGTGTTTCTGTTAGAACACTCTTCTATATATAATTATGGCGGCACGGTGGTGCAGTGGTTAGGTCCTGAGTTCGACTCCACTGTCCAGCCTTGCTGTGTTTTGTTTGTGTGGTTCTCTCCCAGTACTCCCAGAACATCACAGTTGGTTAGGGTAACTGGTGATTGTGAATGGCCCACAGGTTTGAATGGTCGCTCGCCCTGAGACAGGCCTGTCCGGGGCGTGCCCCGCCTCTCGCCCTGTGGTAGCTGGGATACGCTCCAGCATCCCTGCAGTCCTGATAAGCGGGAGAGAATCTTGCCACGTGTGACTGTTAGTTTACGTGAAAATGGAAACAAACCAACAGATTTGGTCGTCTTGTCACGGTCACAAAGTTGACGTGTACAGCTGGTTTATGAACCCTGATTTGAGTTGGAGAATCTCAGTTGCCCTGATCTGTAGGAACAAACTGTCTTCTAATATCTGTGGCTGCTCTCTATCGCTCATCCTTTTATAAATGTCTTTTGTAACAGTATGTGTGATCGGAGGCTTGGACAGTTTGACCTTTACAGTATTTATCCTGTTTGCTGAGGGTGGCTGTCCATCACAGGGAGGTTAACTCGTTGCTCTCACAGACACATCCTGGAGAAATCTTTGATACAGTTTGTTTCATTTTCCACCCAGCAGTCAGGTTCCTGAGTGTTTGGAAGAGAAACTCCACGGAAAGGGTGATTCCTGAGTGAGTGCAAGTCTAAACGTGTACCGTAAATGTTGTGACTTTGTCAATTTGTGTTCAGACTGGTTGCCAGTTGGTACATTTCAACAAACCACAAACATGTGCAGAGTTTGAGCTGTGCTAGCGTGAGCTCATGCTCGGTTGCATGGACACTACTTGTGAGTGATTACTGAAATGTGTTGATGAGAATGTGAAGGGAATAAACTGTCAGTACAGCCTGTGTCATGTCATAAACTTGTTTTCACTGATGGTGGGAAAAGGAAGTGTTCAGACACAGAACATGGAAATGACTTGGTTTCATACAAATATCATGTTTGATATCCTGTAACGTGTTTTCCGTCTGTCTTTAAAACCTGCAGCTGTTAAACAAATGGTATAGCACAATGCCATGTTTCTGATTAATGTATAGTATGGGTTATATTAGAGGAGTTGGAGAATCTGTTAATTTAAATAAATGGAAGTGCTCTGCTCACTGCAAGTCAAAATGTTATTAGAGAAACGTCTAAATTATGGATAAAAGTCGGTGAAGCAAAGTTTATAAAGTTTAGAACGACTCATTTGTTTCCTAAACCTTGAAACTAAAAAACAGCAAACATTCTTTCTTTGGATGCAGCTCGTCTCAGGTGACGATTTGCTGCTATTCTTTCATTCGAGTCGATAACCAGAGAACGATCTTTCTGCACAGTAAGTATAACTTGGGTTCTGGAGAGTGTAGATGACACTTTACTCATTTCTGCCGTTCTAGAGAAAAAGGTAGTTAAGCAAAATGTAGCAGCTGAAGGAAAAGTAGAAACTAGCTGTTGCAACTAACCTCAGTGCTTGAGCAGATACCGTTTCGTTTTACTGACCTATACATTATTCTGAATAAAAATAGTTTGAGCAGAAATCAACATTGGACTTTTGAAAGTCACAGAGGAGCGTGACTTTCAACTTTAGCAAAGAAAATGGTCCCATTTCACAAAATACACTCACCATGAGAGAGAACCCTACGAGTCACAGCGTTACTCATGTTTCGTTTAGGACGAGTGCATCTGATCAGCAGTGTGTGGAGCTTGTATACTGCATCCTTCTGTTTGGTCAATAAAGCTGAATCTGAGTTCAACATGGAGCACACGGTGCTGTTTCTGCTCTGTAATCATGTTTGACATCCTTTCAGTTCAGTGGAGTCCAGTGTTACATGACCTCGGCATAGAGCTGAATACATCAGTGCAACTTCACATCAAAGGTATTTTTAATGAATTGGATTCAGTTGTCATATTAAAGTTTTTCCCCTGAACATTGGCTGATTCTATCATTTGTTCTGCTACTTTGTAAATAAAAAATATCAATAATTATAGTCATTTGTTAGAAACATCGCTCAAAATACCAGAATGTTAAACAAAATTAGCTTATGTTTCATTTAATGATGCATTTAGTTTTGGCACATGTGGCTCTCCATAGACTCCACTGGTTTCTTGCACTGAGGAAGCCAGACTGCACCAGTAAAACAGTCCTATAAAGTCTCACATCTGGATGACACCCATAGATGAGATGGTGTTTTACTCTAGCCTGGTGCACAACAAACACTTAAACTTGAAATAAAACTTATGAATATTATAGTAAACACGATCATTATTTACAGGCATATTGTGTCTAATACTTTACTGGCTCAAAGTCATCACTCACATCACTCGCCCATAAAGCAGAAAGCCTCAAAAGGCGGTTCATCAAAGACCGTCCGGATTTCTCAACACGCTCCGACGGCTCTGCTCGTCCCATCACTAACAACTATCCTGCTGTTGTGATAAAAGCAGAATACAAACTCATTTTCAAATGTGTGAGCAAAACAACTACAGTAGTTTTATATGTATAAAAGGATTCAACAGAAGCAGAAAAGACAAGTGTTCAGCTTCGGCTCTTTATTCTTTTGTTGTTTCAAATATACAAAGAATCAACGTAAGAAGAACAGCCACGAATCAGGCTGAACCAAACCCAGTTTTGGCATGAGCAGAAAAAAAAAAAAAAGTGGACAAACATCTTGAGAAAGTTGAGGGTAAACAGGAATGTTTCCTCTGGATGAGTCCGACTCTACCAGAGGAAAAGGGGAAAGATGCAGAGAAGACAGCGCGAATGGTGCGAGAGCCAGCAGAGCAGCCGGGGAGCTGTTTAAAGGAGGAGCTGTGGAGCTGCTTTGCGTCTGAGTGAGAGGTCTCTTTGCAGGGATGCCAAACAGATTGTGTGAGGTGCCAGCACCTTGCCGCCTGACTGACACCCAGCACTTTGAAATCCTAGAAATGTGTGTGAAATCCAGAAAGTAGAAAAAAAAGTAGAAAGAAGAGCAGTTGGAAAAAAAGTCCTATATAAAGACAGAAGCTCAGAAACACAATCAGCTGTGGCGTGTGACTGGACGCTGCAGGTTCGGCGACCATCAGACCGTCTTCCTCGCAGTCAGGACTCTCACGATAGAGCCAACTCCTCCCACTGCCAGGGCCTGAGGACGCACAGAAAAGAAACGTCCATAAACTTTTCTCTGCATTATGATTTGAGGGAATCGTCTGTGATTGTGATCAAAGCTCTGGCTTTGTGAACGTGGCACTAACCACTTAATGGAAACTGGTTTCGATTTCAGCACAATTTCCACTCTAAGATTGTATTAGCTTAATTAACAGAAAGCACTGACCTTTTCATGCCACTGCAGGAGTACAGCACTACTGTTGTCAGAGGGCTTCTCAAAGCCTCTGTAGATGTATTTCATGAGCAGATCCACTCCTGCTTTGTCCAGAGAGCCCACAGCCTTCTCTATGTCACTGCTCTTGAAGCTGCTCAACACTTTGACCACCAGCTGCTCTGCTCGCTCCTATGCACCAACACACATAAAGAGGGGGAGGATACTGCATATTAAAAAGCAGGTACCTAAATGAACACTTTCCATCAAGACATCTGAGCTCCCACATCATTTCAATTCAATTTTATTTATATAGCCACAATTCACAGCAGTTGTCTCAAGGTACTTTATATTGCAAGGTAAAGACCCTACAATAATACAAAGAAAACAGCAAGCACTGTGAGGAGACTGGGAATGAAAAACTCCCTTTTAGCAGGAAGATGACTCCAGCAGAATCCCACTCAGGGAGGGCTGGGGAGGAAGACAGAAAAAAGAAACGCTGTGGAAGAAGAGCCAGAGATTAGGGGTGGGTTTTATTCATCGATGCATCGATTAAAATCGATTCTGGCTTGGATAACGTGATATCGATTCATTAAAATCCTGAATCGATTTTTTAATATAAATGTATTTTGCCCAAAATTCCAGAATCTCTGGTGAAACGTCACAAAATTTTGACAACCACCAAACAGCTAAGACAGTGAATGAGAGCAGGAACACGGCTTCTGCACATAGACGTAAACACAAAGCGTGGAGCAGAATCGGTGAGATGTCGCCTTTCTCACAGTCGGGGCTGAAAGCCGACAGCTCGCTGATTCTGATGTTTCGGCAGGTCGAGCTTTGTGTTCACGCCCTTTTTGCGCCGATTCTGAAGCTGTTAGTTTGATCTCTCTCCAAACAACATTGACCGAACCAGCAGCAAAAGCAGATCCAAACTACGCTTCACATAAACATCGTCATGAATTCACTCTGACTTTTGCTGTTTTGCTTCCACCAGGATAAAATCACACTTCATGCACAGCTCTCTCTCTCTCCCTCTCTCTCTGTACTTCAACAACAGTTTCCCGTCTAAAAATCTGTTTTCTGCATTATTTGCTTGCTTGTTACGCACAAGTCTACCGTTGTTTACAGGCTGTCGGCCGATGTTGTTTTTACTTACTTCTGAAAAGAAAACCTAATTTCTGCTGTTCAATACTGAACAAACTTAAACTTTTTAAAATTATGCAAAATGCAAAACGCCGTGTCTCTAATAAAACCGCTGTAACTTCAGAGGTAACGTTCATATGCTGATTAATGGTTTTCTTTCATTTTTGATGTACTGCAGAATATTTTTATAAAATTCCAGAACAGGAAAATCTCCTTCATGTTTTTCTGTGTTTTATCTTCAGCGACTTTGACACAAAGGCCTCTGCTGTGATGCTCACACCTTTGATAAAGTCTGGAAAGTGTCAGCTTCCTTTTTATAGATACAAAAATATGTAAATGTACTGATCTGAATTATATTATTTCTGACTGTCAAAATTTCCCAGATTCAAATCGAATCGAAGATCAAATCGATTCAGGACCTTGTGAATCGGAATCGAATCGATTCTAGAAATCAGTGACGATACCCAGCCCTACCAGAGATGAATAATATCTCATATGCAGAGTGATGTATAAACATATAGTCAGTGCACAGTCAACACTCAGTGCATCACGGGAAGCCGAAACCTACTGCAGGGTAACCAAGGGAGGATTTAGGTTCATTTGATCCAGCCCCAACTGCATGCTTTATCAAAGAGGAAACCTTTAATTTCAATGTGGAGGGGTAGCAGCTCTACTCTGAGCCTATCTCTAAGACAGAGACAAGAAGAGGACCCCAGGACTACAGGCCTGACATCCCATGTCATGAAGACCCTGGAAAGACTCATCCTGGACCAGCTCCGACCCATACTCAGACCACGTCAGGGATCCTCTTCAGTTTGCTTACCAGCCCCTTCTCGGAGCTGAGGATGTCATCATCTATCTGCTCAATCGCGTCTGCACCCATCTAGACACGTTGGCGAGCATTGTGAGGGTCATGTTTTTGACTTTTCCAGTGCTTTCAACACCATCAGGCCGACCCTCTTGGGTGATAAGCTTACAGCGATGCAGGTGGATGCTTCTCTGGTGTCCTGGATTGTTGATTACCTGACAGGAAGACCACAATATGTGTGTGTCTGACAAGGTGATCAGCAACACAGGAACACCACAGGGGACCGTCCTTCCCCCTTCCTCCTCACCCTGTACACCACACACTTCAGCCACTGCACAGAGACCTCCATCTTCAGACGTTTCCTGATGACTCTGCGGTGGTTGGATGCATCAGCAGGGATGATGAGTCAGAGTAGCCAGAGGGCTGTGATGTGAGCAGAATCATCTGCAGCTTAGTGTGGCAAAGACCAAAGAACTGATTGTGGACTTTAGGAGGACCAGGAAACCTGTGACACCTGTTTCAATCCATGTGGACTATAAATACCTCGGAGTACACATAGATAATAAACTGGACTGGGTTAAAAACACCACTGTACTCTACAGGAAGGGCCAGAGTCGTCTCTAAGGTCCTTCAACATTGGTCAGACAATGCTCAGGATTTTCTATGAGTCTGTTGTGGCCAGTGCTATCCTCTATGGTGTTGCATGCTGGGGCAGCAGGTTTAGGGTTGACTCCCTTAAGGTGGTACCTGAGAGGCAGCTATCATCCAAGATGAAGACAATGCTGGATTATACCTCCCACTCACTCCATGATGTGCTGGCTAGTCACAGGAGCACGCTCAGTGAGAGACTAAGATTACCCACAATGCACCACTGAACAACACAGGAAATCATTTCTGCCTGTGGCCATCTCCCTGTACAACTCCTCCATCTAATGCACAGTACAGACTGCAATAGCTACACACTGTTGCACAAGTGACAAAGTTCACAGGTTAAATGTCCCTCATATATTCTTGATATTTATAATTGAGCTATTTGTATATATTAGAGCTATTTCTTATATTTCTAAACTTTGTAACATATTGTATCATGTAATTAGTTTAGTCTATTACTGTTACTGTCTTGGAGCAACTGTAACCCACGTAAAGTATTTCGATTGTTTAATATGTGCATTGAAGGACATGTCCTGGTCAAAAATGACTCCAAGGTTCCTCACAGTGTTACTGGAGGCCAAGGTAATGCCATCCAGAGTAAGAATCTGCTTAGATACCATATTTCATGTTACCCGTCTTATCTGTCTTCATGGATAGATAAAGCTGGGTATCATTTATGTCTTCTAATGATGCTGCCTAAGGGAAGCATGTATAATGTAAACAGAATTGGTCCTAGCACTGAACCCTGTGGAACTCCATAATTAACCTCAGTGTGTGAAGAGGACTCTCCATTTACATGCACAAACTGGAGCCTATTAGATAGATATGATAGAAACCACTGCAGTGCAGTACCTGTAATACCTACAGCATGTTCTAATCGCTCTAATAGGATATTATGGTCGACAGTATCGAACGCTGCACTGAGGTCTAGCAGGACAAGCACAGAGATGAGTCCACTGTCAGAGGCCATAAGAAGATCATTTGTAACCTTCACTAAAGCTGTTTCTGTGCTTTTTCTGTGTTTTTGAAAAAAATTGCAATAAAAAGAGGTTTGAGATGATCCTATAACTAGCTAAGACAGCTGGGTCAAGTGATGGCTTTTTAAATAACAGTTGAGGGCCTGTGGTACATAGCTGATTGATAGAGAGACTACGCTTGCTCCTCACCATCAACCAACCATCCTGTTTTTCCGGCTGCTAGGGACAACCTGCTGGGGAAGAGCTAATGGTAGCTATGCTACCTTTGGTCACACTGACTACAAGGGCCTGGCTAGTATTATGTGTGAGGTTAAAATATTTTGTTCTTCATAAAGTTTTGTTAAGTCAAATTATTTAGATAAGAAATATTATTAAATAGCAGGTGTATATAATGCTCTGATGGTCTGTTAAGTATATATACTTAAGTCAGGTCGATGCAAGGAAACTAACCAAATTAAACCAATTCTGCCAAGAAGAGTTTCCAATCAGTCCAGAATTATGCCAGAAGCTTATTGATGGCTACCAAAAGCATGTTGTCAAGGTGCAACCAAAATATGTTAACCAAATATTAGTGGGGGTATATGTATATAAGCAGCATGGGGGTACAGTGGTTAGGACTTTTGCTTCACAGCAAGAAGGTCAATTCAATCCCAGGTCCTGGGTTTGAATCGACCATTTGGCCAGAGCCTTTCTACTTTGAGTTTACATGCTCTCCCCATGTCAGTGTGGGCTACCTCTGGCTTCCTCCCATAGTCCAAAGACTAACTGGTGACGCTAAACTGACTATAGGTGTGAAAGTGAATGGCTGTCTGTCTCCCTGTGTTAGCCCTGACTGACAGCCTGTCCGGGCTGTGCCCCATCTCTTGCCCCATGGCAGCTGAGACAGGCTGTAACTCCTAAGCAGTTAATGGAGCTTTTCTATGAAAACCTTTTAATTAAAACTGAAGCGTTACTCTTGGATTATGTTTCATTTAAATCTCTTAGGAAAACATAAAGAACCACATTCAGAGAAGTTAAATGCCACTGTGGAGTATCGCAGCTGTCGGCTGGCCCGCGCGATCTGATATCGTCGTGTTGGTGTTGTTCCCAGATCAACATAGTAAATGTTGTTCCAGGATCAACATTGCAAGTGACCAATCAGAATGTTGTGACGTCATACTTTTGCGACTTCGGGAAAAACCGCCGTAAAACAAAAAAACTGTACTTAAGCTGCGAGAAACCGCCTCTGTCCGCCGAT